>NW_022900930.1:11583368-11622761 GCF_012274545.1 Fukomys damarensis
ACACACACACACATATGAAATATTCAGCACCTTCTATAAAACAGGCTTCTTGTTAGATGATTCTGCTCACATGTTAGCTATTTTTAGTTTTCTTGGTAGGTTAGCTATCAAGTGCATTTTCAAAATTTTCAACTTACAGTAGGTTTATTAGGATGTAACCTTACTTAGCACAAGTTCAGGAGCATGTGTATTTTGTTGAAATGCTTTACCTGTTTCCCATCCTGAGTAACTTTTCACACTTAAGAACTCTGTCGAGAATATTTGCATTTGGATACCTTGCCCTTACCCAGCACCATCACTTACTTCTACACAAACAGCTTTTCCTGACATCAGTGTGACATAGAGAACTCAGTGTGTACAGGGTGTGGCCAGAAAACAGAGTGTTCCTTCCACCTTTGGAGCCACAGACGATGCCTCCCTGGGAAGCTGGAGATCTACTTTGTGCCTCTCTCACCTCCCAGGGGTCAGAGGTACTGAGTTCCCCCTCAGAACACCCAGACATGCATTGACGTTTTCAGGTTTCCTTTGAAAGACGAAAAGCTAAAATCAGCAGCTGTTCTGATTCAAACCTGGAGAGCAGGAAGTCTTTGCTGCACATGGTAAGATGATAGGCATCGAGGTAACCACCTCTGGCTCTCTGATGAACTTGGTTTTCCCTTAGTCATGCTATATAGAACCATACTTTCAGTCTGTACACAGTCGTATGTTGAAGAGCTGGCAGCCTTTATATCTTTTAAGATAACTTGCACATCTCTGCTTTAATCACAAATTTTGAGTTGATCCCACATCTAATTCCCAACTACATTATTACCTCTCATGGGGAGACACATGGTATTCTCAAGCGCTAACATATCCTACTATGAGTGACCTAAAGCAGAAGGGAACAAGATCAGGAAAAGCAACTAAAGTGCTATTTTCGAAGTTGCTATATATTACAGTATTTCATAGTGTTCACTTCTGTAGGTGTTAATGGTGTAGTAGTATTTTGTAAAATGGCCTTATTTTCAGGAGATGCAAGGTGAAGTATTCAGGAACAAAATTTCTTACCTTTAAATGATCCAGACAAACACAAACACATATGGAGATAGAGCAAATCTAGCAAAACATTATTAATTGTCTGCATACAGTGGAGTGGGCATTCATTAATTGAATTTTTCTGTCAATTTATGCATGTCTAAAGCTTTTAAAACTAAACTATTAGAAGGACAAAGCTGTGAGAAAGCTGGAGATATAGCTCTGGTGGTAGAGCACTTGCCTAACACAGGTGAGGGGTTCGGTCTCCAGCACCACCAAAAAGCAAACAAATCTGCGATAGATTCCGTGTTGTTGGGTAGAAGTTGGATGGGGATAGCTCCCTTTTCCTCAGCAGGGCTTGTTCTCAGAAAAGCCCATGGAGTAATCCAAATACCTTGCCTGCTTCATTTTCCTTTTGGATAAGATGGTCTTTACAGAGATTTTGTTTGTCTGTTTTGGAGACAGGGTCTCACTATGTAGTTCATGCTGGTCTTAAACTCACTGTGTAAGCCAGACTGGCCTCAAACTCACAGCAGTTCTCTTGCCTTAGCCTCTCCAGTGCTGGGATCACAGTCTTGATTCGCCACACTCAGCTTTACAGAGATTATTTATAGATTAAAGCAGTTGTGCTCCTTCTGGGTGTGTCCAGGAAACAGAAAGCACAAAGAGACTCCTGGTCAGGTGGTGAGCTCTGGCCAAGATAGGAACAGGGAGGAATGAAGGTGTGAGATGGTCAGCAGGGAGTGCATTAGCCGCTCTGTGGGGAGTGGGAGGAAGGGTTCTTCATCCACCCTTCTGCAGGAGAGCAGAGTAGAGGGACCCTCTGCAGCACAGACAGCAACTGCAAAATGGCCAGTTAGGCAGCAGGAGGACCCAAGCAACAGGCTAATGGAGCAGGACAATGATTTAGGGGCCCCTCTCAGCACTCCCAGAGGGAGCCTCAAAGTATGGGGTAGCAACAACTGGATTTGCTGCAGCATCACAAGAGTAGAGGCTCAAATTATTTCAGTAGACAGAAAATTTGGAGACATGTAAATGTGTTTGCGGCAGGCTCAGAGTTTTGCTTTCTATCCACTCCAGTGATGACAAAGTGTTAATGGAAGATCTTTATTTTGCTGAGGGCATGCTGGCCTTGTAAAGGCAAGTGGAGCAAAAACTAGCACCTCAGAGCTGCTGGCCTGTGTGGCAAGACCTCAGAGGAAAGGGGCGCCTGCCAGGCACAGGAACAAGGAAGGAATTTGAAGCAGATGGGTGCCAATCCAGGACCTAGCAAATGAAGACCAAGGATCATGGAAAGGAGCCACATAGGGCATTGGACAGCAGAAGGCTGAACATCCCCGCAAGGGGACCTCACCCCACTCTGAATTTGGAGTAAGTGCTACTAAAATTCAGGACTGCTTAGCACGAGAGAATTCCAGATGGAACCGATATAGGGGGAATAAATGTAACTCCCCAACCTACAATATATCTGAAGCACGAATTCGTGTTCTCTAAAATCGAAGAATGAATTCTAGGGACTTCAGAGGTTAAGAGTAGGAAAAATTTATTGAGAGAAAGAAAGCTTCTAAGAGCCAGAAGGAGAACCGGAAAGTGGTTGTCCACCCACAAAGCCATGTGGTGAGGCGGGTACAAAGTGGGACAAAACTGTAAGACCCAATGGAAATTTACGAGGTGGGCATGAGGTGGGACAAAACCACAACCAGCCAATAAGACTACACATACAGTCACCCAGGTAACACTGATTAAATGGGGATCAAATGGTGAGACAAGTCACATACAAGGAATTTCCCATTTAGAGTATCAGTCGCTGTTATTTACCTCTAAGGGAAATAGTACTTTTTTTCCTTTTTGTAACGCTAACCAGTGAATGTGCTTCTATTTTCTCCATATTGGCTCCTCCCTGGGTTGGCTACTTGAGAGAGGGCATGTCTCACTGCCTGCAAGATACCTAATTGACTTACCTGTCTTCAATAGAACCAATGGGAGCCTCAGCATCCTGTGACACTCACTAAATACAGGCAAAACTTTCAGATGAACTAGGACACCAAAAAACTCTCCTGACACCCTGAGCCATGCTTGGTTTTAGTATACGTGCTGCCGAAGCAAGCACTATGCTTGGTTTGGTTTGGTTTTGTTGTTCTGATTGTTGTTAGCTTGTTTTTTTTGGGGGGGGGTACCAGCGATTGAACTCGGGACCTTGTACTTGCAAGGCAGGCAACAGAACCACTGAGCTAAATCCCCAGCTTTACACTTGGGTTTATATTTTAAATTTGATGAAAAACGGTTGAGATACATATCTGCTTTCTAGCACAGATACCAATATCTTCACAAGTGGTTTCCTTCCACTTTTTCCAGTGGTTTCTCCCTGACCTGCCCTCAGTGACCCGAAATTTCAGGCCAATGATTTCATTGCTTCTTTGCAATGGTTCAAGTCCACAGACAATCTAATTAGAGAGTTGCCTAGCTCTTTAACATATATGATTCAACACATTTCACTGGATTTATGACTAGGATAAGAATGCAGAAACAATGAATGCATCTGAGACAAGTTTAGCCATTCTGCCAAGGCAACAAAGAACAGCTCTACTTTTGTCTTCTCTAAATCCAACACTGCATCCTGCTGGGTGTATTTTTCTCAGTCAGACTTGCTGGTGCATGCCTGTAATTCCAGCACTCTGGGAGGCTGAGGCAGGTAGATCACAAGTTCAAGCCTAGCCTGGGTAACTGAGGAAGATTCTGTCTCAATACAAATAAAGACAGGGGAGGTAGCTCAGCTGGAGAGCGCTGGGTTCAATGGAGAGACAGAGACAGAGAAACTGGGGGAAGGGGGGTGGCTATTGCGCTGTCTTCTGCCGTTGTACCCAGAGTTGGAGTTGAATTGTTGGGACAAATTGAGGTGATTATTTTAAAACTCCGAATGAGAGCAAAGACAGAGAGATTGACCTTCTGAGATAACTGATGGACTTCAATTTAGCACACCACTGAGTCACATCCGCAAGAATTAGTAGTATAAAGGTGAGTGGAATTTCTGGCCACAAGGAAAGCGTGAAGAACAGACCCTCTCCACCGCATTCTTTTAACACCTTACTTCCTCTGGCTTGGGAGTAGGGCCTGATGGAGAAAGCTGCAAATTTACTTAATCGCATTAAAAACAAAAACAAAAACAAAAACCACCGATGTTTGCAAACAGCATCTGGGTCTGTCTCTGCCTGCTCACCCCAGCCCTGCCTCCTAACCCAAGACACCCCAGTGCGGTTTGTTTAGAATCTCTGGCCTCCTCCACAAGCTGCTGGGAAAGCCCTGGTAAGCACAGGTCGCAGCCCAGCCTCCGGCCCCCCGCCAGCAAAAGTACAGCCCCTGGGCTGGGTGCTTCTCTTAACCGAGCAGGGGCAGAGCGGGGTCAGAGCCTGCAGCCCTGGAACGTTTGACCGGGAGCCGGGGCTCACATCCTCCGCGGGGTCAGGCGGAGGACCCAGAAATGACTGGCCGCAGCCTGCTGTGGCCACGTGCCTTCATCGCTGCAGCACCCTCTGGCCCAGAGAGGAGGAAAAGGAGTCCTGGTGGCCCTTGTGTCACCAGTGAAATCATTGGCCTGAGCTGTTCGTGCAGATGGTTTCTCGGGGCTTGAGGACCGTATTCCCGTGGTGAACATTATGGCTTATTTCAGAATCCTAAAATGGTCCTCTGTCCTTCTTTAAAATTATCTCGAATAACCTAGCTGCTTCCATGGTAGGGAACCTGGTTAAGACGGGCTCTCCATGCCCTTTTCTCCCGGATCTGGCTGTCCCGCCCGGGTTCTAACCTGGCTGCCTTGTGGCAAGGGGCGGTGATGAGCTAAGGAGGCCCTCGAGGTGGGCATGTGAACAGTTGTCCCATGTGGTGAAGTCACACTGGGCCTCAATAGACCCTCCGTGGCCTGGCTGCCTCAGCACGCTCAGAGAGCTGTTATAATGCAGATCCCTGGCCATTCCACTCAATTCCTTTGCGGTCTGTGAGAGTAATGTGTAGAAAGCAAGCTCCCAGCTGTTTCTTGTGCAGCTCTGAGTTTGAGAAGCTCTGTCACCACACTGGGAACTCACTAAATGCTTGTCAAGTGAGTGAACGCAAAGCAATTCCTGCTGTGAAGGAGTCAATCCCTCCCAGTAAGGGCTGGCAATTTTTTTTTTTTTTTTTTTTTTTAGAAAAAAAGAAACAGAGATTCCAAGAATGAAAGGGCAGACCTTGGACTGTAGGGGGCACTGTCAGGGTGGGAGCCCTGTCCACAACCCCCCAGTTCTCCACACAGGCTCTTCCAACACATGCGAGGGTCTCACACAGAGATGGCGTAACCGTCATGGTAAAATGGAACTTTAAAAGTTAGATTTTTTTCCCCCCTTAGTGACAAGTGGCTTCTCCAGACTTCTTCAGGCCTAGGACACGATACGGCCACCCATCCTTCTCCTCAGCTGATGAGTGGACAGGATAATGCAGTGGCTGACACCAGGAGGTCAAAGTCCAATTTCATTTCCATGGGCAAGGAAGAAAGAGGTCTGGGTTCCGGAAGGACTGAAGAAGCCCGAACATGTCTGTTGTCTTGTATGTCGTCTTGCCACTGTTTTTTGTTTAACTAGCAAAGACCCTAACACACCTCTCAATGATGAGACGGTGATTTGAGGCAGATGGGCCCCTCCATCTCCTCTGAGCTAGCGTTGAATAAAGTTGTGTCCCTTTATACCAAAATAAAATAGCCTGCTTTGCTTCAGTCAGCGGTGAGTGAACAAGCCTGAGAGTATGAACCTGAGTGGCCAGTAACACTGGGACATGGTGTGGTTGGCACTGACCCTGCTCTGTCTGCCAAGGTGCTCGCTGGGCTCTTGGTGAACACTATCTCAGTATTCACATTAATGGCCAAGTACCAGCTCCGACGTTCAGGCAGGGAAAAGGGCTCAGTTAAAGAATCTGTCTCCTTTTACTGCTAGTAGGTGTGAAAGCACAGATCCAAATCCAGTTACTCAACTCTCGAAGGCTACCCAGTCCTGCTACATCTGCCAAAATCTACTTCATAAATTCAAAATGGCATCAGAGATTCATACACTATTAGGACAGGCAGTGAGAGGGCTCATCTCACTCTGGCCTCACACTCTGGAGGTACGAGGTTATCAAAGCAGCCAATGTTGAAAACCCAGACTCCTCCTCTCTTACACAAGAGCAGGTTGTATAACCTGGGGTTCCATTTCTGAGTCTGGTGATGGTTCGTTGAAGGAGTTTTAGAATCTGCAGACCTGGTTTGAATCTTAACTCTAGATTTCATTGGCTGTGTAGCTGTGTAACTTTACCGCTCTAGGCATCTTTTTCTCGACTGTACTGTAGGTACAGTAAGAATCTCCACTTTACAGGCTGGTTGTGGCACGAAATGAGATGACAGATGCTCAGTGCCAAGCACTACAGCTTAATAAACATTAGCTGGGCCAGGAACTTAGCTCAGTGGTGCTGCTGCCTGTCTCGCAAGCAAAAGGTCTCGAGTTCGATCCCCAGTCCCAAATAAAAGATGACCTGAAGGCAGTCATCTACAAGCCCAGGAGAGAGGCTTCTGAGGAACCAAACCTTCCTACACCATGACCTAGTACTTCCAGAGTTACAAGAAAATCATTTTCTGTTGCTTAAGGTACCTAGTCTGCGGTATTTTGTTGTACCTGCCCTAGCAAACTAGTACAATCTGTTTTATAGCAGAATCACTGACACTTGTCTTTACACCATTTGAGCAGAGGAAGTGGAATCCACCCGATGGAGACCTGTGTCCGAATGGCCTTCTGCACTGACAGTCATCCTGCCTAGCAACCTCAGGTGCACACCATCTGGTAAGAAGGCCTTCTGCATGGGAAAATAAATACTGCAAAGATAATGATAGATTTGCCAGCCCTCCTGCAAGCCACCACCTTCCTGTTTGCACTTGTCTTTATAGCAAACTCTTCAAGTCTTTCTTTACATACTTCAACTCAGTCTCTAAACACCAACTCAAGCACAATGACACCTTTTAAGACTCTTACTAACATGTGGGGAGAGGGGCTACTGGGATGCAGTGGTAAAATATCTCTCAATACACTGTTGTAAGACGTGTTTATACATTTTCACACCCCTTTAACCTTTCCATCTCTGCCTGCTCTAACCTGTTCTTGACCTTGCCTTGTGATCTCTTGTAATGCATATGACCCTAGTATGTTTTGGGGTGGCCCCCAGGATCCATGCACTGCAAACAACCCTCAAAGTCATAAGTTAATGGTATTTGAAGCCTTGAACTTGGGGTTTCAAATCCCAAGTGGTTGGGTCAGAAACCCTCATGAATAGATTAAACCAACCATGTATGGATTAGTAAATTATACTGGCCATGATGGTGCAGGCCTGTAATCCTAGCATCTAGGAGGCCAGGGCAGGAAGACTGAAAGTTTGAGACCACCCTGGGCAACTTAGTGACTTAGCAAGACTTTGTCTCAGAATGAATTAAAAGAAAGAAAAGAAAGAGTGAGTGTGTTATGCTAGACTTCCTCAGTGTACCATGGGATTTCCTCCATGCAACAACATCATAACATCATCAGACGCCCACAACATGCTTTTGGACACTTTAGAATCAGAAGCTAATTCAACTTCTCAGCTTTATGAAATTATCCAGCTTCAGATATTTTGCTATAGCAACAGAAAATGAAACAAGATTCCAATATGATCTTTGCAAGTTTACATGAACCTCCAGCCCATGAAGGGAAAAGAACTCTTCATATTTCTTTATACCACTATAATTTCTTATGTGTATCTGTTGAATTGTTTAGAGCAGGTACTCACTCAATGCCAATATACTACACAAATACTCTCCAAAAAGCAGAGACATGTCTTCCATTATATAGACATCCTCTGTCTACCAGCCATATGTGGTTCTTGGGAATTTGAAATGAGGCCAGGTTGAATTAAGATGTTTGCACAGCTGGACCTGGTGATACATGCCTGAAATCTCAGCTACTCAGGAGGCTGAAGCAGGAGAAGTATACATTTGAAGCGAGCTTGGCCAATGTAGAGAAATACAAAATAAAAAAGGCTGGTGATGTAGCTCAATGGTAGACACACTTTGGATGCCATCCCCAGTAATGCAAAAGAAAAAGAAAAGTACGTGTAAAATGCACGACAAATGTCAAAGACTTGGTATGAAGTATAAGAATATAAAATACCTTAACATTTTTTATAAATTATATGCTGGAGTGATAATGTTTGGCTATGTTGGTTTAATTAACATATAGAATATTCGAATTAACTTCACTCATTCCTTTTTGCTTTTTTTTCCCCTTACACACCCATCACCACCCATCCTGAGTATTAGATCCCCAGAATTTGTTCATCTTATAACTTTGACAAATATCTCCCCAATTCTTCCACCCCTAGACTCTTTTAACCACTGTTCTTTGCTTTTAAAAGTTCCACTTATTTAATTACACATACAAGTGAGATCATGTGGTACTTGCTTTTCCGGGACAGGCTTATTGTTTTTACTCTTTTCATGTGATGCCAGAAGCTGTAAAATGATATCTACATCTCATTCTATTTCTACGTCCCAGGGCTGGTAGAGAAGGTTAAGTGAAGGCACAAGAGTACTTTGGTTGACTTGCTCTGGGTTCCATGTGCAGTTGGTGCTAAATCCATGGTCTAAGAGCATAGGCAGGCCTTGCCCCTGCCCGGACTACTGCCAAATGAGACAGGAAGGCACTACTGGGCATGATCCCCTGAAAACGTCTCTCCAAAACTGAGATATTTGTCTATTACTTGGTATTTCCTGAGAAGGAACAGTGCAGAAACAAAATCAAAGCAGATGAGCAGAAAGCCACAATCCTCCATGAGTCTTGAAGGGTGACCTAAATGGCACAAGAATTTGCTACCCCTGATGTCTAAAGCAATCATAAGAATCCTCTTTATTCCCACTACTACATCAGAACACAGATGACTAAGAAAAATAGTGAGACTCATATGACAAATATTTTTACTCTGTAATCTCTTCTTTATCAACAGCAGTTGGCAGTTGATATTCACTCAACAAATCCCCAAATGATGTCATCTAACTACTGAAAGGATTATTATCTTGCATAGGGCTCACTTGGGGATGTGTGTTACCTCTAAATGAAAATATGCCGGGTGTGGTAGCACAGGTCTGTGATCCCAGCACTCTGGGAGGCTGAGGCAGGGGGCTCAAAAATCCTAGCCCAGCTCAGGCAATTTAGTAACCGAGCAAGACTTTGTCTCAAAATTTTAAAATTAAAAAGGGTTGAGATTTAGCTCAGTGGGAAAACCCTGAAGAAGAGATAGGGTACTAGTTTTGTCTTCTCTTCAAGGAAGGAAGGTCTATTCTAGAAACACACCATAGCATCTAGTGTGACAATGTCGCTGCGTGTGGGGACCACACTATCCACAAGAGGCCTTCGGCCAGCCAGATCTTGCTGTTTTTCTCCAGCATGTTAGATCTCCTGGTCTAACATGCACCCATCTGGAGGTCACTGCTCCAGCAAGAGTGACAGCATTCTCCGAGCAAGAAAAAAAAATTAAAACAACTGGTCAGAGAACAGGTTGAAGGCTGTGAGTTCATTTCATAGGAAACTTAGGTTCTTTCCTAGCTGTTATTCCGATTTCACGTGTGACTGTAACCCAGTACCTTGTTCATTTCGGTAGAAGGGGATGGAGCAGAAAATGCTTCCGGACTAACTCCAAAAAAGATGCTGAATCAGCAATCAAAGGAAAGATGGCGAAAAACAGATTCACAAACTCCAAGTGCATAGCAGCCTGCTGGGCAGGGTAACACACACGCACTCCGGTAGGCCGAGGCACAAGGATCAAAAGTTCCAGTCCAGCCTGGGCTACTCAACGAATTCAGCAAGACTGTCTCAAAATATGACTTTAAGGGAGAGGGAGGAATAGCTCAGAAGCCATGCGTTCAATCCCCAGTACCACAAGAAAAAACAACAACAACTTAAACCGACTTGGTATGTCTAAAAGTTTCAACAGAAGTAATATTTATACTCTCAAAATAAAATAGGAGCTACGATAATTTATTCTGTTTAAAGATTGATATTCATATTCATGACCCAAAGCATTTGTGGACATTTATATTTTATGTCTTGTTTTCTGCTTTAGAAAGCATAACGATATATGACACTTTGAAATGCTGTAATTTTTCTTAACGGCTTAATCCCTCGTGAGCTTCCCTGTCTTTCATTCCTCCAGCAATGGCTGTGAAAGAGGCTTTGTTAGAGAGAGGGTGCTGATGGTGATCCCTGAACATGTGCCTCACGAATCCGTAGGCTCACTCAGTTACCCACCCCACCCCTCGGAAGCCGCCCAGGCAAACCTCCCGCGCCCAGGGCGCACCCCTTGTTCCCGACTGCGGGGGGCCAGGACCCCACCACCGCCCAGGGCGTGCGTGGGGTTCGGCTTCCTGAGTAAGTACCCTGGCCGCCCCAAGAGCAGATGGGCAGCCCTGGGGAAAGGAAGCTTCTCTGAGATCCTCCTGCTTTCATTCTTCTCAAATAGGCTTTGCTATAAAAAGCAAATTAAATGGCCATTGTTCCTTTGCTCCATGAAGCTGGCAACTAACATCCTGCCGAATTCCAAAGGCTCCCGGATGTTCCTGCCGGCCGCCTACAATGCTTACAGTAGTAAGAAAAAGCACAGGCCTTCCAGCCTTCCACTTGGGAAGAGAATATTTCTGAAACTCCTTCTTTTTAGTTGAGTCTTTTTTTTTTTCTTTTTCCTGTGACATACAATGCATAGCAGATAGCAGAAAGGGGCTTTCTTGATAGGAGCATTCTTCTCTGGGCCTAGAACCTCCTCGCACCAGCTCTACCCATAGGCCTAGGCCTTACTTCCAGGAGATCCTTCTCACCTGGTGTTTTTGGGTGACTTAGGTACAGCATTGTGCTTCAGAGTCCTTCATAAAACTCAAAATAGCCCTCTGCCCCCCAAAAACTAAAACAGAGAACAGAAAATAGCTTCTAAAACGCCTCAGCTGAGAATAAAAGAATAAAGACTAGGGAGCCCCTCTGAGGTGAGGCCCTGAGGGGGCACACAGAAAGTGAAACACAACTCTTCAATTGCTGCTCATCCTGCAGAGAGAAGAAAAATCGGGGAAAAGTGGGGAAATAGGCTGGAAATGAGGGGGCAGCTCAAGCAAGCCAGCCGTAGTTACCATTTATCACACTGGAATATAGTTGGATCATTTTTTCGTCATACTCCAGGATCTATGCTTTATTTCAAATTCAGTCTCAACCAAAAACCAACATCTATGAACATCTCGCTGAAATCTAAGAACTCCTGAAGAGCCCAGAGGGCTATTTCTCCTAAGACAGGCCACTCCCAGCACCATTCAAAGAACTGACTTAGGGTCTTGTATTGGGTGTGCTGAGGCCTTTCTTTTCCTGCTTAGATAGGGTCCTGTGAGTGCCTACTCACCAGGGATCTCACTGGCTGTTGTAATTAATAACATACCCTGAACAAGTCAAACATGTAGCACATATTAAGGCCAAAGTCCATTTCAATAACACCCGGGCAAACTCCAGGTACAAGATAATAAAGAAGGACAGTTTTATGAAAGCAAGTCATAGGAGGAAAAAATATGAACAGCAGGCTTTTAGTCATGAGGAGTTTCAAAATTATGTATTCATTTACCTTTTAGAGACAGCTAAAGAGATATTTTAAATGCTAGTTTCTGAAAGCCCAACGCACTGCTAGGACATTTCCCATGTACTAGTTCTCTAAACCATCTCTAAACTGGAAGGACTTTGAGGTTTCTTTCATATTAAGATTTTCAAAATGAAACCTTAGTGTTTCCTGAACAGTTTCTCTCTACATGGTCAAGTGGACTTGTTCTCAGAAGAGAAGAGGCATTGCTGGTAAATAAAGGACCAAAACAGGAAGTGAGCAGTGACACTGGAGACCAGCATGCTGGAGAGAGGCTGTGGAGGACAAGGGAGCTTCCACCTGGAGGCGGCCATGGTCTTCTTCCCTGGGCTGTGAACATCCTGGCAAGAAGGCACCATCCAGGTCCTCTGGGGCCAGCTGAGGCTCGTTCACAGGCCCATGGCCTCTGCCTTTTGTTGTAGGATCAACGAAGCTAACATTGTGAGAGGCAAAAGTTGTGTTAGTGTCCCATGGCTGGTACCACAAGTCACCATAAATATAGTCATTTAAATAATTCAATTTATTGTTTTGCAATTCTGGAGGCCAGATGACTTCAGGGTGTTACACCAGACTAAAATCAAAGGGTCAACTGGACTGTGCTCCTTCTGGAGAAGCTAGGGAAGAATCAGTTTCTTTGCTTTTTCTAGAAGCTTCTAGAAGCTACCACATACCTTGGCTCACAGACCTTTTATATGGCCAGCAAGGGCAAATTGGGTCCTTCTTATGCTAATTCGCTTTCCCCTAACCTGTACCTCCCTCTTTCACTTCTAAGGGTCCTTGCACGGACAGTTGTCCCATCAGGATAATCTAATTTAAGTCATCTCATTTGCAACTTTAATTCCATTGAGAGGGGAGACCACTCCTCCATATGGAATTGGGCATCTATGAGTTAACTATGTTATTAGGCAACTATGGATTAACTAGGTAACTATGCTCTTTATAGGATATACCTGAGTAGCCATGAAAGCTTCTGTAATCTGTCATGAAAGGAGCTTCACAGACTCAAAAAGTGCTGCCAGAACTCTTTGCTTTCTTCCTCTCCACTGCTCTGCTCTGTACAAAATCCTGCTTGCTATATTCGCAGAGAAACGCCAATGGAATTAAGCTTCGTAGATGTAAAAAGAGGTATATAAGGAAACACAGACTTCTATTTAGGGCTCACAAGACTGACAGGAGTCACTCCCTGACCCCACGGCATCATTAAAAGCTGCTTTTTGCTCCTATCTTTGTGTTAAAGAGCTCTGTCTGGGGTCCTCACTGTTTCCTGCTTCACCATCTGCAACCTTCATTTCCCTTTTGCCACAGGAAGAAGACTCACAAAATCTTGGGATTAGGACACAGACATCTTCAGGGGCCATTAATCTACCTACCACAGAAGCAGACAAAGATGAAAAGAATATAAGACAGAGAAATGTGCCTTCAAGATAAACACACATGAAAATTTCTAAGCCAGGTAAGGCAGCAAGCATCCATAATCCCAGCATTCTGGGAGCCTGAGGCAGGAGGATTGAACATTCAAGCCCAACCTGGGGGTTTATCTACTTAGTAAGACCCTGTTTTAAAATTTAAAAAAAAATTAAAGGGCTGGGGATTTAGTTCAATGTGAAGTCTCTGTTTTCATTCTCTAGTACCACAAAAGGAAGGGGGAAAAAAGAAAGTATTTTGAAAAGACCATTGGTGCTCAGTAACTGGGTATCAAGGGAAGTCAAAGCAGGATGGAACACCCCCTGCAGTTTCTATTTATGAGAACTGGTGGGAACCTCAAAAAGCCATGTGGCTTCTGCATTTCTGTGGTCAGACTTTTTGGTGCATCAGTTGCGAGTGATGCAAGCAAACACAGTACACGCGGGCTACCATTTGTCTTTAGAAGTATCCACCATTTCACACTATTTATTCAATTCCCACTGTACATGTTGAAAAGAGTTCTTCACAGTCCTAACAGCTCAGGAGGCACAGGTCTCATATGTCCCAGTAAACACAGAAGGAAAATAAAACATAGACAAAGCAAATCATATCTCTTTTAGGCTATGTGCTGAGCTGAATTTGAGTATATGGCAAATATCAGGTTACAGAACATAAATGACATTCCTAAAAAGGACTTTTTTTTTTTTCAGTAGTAGGGATTGGACCCAGGGCCTTCACACTTAGCTAAATCCTCAGCCCTCTTTGTTTTTTATTTTGAGACAGAGTCTTGTAAATTGCTAATTTGCCCAGGTTGGGCTTGAACTTGGATCCTCCTGCCTCTGCCTCCCAGAGTCCTGGAATCATAGGCTTGCACCACTGTGCCCAGCTATTAATGGACCTCTTAGGTGTAGAATGAAATCTTTTGTCATTTCACTTTTCCTGGCAGTCTGTTGAGGTCAGGCACACTGCTGTCCCTGCCAGGCAGGAAGAGAAGTAGGAATTCCAGCAGAGCTGAGATGCATCTTGGGTTTAGCCAGCCCTAGACAGGGGGTATTGACTGTCTGACTGTCACCCATGTACACAGACTTGATGGCTTCATTATTCCTACAGTGTGAATTACAGTGGAGGATTGCCTAGCTGTTGTACTATAAACCTCTGTGCATGTGTGTGTGTGTGTTCCAGATATGCATTGGTATCAGTAAATATCTCTTTCTGTCCCTTTTCTAAATTTCCCCCATTCTGAGTTTCATAATTTTTAGTTTTTTAATGAAATATTATATCTATCTCTACTTCTCTCCCCTCTTCCTCTCTTACTATGGATTACTTTCCTTTATAAATTTACTCCAAGGTGGCACGTTCGTTTTTTCAGACAGGAAGAGACAGATGCTGCTCTATCACAGATTTTCTAAGCACTCCTTCATCTTAGACCAACTCATTCATTTTGTTCTGTGCCTCTCTAGCCAAACAGCCCCAGGTTTAATGCACTTCCCTTTCCTAATATGACTTATAGCTCTGTTTTTAGTCTCAGTTCAAACCACTGGTCACATACCCATCAGTCCCAGGCCCCAGTTACACCTGTCTTTTTCCTTCTCTTTGACCATTTTATCCACATTTAAAAATTTCTATCCCAAGTGTTCTCTGCAAAGGTTTTTTCACCTCAAACACCCACCTACTCCCCTCCTACCCTTTCCCATCTGGTAAACTCCTCTCATCTTCTAAAATTACCATCTGTCAAAACTGCTCTGTTGTAAGGACTACACACTTCACTTTAAGGTAGTAGGGTTATTTGAATAATGCCAGGTAACAGCTTTTATTGAATTAAATTCAGAGGCATGGCCTGACATTGTAATTCATAAATGTAAATTCATTGGCTGTGTTAATTGGTGGGGACTCCTTGCTATTCCTGATGGGAATTTTGTCTTCAAAGCCCAACAAGACACTCAGTCCACCCAGTCCACTTACTTGCCTCACAGCACCTCTCTGCTAAGAGCATTTGCACAGGAGCAGCTTGTTTAAAAGTGGCTGTGGGGCCGGGGATTTAGCTCAGTGGTGCCGCAGTCTGCCTTGCAAGTGCAAGGACCCGAGTTCGATCCCTGGTACCAAAAAATAAAATAAAATAAAAGTGGCTGTGCTAGGGAAAGTCCTAGGGCGCCCCCCGCCACATACCAGGAGAGCAGTTAGAATAAGCTGGGGAGCTGAGAGGAGAGGTGATAGGAGATATGAGGCAGACAGGTAAGGGGCAGAAGAGATGAAGGCTGGCCTATGTAAGTTTCTCTTTCCATCACGCAGTACAGGCATTTGAACTCAGGGCCTTCATACTAAGCTACGTCCCCAGCCCTTTCTCCCATCCAAGTACTAACCAGGCCCCATCCTGCTTAGCTTCTGAGATCAGATGAGACCAGCGAGTTTCCAGCCCTTTATTATGAAACACTTTCAGTTGTCCAGACCGAGTTTGAATTTATAATCTTCCTGCCTCGGTTTCCCAGAGTGCTGGGATTACAGGCATGTATCACCATGCTTGTTTCTAAAATTTTCTTTGTAGAGTGAAGGAGGGGAATGTACCTTTGGCTCAAACCTTGCTTTGGTGAAACTGAGGTATTTTGCCCTTCTAATTTGAAAAGACTGTCAGAAATAGTTACTGTTCACAAGGGTAGAACTATTTTATCCCTACCTTTTAATGCTTTGGGAAAATTGGGCCAAGAAAAAATGTTACTGTCCTAAAACAGAAACCAGGAGTGACACAACCTCACTCAACACTAGCCCTGATGTATTCAAGATTACATCAAAATTGTAAGATGTTTTCTGTACCCAAGGTAAGGATAACATCATTTATTAACAACTGTTAGGTGCAGGACATGACTTACAGTTCCCAAAACTGTTGTAATCCTGTAGGAAAAAAAAAATTGATGCTCATTTTATAGTTGTAGAAACTAAGGTGGTACAAATTAAGAAGCTGGGTAGAACCAGGACTCACATCAAACTCAATCTGATTCCAAATTATCATTCTTTCAGTCTTCAGAGGAAGAGGAAAGTACATTTAACAAACTCCCAGCAGGAAGCCACTGGTTCTTACTCTTAGAAACTCGCGTGAATAACAGTCCTGGCTTAAATGCTTTGCTTTGTAGTCCCTTTAAATACTGATATAATTGAGCCATTTTTTGTGGTGCTTAGACAGTAAATTCAGCTATTTCAACCTTATGAGAAATGAGGGTGAAAACTTCCAACACACAAGATAGGATTCAAGAGAGATATCCCACTATTGGCTTCTTGTAGGCCTTTTCTAAGTTACATGATTAGCAAGCAATCTTGGATGTACATCCTAATCACTTGTTTTGTTGTTGTTACTGTTTTGTTTCTAAGAGACAGGGTCTTGATAGGTTGCCCAATCTGCCCTCACACTCCTGGGCTCGAACAGTCCTCCTGCCTCTGCCTGCCAAGTAGCTGGGACTACAGAAGGACCACTGCCCCTTCATCTAGGGAGATTTTTAAACTAAATGACAGTCTCCTTCACTTCAGCTTCTGTTCCATAGGTCTGAGGCAGAGCTCAGCAATCTGTATTTTTTTTTTTAAGTTGCTCGGCTGAATTTTGATCTGCAGCAGAGCTGGTACCCGCAGACACAGGATAAAAACAGACACCAGATTTCCTCTCTGTTCTGTCACTTGCAAATGCAATCACAATACAATCACAGTCACAAATCCCTGATCCAGAAACTCTTCCAAAGCAACACAAAGCAATCACATAATAGTTTGTTAAAATGAAGGCCAATGCTAAGAATCAACTAGGGCAGGAAAACCACCAGATGTGAATATATTAAGCTTTATTTTAAGGGATTGCAACTGGAAATTGTTTAAACACTAGCAGGCGGGTGCTGGGAGGTGGCAGATGGTAAGGAGAAAGGCAGCCTTTCTCCTTAATCCTGTGGTTCCACCTTAATCCTGTCCCGCCCTTCTCTGCCACCAGTGTGGAGAGTGCTGTCCTGTTGTCTGGCTGTGCCGTTATCTGGCTGTACGTGATCCACTGTCATTTTAATCCAGACTTGAGCCTTTAAAATAGACAAGGACTCCAATGTTATTTTATGTTTTATTAGCACATGTTTGCAGTACACATGATTGCATTCTTTGTGAGGAGCTGGTGCATGTACATGACACATCTCAATTCTTTTTTCCTCCTCTTCTCCCCCTTCCCCCCCTCTTATTTTTAATTGTAATCAGAACAGTAATGTTCCAAATGTATTATGCATTTGTCCCACCCACAGAGACTCATCATCATCTCTGTCACCACCAGTCTCCACAAAAACCTTGATTTTTATTTTGTTATGGTTTTGCAGCACTGGGCGTTGGACCTAGGACCCCATGCATGCTAAGCACGCATTCCACCATCCCCAGGCCTGAGTTTGAAAGCTAAATACACAGACTTCTGAGACCTTTGTCTGCCTGATAAAAAAATCAAAACTCTGGGATCCAATAGGTCAGTTCTGAAGGGCTTTTGAAGTCTTCCTGTGGTGTCATTTGAAGGCTTTGGGATATACATTTTGAGGTCAGAGAGAGATCCAAAAAGAAACCAGCAAGCAAAGCCAGACTGAAAGCATAACAGGCTGCATACATTCAACAGACAGGGCTCGCAGAACACCATGCAGGGCATTTTCCAACAGCAGTGTCCTTTAAGTGCTGTTGGGATAAAGCAGCACCTGCTGTTACCTGAGCAGACTGGGAAAGAAAACTTCTTAAAGAAAGACAAACACATTGCTGGGCGTGGTGGCACATGCCTGTCTCAGCACTTGGAAGGCTGAGGCTGGAGGGGCACTGTGAGTTCAAGGCCAGCCTGGGCTACACAATGAGTTCAAGGCCAGCAGGAAGTGCACAGGAATACCCTGGCTTAAAACAAAACAAAACAAAACAAAAAAACGTCAGACACAGGGCTAGGGACGTAGCTCAGTTTATAAAGCATTTTCCCAGTATGTGCGAGGCTGCGGGTTCAATTCTCCGCACTATTAAAAAGAAAAGTTGTATCAATGGGCTAAAGTGCAAAGAAGGGTAGGTAAGAAACAACCCGAATGCTGGGGCTGGGGAAAGAGCCGGCAAGAGGAGCCCAGAGCATTCCAGGCAGTTTGAGGTCGGTGGCCAACGCGGAAGTGAGAACATGGGGCCCTAGGAGTTAGAGACAAGACTGGCAAGGCCCTTTTCAGCCAGCGAAATGCCTCACACCCCAGGAGCGTGGTTAGGGTCTGAACTGTACTCAAGACAGCAGAGAGTAGTGGAGGAAGTGCTTAGTGCTGGCAAGTGACATGAGGAATTGCACATCCCAGAATCTCCTGAGCAGGGGAATGGATTTCCAGCCAGTAGGACGGCTAAGTTGGGAGGTTAGGTTAGGAGACCAGGCAGGGTTGACAGCCAAAGGGTGATGGAAGAAAGGCACACAGCCGCACAGGAGGCACCACTGCAGGCCTCGAGGGTGACTCGCTGGATGCGAACGTGAAACCACACGTCTAGATGACGCCAGTGCACTGAGCCGGGTGGCAAGATCGTGGAGTCGTTTGGAGCTCAGTAGTCTGCACAAGTACCCGGGGGGAGCTATCAAGTGGGCAAGCAGCTGATAAACCTGGGTACCTCTGGGCCTTCCTTTGCCCTTCTCCCCACCTGGCCAAACCACTCACCCAGTTAATTGGGATCTCCTATCACCTGCATGTTTCCCATCAAGGGACAGCTATCTGTGGCTGGAAGATTCTCTAGGAAAGGCTGATGCAATCAGGTAAATGCCCAGTGACACATTGGTAAATGTTTCTGATGGTTTATTCCCATTTCACTGTCTCCCCCAAACCCTTGGTCTCTAACATTTGCTAACTCCGATGATATAAATATTTCCACATGGCCAAGTTCAAGACAGTAATGTGGCACCAGTGAGTGTGGAACTGGGAAGCCAATCCCACACACTGCCGTGTACATCCTTTCAAACTAAAGTAAGTGAATACAAACCACATTGGCCTATCAGGCCGACCCCAGGTGACTCTCAAGTACCTACTCGCAAGTACCTGTGTCCTTCAAAAGTCCCAGTAAAAATAATACTGTTGGCGCCTCGGACTGTCGTGGACCTTCTCTGAACTTGTTGAGCCCTGTTCTAAACCCTGTTCTCCAAAGTAGGGGGCAGGACTTTATACCATAAGACAAAATTTTACTGGCAGAGTGTCTTTACAAGGTCTGTCTGTTAAGGATGGCTCATGTTTTTACATGGTGACATTTTAAATAGTTACAGTAATACCTACAAGGGAGCCTTGGGCCCAGAAGCCTCAAAGCCTAAAATAGTCCTATCTGGCCTTTAAGAAAAATTTTGCCAAGTCCTGACCCAAAGAGCCCTGGAAACAAAGCCATTTCTGCTTTCTAAAACTTTTTGGGCACCATTGCAGTACCTGTAGCCTCATTGTCCCCCATCTTTTCAGACAGGTGGTTTATACCAAAATTAGCAGGCCAGTTTTAACTAGTCTCCTCTCTCACACTCCTTACTCCCCCCGAGACAGGCTGAGCTGGCCCTGCCATAGCTGACCCCACCGCTGGGCTGGGCTGGGTGGAAGCAGGTGAGCTGGGGCTTTCCCAGGATCTGGCCTGTGCCCCCTGCAAGGGCAGGACTCAACTATCCACGGGACAGCCTTGACCTACGCAAGGGAAGAGACAGGAGGGAACTGGCAGAGAAGCTGCCTGTCTGTTTACCCTTCTGATGGCCTGTTCTGAAGCAGAGTATTGCTGTCTAGACTCGTCCTACACTGCCAAGCAACTATCTTTGCCCCAGCAGAAGTGGCAGCCAGTTCAGTAAGCCCCCTCTCCACCCTCTTCTCGCGTCCTTTGTTCTAGCTACCTTATGATCTAGCTGCCCTGTGATGTAATATGTCTTAGTGATTAGCAGCAAGGCTGCACATTTGGCTCCTGGTGAAAAGTGAGATAACTACCACCATAACTCCAGAACAGTATCAAATGGCATATTTTTTTAACTTAATTTTTAAAGGTGAGAGGTTCAGGAAACTAAGGAAGATGCAAGTGTGATGTACTGCCATTTTTTTTTAAAAAAAAAAAGCCCGGTATACATTCTTTAGAAAGATCTGAAAAGTGGAGAAGCAACTATCAGAAAACAGTGAGGCAAGGAAAAAAAGACTAATTCAGTGAAATATCTCAACAGAGACCAAAAATATCTCAGTGGAGACTGAGTAACTCTCATAATCCTGGATACTTGGGCCTTGACCCAACCTCAAAGGTGAGGCAGGAACAAATTCACCTGAATGGGTCTTACTTTGTTATTGACTAAGCAAATGAAGAGAGAAGTTCTATCTGGGACACAAATGAAAGGTGAGAACAGAAATCCAGAAAGAATCATCAAGATTAATTGCAAGCCTGGCCATCAGGGTATACACCTGCAGTCCCAGCACTCTAGGGGCTGAATTCGAGGCCAGGCTAAACTACAAAGCAAGACTCTATTTCAAAACACACACACACACACAACAACAACAACAACAACTGCAGACATGTACTGTTGAGGGGCATCAGGTACCTCTAAGTAGCATGACTATGTGTGTAATTTCTCCTCTACACTGTTTGCAAAGTCCTTTCATCATAATTGCTTGCTTTCTACCAGTATTGGAGTGCTGCTAAAGACACACTACCTGGGAAGGTACTTTGGAGGATAACAGTGCATCTCAGTGACAACAAACAACAATCTAAACCTATTTTGCAATATCCCTTTCCACGCTCTTTAACTTTTACCATTAAATTCTGTGGTTAGGAACTGCTCTTCGTAGACAAAAGGCTTAAAAGTCAGTTTGTGCAGCGGATGCAACATCTCTAAACTAGGTGCATCCACAGCAATGTGCCTTCCCTCAAATCTGGTTCTTGGAACAGAGAACACAACAGAGGCTGCTTAAGAACTTCTTGGCATGGGTGTGGCTCCGTGGCAGGTACTTGCCCAGCAGGTGCAAGCCCTTGGGTGTGGTCACCAGCTCTGCCAAAAACAAACAAAAAGACTTTACTACTGGCAAAGCCAAGCCCTGATTGCCCACTGTCCATTTCCTAGGGGAGGAGGCACAGTGCTCCCTCTTGTACCCAAGCTAGACATCCTGCAATGGCCTTTTCTTTGAATCTAGCAAGTTCTTGCACTGGGTAGGGTATTGAGCAGACCTACATATGCACCTCAAGAGCACATTGTTTAAAATTCTACTATTGGGGTTAAGAAGTTGAAAACCCCCCGAGATCAGAAATTCATTCTTTGCCTACTTCTCTGCCTAGTAAACCATTTAATGTCTCTCAAAGATTAAGAACCCTAAGCACCATGCCCACCACATAAGAAAGGTGAGGTAAATGTTAGTCATCATGGTGGGTTTGACTATATTGGTGTGTGGTGGTTGCTACTCACATGTTACCTGCTCTGGTGGGATAGTTCCATCCACCAGCCCCCTTGCCCTTTCCAGGATCCCACCTCAACCCAGAGCCCCATGGGCTGAAGAGCCCCACGGTAATCCTTTATCCACACTGCATAGCTTTCCCGAGGTGATTCCAAACCAAACACCATCACACAATTTAAGCTTTAAAAAAAGCGGAGGTGTTAGGAGTACTTTCAATTCAACAACAGCAGTTAAGGTTTAACAAAGGTGGGGGTTAAAACAAAAACCTTTCTTGAAAGCAAATGTGCTGATGTAGGTATGTAATCTCAGCGCTTGGGAGGCTTGGGCAGGAGGATCGCCATGAGTCTGAGGCCAGCCTGAACCACACAGTTAGACCCCATCCTCAAAAAGAAAAAAAAAAAGAACATCTTCCCCGAACCTAGTGTAAGGTTGACTTTTCCTAGAGCGCATTGAACATTTGGCTAGAAATGAAGAACACACATAAAATTCAGGATAGGGTTTGGAGACAGTGTGTGTTTAGCATGTGGGAGGACTTGGATTCCATCCTTAGCACTATAAATAAGCAAAGAAACAAAGCTAAGGGTAGAAAGACTCCTGAACTCACCACCAGCACACCCTGTGATGTGTGCAGGTGGAAGAGTTGAAACCCATTCTAGAAGATGCTCTGATACCCACCCGCACGTCCAAGATTAGACAGAATCCTGACTCTTGGTTCTTATTCACATCCTGTAGCAGCAAGGTGTGGCTACATCTGAAAAGCAGGGTAACATTTTGCATTTCCATGATGGCTGCAAATGCCTGGCCTACACGCAGTAGGTGCTCTGAAAACATGACAGCCTTCTCTTGCCCACAAAGGCTCACCCCTGAACTAACACTGTGTCAGTGAAGGTATTTAATACAAGCTCAGGTGAAGCAGGGTCACTAAGGCAGAATACCCGGTGTGTGGTAAATCTGTTAGGTTTCACATTTTCTTGATGCCTGGTCAGGCTCACATACAGGCTGCGAGCACCCTGCCTGGGTGACCAGTGTTCCCGTGGGATAAAGCTGATCCCTGCCACAAGTTCCCTCTCTTACTTTGGCCTCTCAACGGACCTGGTGACATTCAGAAGCATGAAGCCCCTGCACCCTGTGTAGTCCCCGTAACTCCCCCCAAAAGAGGCCCACTTCCTGTCTACTCCTCCCTGCCCGTTTAGTCGCCTGCTCCAGAGAGCTCCTCCCCGGTTCTCCTCTCTTGCTCCTGCCTAGGACCAAGGAGCAGAGTTTATCCTCCAGCTTCATAGGCCTCTGGAGTGTGTTTTCCGTAGATCACCATGTTGGAATGATCCTTAAAGACCTCACAAAGGGACTGGCTTCCACATTTACAACACAACAGGTTCCTCCGGTGAAGGGCATGCAGGGCTGCTCTCCCCTCCACCAGCTCTCCTGCTGAGACTGCAAAGCAGAGAGAAAAAAGGTTCCTTCCCACTTGGGCCTGAAATAAAAATCCTCCCGCTCTTGCCAATGCTCTTTCTATCACACATTTACACCTACTCATAGGCTACCGGCCCAGGGCCTCTGTTGACATTGGCAAGATTGACGCTATCTTTACGTAGAGTTATAAGGTGCTATTGCTTTGCGAGTCAAATGAACTGGAAAATTGCCTCATGCTTCTGACTTTGCAGTGTTCTTTTATCCCCTCTTGCCTTTTTTTTCTGAGATGAAAGTAGAGCCTTGCTCAGCTGCTAATTCACCTGCTCAGAGGCATTGGCAACGTCTACGGGCTAAGCACGCAGAGGTCTCTCTCTGGAGGCCACGGGCACATGGCACAGAAGGGTGTTGGGGGAATCTTCCCAAAAGCAAAAGTCCTTCAGCAGATTTCTTATCCTGGGGAAAGGTTAGCAAGTGGTCGTGTCTGACAGGTAACACAAGTTCCCAGGTTTGAGGTCTTCAGAGCTACAAGGACCATCTGTCTGGGGCGGCAGCCCAGGGAAGACATTTAAAGCCCAGCACCTGTTCATCCCCCTTCCAAGTCTAGACATGACCCTTCCCCCTCATGGGCACACTGTGTACCAGTCAGCAGGGGAAGGGCAACAGCAATATTGTTTGAGTGAGAAGGGAGAAGTCCCTGAATAAAGCAGCCATGAATCTCATGGCCCTTGAGATGCCCTTTAAACTCTGGCCAAACAACAGCTGCCTTGTTCTGATCCAATCTAATCTTTCAGAATTTATGTTCCTTAATTCTCCTAATTGGCTTCCATACAGACAAAAGAAATACATGGCCTTTGCCAAATTAGGTCCTCCTGCCCTGCCAAATCATAGGCCTGACCCAAAATCCCAGGACCTTTCAGGCAGCAGCCCTATTGCATACTTGGAGGCATTGGATCCAGGCTAAGGTAGGTTAAAAGTAAGTCTGTCTGGGAAGGTTGGACTTTTCTAAGGGTCTGGAACAGTACTGATTTCTTTTCTTAGGAGTCACTTGGATTCCATTCAGTCACTCTGAGGTCCTTCCCCAGAATTAAAACCCACACACTAACTGATGACTAATGAAGCCTGCTGTACAATGGTTATGAGAAGCTGCTTTTGAGGTCAGACTTAAGCCCTTGTCAGAGCAAAACCGAAACAGTATACTCTTTTCTGGGGAGTTCAACGGAGCCCCAATATCAGCCCTAAGACCCCTCTAAAGATGGGTAGAAAGTAAATCAAGTTAGAATCTCATGAACCCTCTTAACAGCTTGTGATCTAAAGAAGGTTGCAGATTGGAACGGGGTCATCTGGATCTATTTTCGAGGTATTAGAGCTTGAGCACAGGGCCTTCTTACCGAGCTATAGCCTTCTTTTAGATTTTTTTAACAGGGTCTTGTTAGTTGCCCAAGCAGGGCTCAGACTTGCCACCCTCCTGCCTTTGCTTCTCAGAGTGCTAGGATTTTAGGTGTGACCACACCTCTGGCTTTGGAGCTCTTAAATAACCTTCAGCCATAAGTAAGCAGTACACTGGTGATTGCTTCTATTTAGAGATGATTCTGAGCAAATCACATCCAATCAGCTGTTTTGTGGAGTCCAGAATCCGTGTCTTCAGCCGTTCCCTGGCATTAGTGATCTTTCCAGGCCACTCAGTCACCCAGGACCAGGAGAGCTCGGTGCAGAGGTCAAGTTTAAGTGGATGAACAACTCCATAGAAGCTCATTACCTCTTCTGAACACCCCTCCCCCTAGTAGAGAGAATTTACTTTATGAGAACACAATTGATAAGAAGGAGCACATTTCTAAATCCTTCTCCACAGTTGCATAACAATGATGGTTTGCCAATGCCACACTGGCGCTGCAGAGCATAGGGAAAGGTCGTGATCCTTTCCCTACAGTTTCATGTGGCAAAGAAAAATAAAATGACACTTGAATTTGGGAAACATAATCCCACAAATTACATTCTGGCTGATTCTAACCTGCTAAGAAGAGGAGGCCTGTGTGTTCTGCCTTCCCTATTCTGAGTTTGTTTGGAAAGCTAGAGAAGGTGGAATCAAATGCTTAATATTTTCTGTTCCTCTTCAGGAGCCATTCAAGAGGAGTTATGGGGCCAGGTGCATTTGGAGAGGAGTTTGAGATGGGCAGAAGAGTGATGTGAGGAGAAAAACAACACAGCATACCTACAAGGTGCACAGAAGACAAGGTAAATGCATGACTCCAACCATGCTCAGAGGGAATGGAGACAAAATACTTGCAAGTCACAGTGAACTCCTCGGGCTGGATATAAAAAATGGAGCATCAGCATTTCTAATATGGGGATGACTGGAATGATCTGGTTCCCCTTCTCAGCCTATGTAAAATTTTCTCCTCTTCATACCTTAGAACCCATGTGAATCAGTGTGAAAGCCTTCATTTTGAAGGTGGCATGAAAAAGTGCCGAGTTCATGAAGTGTTTGACAAGGCAATGCAGTGGTAACTCAACACAAGAATCAGCACAGGCCTCTCAATGCCCAGGACAGTGAGATAATGTTGACCAGCCACTGAGAGCAGGTGAGCTTCATGGTGTTGATGCACGCTCCAGTGAGCACACCCCAAACAAGATTGCCACATAAAACACAGGACACGTAAGTCCACTTAGACTTCAGATAAATAATACATGACCTTTAAGATAAGTATGTGCCCAAAATCACATTTCATAGAAACAACCATGCATATTTCATGTGAATGCACATAAACAACATGAAGGAACACATTTCTAAATCTTTCTCTCTTATTGCACAAAAAGAGACAGTGTTCCAGCACTACATAACATCCCACGTATGCTAAAAACTATGTACTGCTTACCTGAAATTCAAATTTACCTAAGCAATGTTGGGCACGATGGTACTCCTGTACTTCTGGTTACTAGGGAAACAGAGACAGGAGGATTGCTTGAGCTCAGGAGTTCAAGAATAGTGTGAACAACATAGGAAGACCCCTTTTCAAGAAACAAAATGAAACAAACAAACAAAAAATAAACAAAATAAATTTACCTGGCCATCATATTCTTTTATTTGTTTGTTTGTTTGTGTTTTTAAGACAGGGTCTCACTATGTAGTTGAGAGTGACCTGGAACTCACTACATAGCCCAGGCTGGTCTCCAACTCACAGCAATCCTCCTGCCTTAGCCTCCTGAGTGCTGGGATTAAAGGCGTGTGCCACCACTCCCAGCTTCATCATATACTTTTATATGCTGAACTGGTCAGTCTTAACACTAATGGCCTTTGGTCCTCTGTTCATTCGAGTTTTCCCTCTAGAAATGCCATTTCTTCTCCTGTGTCCATATAAGTCATGTTCCTACTGTGAGCCTCAGGTAACACCCCGCGTAACCCAGAAGTCCTCTTGTGAATTCTGCCATGCATGCTACGTCTCCCTTTTATGAACTCTGGTAACGTGCACCGACACAATGGATTAGACTGGGATATGTTCATGTGTTGTTGTCACATTGTTTCATAAGCTTTCGTGACCCCTCCCCATCAGTACTGCAACCACTGGGTGAAATCCCTGCCTGGCTCTTCCCTTCTATCCGCTGCTGCACCTAGCATGGGAGCAGGCAGGAGAAGCTTCATAATAATGATGGTATATTGTTTGCTTAGGGCACACAGAAAATCTGACAAGGGAGCATTATGATACCGTTTTCTGACAAGTCTAAACACAGCACAAGATGGAAGGGAAGAGTCTAGAAGTCTTGGGGAGAAAAAAAGCTTTGCTCATAAAATAAAGGTAACTGTGTGAAATAAAAAGCTACAATCAAATTGTGAATTGGAGAATATAAGAGCAGGTGATGTACTGACTCATAGATTTGTTTCTGTGGAAATTCTTGTCTCAGTCTAAAAGCCTTGCAAACACTAGGAGATTCCCTGCGTACTATAGCTGGAAGGACTTCAGCACTCACCTGGGCCAAACTATCCTTGTGTAGGAAAACTGCTGAAGCCAGGAGAGGAAAGTCACTTGTGCACAGGCAAGCAGTGAGGTGGCAACAGCCTGCGGTCCCCAGGGTAGGATTCTTCCAGTTTGTTCACTGATCCTCCAGTTTCAGACACAGGGCCTCATGCCAGGGGCAGGTTTTCAGCTCTACTCATCTTAAAAACTAGCATTTGTTGTCCTTTTCTTTCTATAAAACTGCTTACTTTCTTTCAGTAGGAAACCTGGAATGTATCGAAGTACATAAAAAAGAAAATTTAAGCTACCCACCAAATGGAAAGCCGTATTGTAGATATTTGATAGAATTTTTATTGGTATCAGGCCTTTTATCATGCACGGTAGACTGTAAGTGAGTCAGGAACTGAGTTAATCTGATGGTTCTCTGTCCTCAGTGTCTAGCACATAAGAGGGGTTCAGTACACACTTGCTGAGTAAATGACTACATCAATATGGACAGACACAGATATATACATTATATGTGCACTTGTACATGTTTATATAATTTGAAAAATTGAAATCACACAATTAAAGTGATAATGGTGTGCTATATGCTATCACATTATAGTAATATAGTATGATATACATGTCATAAAAATTTTCTCATGTTGCAAACATCTCCCTATTCAATAATGGCATAATATTCTATTGTGTGGTTATGCTATTATTTATTTCCCCATCTCCAAACAATGGACATTTAGGTGGTTTCCAAATTATTTTGAATTCCAAATGGTAATATGATAACTATCTCCAGTGGATCTCAGTGAGTATCAGTCTGTGGGGGAAATTGGGCCTTTATTTTTACACTAAAGAGAAAAGTTAGGACCCTAAAGCAATAGCTGGCCAACTACCCAAGTGTCATCTTATCAGCCCTGAACAGGTTAATTGACTCAGGTTCCTTAACAAGTCAGGAGCCTCAGTTCAGAGCTGGCAGGCTTCTGATCATAAACCCTAGATAATCAATTCAACTCTGTCCCGATGACACCTCACCAGGAGTTCTGGGGTACTGTGGAACAGGACAAATAGGGAGATGTTGTCTTGACTGCCCCCCAGCTCGGCCAGTAAGATGCTGAGAATGGTCAACAGAGAAGAGCCCCCCAAATTGTCAATTTGTGGATAGACAGAAAAGAATGGGAAAGAGGGATGAAAACACAGGAAGAGTGAGAGAAAGAAAGGAAACCCTTATTCTCACAGGTGTTCTAAAAACTAGAGAGAAGCAGGGGATAGGAAAATCAATCAGGTTCCCCTTCTATTATGTGTGGCTTCCCCAGGATGATTTGCTCCCCCCGCAAATTAAACCAAACCATACTATACCAGTAGTAGGCTATGTGAGATGCTGGAAAGGGCTCAGGCATGGAGGAAGAAACACACGGATTTCAATCCCACCTTTGCCAGCCACAAGCAAAATGTACAAATACGTTTTTTCACTTCTTTCAAAAATTTTAAATAAAAACATAAATGTGTGCCAAACACTAATTATGCACTGTGTTAATGAGTTTATACCATATGCAAATATACCCTGTATGACAATAACGGCAGAAGGAAAGGGGTCAGTGGAGCGTACTGGAGCAATGTTGCTATATTTTTGCTTTGTTTTAATGTTGTTATATTTTATCAGTTTAAACCCGTTATAACCTGAAATAGTCTGTGCTAAGTTAAGATGAATATAGTAATTCTTAGAGCAACCATCGAGAAAATAATTTAAAAATCAAACAACAAATAACCCTCTCCCCCCCACAAAAAGCAAATATTAAAATAGCTCACTGAAAAAAGATTTGTTTCACATGAAAGGAAGTTATAAAAGATTAACTATTAAGTGAGTGAACCTATGTGAATGTCTGAGAGCATGACTAGCAGACAGGACTAGCTACACTCCGTCCCCATCATTGTCTGTCCTGTCATGCAGCGCTCAGAACAAGAAGAAGCTGTCAGGGTGTCCGATCAGCGGGTGTGCAAGCGTGGAGACCGAGGAGCACCCAAAGCCAGGATGGCTGAAAGGCAGGAAGCTCCCTCACAACCTCAGAAGTCCAAGGAAAGTGTGATGGTGGTTGAGGGAGTCAAGAGAGGGAATGGGGGTGACAGGGATTTATTTTAGAATAAACCGCAAGATGTGGGGACCCACATGATGCCTGGGGGCTACAGCCCACAGAGCAGACTCCCAGAAAGGTATCAGATTCATAAAGCATTGTTTCTAAAGTAGTTATGAGTAACAACAGAAACCAACAGAGGTTGAGCCTAACGTCAAATCAATGAATGGTGAAGAAAAAGCAGAACTCGTAAAGGGAGGCACGTGCACGAGCTCGACTAGAGGCCCAAAACTTTCCCTATCTGGTCACTGAATCTTCCTCCCAGGTGGAAAGAAACTAAACCCCCACTCACCAGATGGAGAAACTGAGCCAAAAAAAAGGAACTGTGCTTTCCTGAGACATGACAGCCATTTTCTGAATCCAAAGCCTGTCTTTTTTCTTCTGTCCTACAGCTACTGTAATCATGGTCAAAGAAAAAGATCTGTGGACCACAGTTGGTAATAATAAGACACAGTGGAGGTTCAGCAAGCAGGGGGAAGTGGCAGCACCTGGAGGTCCCTGTGAGCGCAGCCCAACTGCTGAACTCCACCCAGGTGGGAAGCGGATGGGGCTTTAGCTTCCTAGGGGTGAGGTAGCCAAGCACCACACAGAGGTGGCCCAAAACGACAGGAAATGTACTTGATCACAGTTCTGGAGTCAAAAATTCCAAGACCAATGTGTCCTTGGGGCAGGCTCCTCCTTGGGGTTCTGAGGAAGAATCTGCGCCCTGTTTCTGTCACACCTCTGGTGGCTTCTGGCAAACACTGGCATTCCTTAGATGGGGAATTGGTAGAAAGAACTGGTAGAAGGAATTCTTCCAATCTCGGTCTCTTTTCATATGGCCTTTTCTGCATATCTTCACGTGGGCTCCTTATACAGACATCAGGGATGGATGCAACCCCCCCCCAACCTAGTGTGACTTCATGGTAACTAATTACATATGCAAGACCGTATTTCCAAATAAGGTCCTATCCAGGATTTCAGGTGGGCGTGAATCTGAGGGGACACTATTCAGTCTGGAGCAGTGGCCTCCTCTTAGGACGTACTCTTTGACGTCCCCTCTCTTTGCATGGCATCCTACGTTCTAAAGAAAAGCTGCACATAAATGATTAAGAATAAGTTAATTTCTGAAAAAAAGGAACAGTCTCTTTTTAGATTCACAAAACCTGGAACGCACAAAGAAAAAGTAATATGTTTGTCTAAAGAATTAAAGAAACTAGTCCCAGGAGGTCAAAGTTGACTGAAATATTCTAGCCAAAGAAATTTAAAAATGAGAGAGAAAGAGACAGAGACAGAGAGACAGGGAGAGGGAGAGGGAGAGGGAGAGGGAGAGGGAGAGAGAGAAAGGAGGAGGAGAAAGAGGAGGGGAAGGGAGACAAACACCCTGGATAACAAACACACCAAGGAGAGAGCACTTGTCTTCCTGCCCCTCACATTTATTTTGTGTGCCTGAGTTCTTCGGATGGTCTGTTTTTAAGGATCTTCAGGGTGCTGGCGCCCAAATGAACCCGATTTCTTTCCTAGTAACTTTTATTTCCCACGTACTGGCTTTCAAGCAGCAGGAAGATGCACTCAGCTCAGTAACAAATCTGCAGCCCATATAAGCAAAGACTGCGGCACACGTGAAAAGCCAGAGAGAGTGAATGTGGATGAGGAAAGAGAAGGGTAGGAGGAAGGCAGACCAGCCAGAGACAGAAAGCGAAACAGAGCTCTGAGACACGGCCTGCTACCGAAACGCCGAGCAGGCATGGCGGGAGTGGGTGAGTAAGAGCTCGCGAATGGCCTCCTTCTTCTTCACAGGTTTCTGGGGACACAGGTGCGGACACCTGGCCAGGGCTTGGAGACCAGGGAGGCGAGGGCGGGTCGGGGAGCAGGCTGCTGTCTGGGAGGAGCGCAAGCAGGAGGCGCAGGGTAGGTCTTCCGCCCCCATGTCAAGGAAGACTTTTATTTATTGACTGTTTTGAGGATAACCATGGTAATATGCTAAGAAAAAACAGCCAGACATAAATATAGGTTTCAAATGCAAATGAAGGGGAAATTGCTGAAACAGCAGACCTGAAGTGAGTGTGAACTGGAGCTGTTTGAGGAATAGGGCTTCGACCCAAAGCAGCGGAGCACAGTGCACAGCGCCCCGCCCCATCTGTCGGCCCTCCATCATGGGCTCAACCAACAGCGCAGAGAAAATACTATTTTTAAAACATTGGATCTGTGTTGAACTGCACAGACGTTTTTCCCTTGTCATTTTCCCCTGAACAATAGACTATAACAACTTTTCACAGAGCCTTTACATCATAGTGGGTATTTTAAGTAATCTAGAGATGACTCAAAGTATGGATGTCAAAATTTTTGGCTTGCTTGGCCCATACTGTGTGAAGAGGAATTGTCTTGGCCTCCCTTTATATATATATCAGCACTTTCTTTTAACGTTTTTAAACTTGTTAAATTATTTAACAAAATAACACACTAAACCCTGGTTTAATAATTAAATCAGAGAACCTGCGTGTCTGCCTATAACGATAAATGCCTGCCTTCACAGGCACACACACGTGTATCGGTAACCACTCCGTTTAACCCAAGTCACACAGGCACAAGTAGCATCTGATACACGTGGGCTTCTATTCCACCGAGAGCATGTGGTGGCCGTAGGAGGGGAAGTTAGCACCGCCCCGCATAGTCTTCTGTTGTGACCCTACCCAGTCCACACAATCAAGTCATGAAAAATATAGCTAAATATCACAGTATAAAGTTAAAAGTTTATGACTCTGTGGGGCTGCATGACTACCTGTGTAAGGGCCAGGAGTGGCCCATGGGCCGCCGGTTTGCCAGGCCTGATCTGAGGCATGCAGGAGGACATGCATGTAGGCTACCTGTAGGCATATCATTTTATACAAGGGCCTTGAGCATCTGCAGATTTTATCTGTGGGGTGTCCTAGAAGCAATCCCCTGAGAATATGAATGGAAAAATATATTTAGTCTTTGTCCCAAGTTCCTGTCATAAAACTCCTCAAACCCTCCAGATTTCTCAAGAGACAAAAACTGTCTTTCACTATTCATAATGACTCCCTCCATTCTGGGGATTGAACTTGGCCTTTGCACTGAGCTCTACCCCCAGCCTTTTGTTTTGTTTTAAATTTTTTGTTTTGAGACTGGTTCTCACTAAGTCGCTAAATTGCCCGGGCTGGGCTCAAACTTGAGATCCTCCTGTATGTGCCTCCCAGAGTGCTGGAATCACACCTGTGTGCCACCCTACCTGGCTGATAAACTCCTTTCCATCACATCTATATTTATGCTAATGATGCAACTTTGAGTGGTGCCCCTCAGGAGGCAACTGGCCCCATGAAAGATCAAGTAAGATTAGGAGATTGGGACTTCAAGCCCCACCCTCTGATCTCAGGGAAGGTTGACGGTGGGAGGGACAAGCAGATCCTGGAGGTTAAACTCTATAAAATGTCTTGACAAGCAAAACTGGATAAGTTCTAGGCTGGTGAACAAGCAGAGGTGCTGGGAGGATGAAAAGGTGTGGAGGCTGTGCACCCACAGCACTGGGACTTAACCCTGTGTATGTTTCTCCTCTGGCTTCGCCTGAGATGAACCCTCTGTTAATAAACCAGTAAACCTAAGTATTGTTTCCCTGAGTTCTGCGGGCCATTCTAGGAAATTGTTGTAGTTGAGCAGGGGGTTGTGGGAACCCCTGACTTGGGGCTAGCTTGTCAAAACAACAAGAAATTGGGATTGGAATTGGTATCTACTATGGGGGGCAGTCTTGAGGGACTGAGCTGTGCTAACTCCAGGTATACAGTACCAGGATTGGATTAAATTGTGGGACACCTTGGCAATGTTTAGAGAGTTGGAGAATTGCTTGGAAAAAGCCATCATCTGGCATCTGAAGGTTGTGTAAGAATTAGAGAAACTTTGGCAGTGAATCCTTAAGCCAGAAAGTCAGAAGGAAGAATGAACACAATTTAAAACAGCCCAAGGGTCCGCAGGAGTCTAACCTGTGGTTTCCAGGACTGCACTGTTACTGAAAGAACCTTTCCGCTAAGGAAGGGGCCAGGCGAGTGCTCAAGCAGACAGAGGAAGCAAGCCAGCCTGTGTGCAGAGTTGCAGAGGCCCTGCTGGGGTTGGTGACCACAAATCTGTCGTCACACCCACCTGCACTTCTTCCAGCTGGGGGCTGCTGCTAGAAGGAATCACAGGGTCCGGGCTTTGCACCCAAAACTGCCACATGTGGATAGGCTTGTGAACATATTTATATAAATAGACTGTGGTAGACTTTAAAATGTTTTAACTGAGTGTCTTCCAGGCTAAGGGAGACATCTGGTTAATAGGGAGCCAGAGTTCATGTTTCCGTACACCCCTTCTGTTCCAAAGACATTAAAAGAGGAGAGAAAATATCAAGAGGAACTGGAATAAATACAGACAGTCTCAGGAACAAGCTCAACATCTCCAAGAACCAAAAGCAGATGGGAAGCAATGCAGTGTGTGGAACTGAAGCCTCGAGCCTGCAGCGTTCTGGGGCCAAAAAGGATCAGCCCAAGGCCGCTAAGTGGTCACCTGCTTTCAACTAAGGAGACTGTGTTCCTGCATCAAGTTTGGACTTTCCAATGGATGCTGAAAAATGGAAGCAGCCCTGTCTGGGGCTCGGGCTTTATGGAAACAGGAAGCTCTAACATGAGGAAGGCAAAACTCAGCCCCCCGGACCCAAAACAACTGCCTGATGACTGGAACATTGGACCTGCTTTACCCAGAGCATCAGGGCAGAAAGGAAATTCCACCAAAGTAATTGCAGATGTGGACATGGTCCTGGATTGAGGCCACTCAGAGTTGCTGAAAGAAATAGAGAGACAACCATAAATGAGGATCTTGGCGTGCTGAGTAACAGCCAGGCCCCCTGTGGAGGAGTCCTAGAAAACAGGGTACAAGAAGCCCAGTACCTTGGCAGGAGTGAAGGTTGAGGAGCAGCTAGGGGCTACCTGCCACTTCCTGCAGGCCCCACAATCATTCTGATACAAATAGCAACAAGATTTCTTCCTGGGGAGGAAGGATATCTAGACAGACCAATAGTGAGGTTGAGGTGAACATAGAAAACTTGTAAAGCCAGGTTCTCCATGTGTACGTTGAAAAAGAATGATGGAGAAAAATTAATTCTACTAAATATTAAAATATAAGGCCTGTGGCTGGGGCTGTAGTTCAGTGGTAGAGCACTTGTCTGGCATTCAGGAAGCCCTAAGTCCAATGCATAGCACTGCAAAAATTATAAATAAGTAAAATATAAGGTCACAAAATAAAGTAATATAATAAAAACATTAATAAGCAGTCAGCTCAAGGTAATAGGTCTAAAAGTCAGAAAATAGATATAACTATATTCAATATATAACAATTATTTGTAATTAAATAAGGAAAATTATTTGTAATTCATACCATGATAGACTAACTTCATTAAAACCTAAAGAGATACCGGTATCCAAAGGGAAAACAGGAAAATTATCAACATTAAATATCAATAATCCACAGAAAAAGAAGTGCAAGCAGCTCTTAAATACATGGCAAGACATTAAAAAAAAATGAAATACCTGAGATAATATTTTTCATCTACAAAATGGAAAAACCAAAGCACTGGGAGACATGGCATATTGGTGAACTAGTCATTTGCCTATTTTACTCTCAGACCCATTCCCAGCCTTTTCCCACCCTGCTGCTTTTACCATGTACTCCATCACCAAGAAACACCTGACAGAATGGCTTCTTGAAGTCTCAGTCATTCTCCAGCTGGAAGACCACACACCTTGAGGCTGTGATGATGCCCTAACAGGACACAGTATATATTTTGAACCAATACATGGTGTGATTTCTCCCAGGACCAGCATACACAGGGCTTGGAGCAAAAAGATAGAATAATGACTCTTCTTTCTATGCCTATGGGCTGGGCCATTCACATGATATTTGCACCCCATCCTGCAACCTTCAGCTCTGAGCAGTTATCAGAGTTGATTTCCAAGAAACGAATGCACCCACCAGGTATACAGCAATGGTTTCATAATACTTGAAGTTGAGATCACTAACTGGCTACAGTGGGTTTGTCATGTACTCAACCAATGAGCAGAGAAAAGCATCAACACATTGGCTCAGGGGAATAATCTCAATTACCTACAGGAAATTGGATTTTTGATACACAATGGGGCAGGGAAGTCTGTATCTGGGAACAGTCAGGATTCTCCAGGGTGCCTCTGCGTACTTCCTGACCAGTTATAAAAGGCAATAAAAGACACTGCACCAAAAAAAGGCAGGACTATTGAGAAATCAGCCTCTTTGGGAATAAAGATTTGAATCACTCTGCATGTAAGGATAGCCAGACAGCCGAGTGCTGGCAGAGGGCAAGGGGGATGTGGGATGAACTCTGGAAGAAAGAAATGGTAAGTGCCGACCACAGACTCATAGCCAGTTACAGACATGAAGACTGAGCAGCCAATTCTTTCTTTCTCTTGCTTATTCCCTAACAAATCTGTCTGAGAGATGTTCATGGTACTTCCTTTTACGATCAGAAGAATGACATCCAGACCTGAAAGGGATCTGAATATAGGGACTGAGTGATTTAACAGGTACCCATTTCGGGGAGAGGCCCTAGTGTCAGAGGGTACATGGATTACGATGTTCTGTCAGGCAGAGCAAAGACTTCAATCTGGGTAGAAGGGCAAGAGTGGAACTGAGCAGCAGGAAGTTTGGGCTGTGCTTATCTCCCCACCCTCATCCCATCCTCCATCACTCAGGTCGTGAAAAGTCACAAATCACAAGCTGAATTCAAAAACAGGAGATATTCAGAGAAAACAGAAAGGGAAAATTTTCTCCCCTTCCTTCTGTGGCCTGGGATAGTTGATTAGCTTCTGCTTCTCCCGCTTCCTCTTGACAGTCCACCCTCTTTCCAACACCGCTTGGCTCCTGCCAGGCAGGCCAAGGAAGGCCTAGCTATCTTCCATGCCCCTAGCTTTGAGGATCCAGTGGCAACTTCCCTTTGGCCTTTTCTGCCTCCACTCCCCCACATGTGACTTCTCTAACTCTTCCACCACCAGGGTAATCAGTTTTCTGTTTTGAATCCTCAGAGATGCCTCTTGGTCTTGATAGACCCTTGGCTGACACAGTGAGTAAGTGGAAAATCCAGAGGGTGGGGATCTGAACGAGAACATTCTTTGCCAGAAGGAGAGCAAACTGTCAAGTCCGTGTTGATGTTTGCCTCTCTACTTATCTGTCAGGTTACAAATGCATACACATACACCCTTCGTCTCAGCAACCCCGCTCCTAGAAACTTCTGTAGATACACTCTCACATGTTTTTTTAAAAAATTTGAAGAAATATAAGACTATTTATTGAGCACTGCTCACCATTATTTACAATAATGGAAACAATATACAATAAGATAACATTCTGACTACTACAAAGTTATTTTCCTCGCTTTTGCTGAAACAAAATACTGAAATACTAAAAAGATGGAGCCTACATCTAAGGAACAAGTTGGGGGTCAAGAAAACATGCAGGTCAATAATTTTACAAGTCTGTTCAGTTGTTTATTCTAGCAGGTCCTGAATTGTGACCACCTCTAGCCACTGAGGTTTCCTTGAGCCAAGTCTTAGACATTCATGAATCCTGACTTTTGAGTATAGATTTCAACTTGTTGTAAGGGAATGGGTCTTGAGGAATCTTTAATGTTCCCTTAACAAGTCTTCTTTAGCTAATTCAAACAAACCAGGATTAGACAGGTTACCTTAGTTGGATGGGGAAGTTGTGATACAATTTTTCTTTTCAGAATTTTGCAAGCAAGAAAACTTGCATTTTTGTGACTAAAAACATAGATATGGACTCTGGTATGGCTGCTTTAAAAATACCCACTTTAAACTGTCTAACCACAGAACATCTATTTAACTTGAAAGGTTATGGCTTCAGGAAAACTTTCAATTTAACTATCAATGATTTATTTCTTAGGTTGCCCAGAATAATGGCATCTCAAACATGGGATTATCGCCCATAGCTTTTCTTTTGGTGAATGTTTAAAAACAGAACAAAAACCATTTACATAAGTATTTTATTTATACACACACAAACAAAAAACTCAGAATGGCCCTTAAGCATGTGAGCTAAAAATGAGTCCTGTTTGAGTTCGACAATGGATAATTTCCCCAATATTAGAAAAGCAGAAGTATATCAGGCTGTTTTCTGATAAAGGAAGCAACTACAGAAGGCTTTTTGTTTGTTCAAAGTAACCAGTGCTATTGATGCAAAACAAACAAAACCCAACAACTTCCCCAAATACTACTTTCAAAACCAATATATTAAACTTGATTTTTATTAGAATGCTATTTTTTCTCAGTAATACATAAAAAACAAGACCCGTATTTATATATATATATGATGTAAGTTATTGAGCTTCATCTTCTGGACCAGAATGCCAAGTTAGTCTCTCTTCATAAAAAGCAATTATAATTTTTTTCTCATTGAGTTTATTGGTACTTTGTAAGTATGCAGTACAGTTATAGTTACATTTGAGGTCATTTCTTATTTGCCTCTTTTGCCGGCACCAAGTCAGCCTCCTTTGAGTCTTTCCATCTCATGAGAAATGTTGTGTCTGTGGCACCAACTATTGGTTCAGGATGAAGACCTCCTGCAAAGCCTCTGAGTTTGTCAGCAGCATTTGTTTTCTTTGATTTGCTGACCTCAGACTCACTGTCAGGTAAAGATTTTCTTTTTGTACCATCTTCTTCTTTACCAGCTTTTTGAGAATTAATTCTGGACAGTCTAAATTTTCTTCAGGTTCCCATGTATTGTCAGCATCTGGAAGTCCCTTCCACTTCAGAAAATCCTCCACCTTTCCAGTCACTACCGGCGGGTGGTCCAGTACTTTTTCTGCCGTAAATTCTTCAGGTTCTCCTTCCTCAATGTTTTACTTTTTCCATTTTGTTTCTTTCCCATTTCTTGCAATGTAGTTTCATTGGAGGCCATTTTTATTGCAGACTTCAAGAGCTCTTCTTCACTGCCTGGGATGCTCGGGTCTTGGGGCCATGGCACCCCAGCCTGCGCGCCTGCAGCTGCACTCACTGCACTCACACGTTTCAGTAATGTTTGCGCAAGATTATCCATTGCAGCACTGTTTACAAAAGTGAAAGACTGGAAATTACCTAAAAGTCCACTGATTGGAGATAGGTCAGATAAGTAAGGACACATTCATAAAGTAAACTAATATGCAGTTGCTCAAAAGACACAGTCAAGGATAAATCCTTAAGAAATGAAAAAAGAAAGTTTGCAGCAGTGCACACTAGGCCAGCGTAAAAAGAATCAGGATACCGAGTGTATTTACTTATCTTCACAGTGATTCTCAGTAGCAAGAAATAAGATTGACCTCTGGAGAAAAAGACAGGGAAGATGGGAGAGAATGATCAGAGGCAAAATTTTCACTGCTTACTCTTTAGTATCTTTAGATTTTTGCAATATATAAGGGATTACATATTTTTTAAAATATAATTTTTAAAAATCTGATTCTACATTGCTTAGAAAAGACACACACACACACACACACACACACACACATGAGACAGGAAATAAATAGATGGAAAATATGTACTAGGAAAAGCTATATAAAAAGCAAAGGAATGCTTTCTTTTAAAAAATTTAATCAGGAAAAAGAAAAAGTAAGACAGAAACACTAGTGGGAACAAGGAATAGCAGCATATGAAATTTAATGGGGAAAAATTCATCAATCATGGATATATAGATATCTACCAAGATAGTCACAAATATATAAAGCAAAAACTAAAAGAAGAAACCAACTATGCCAATAAAAGAAGTTTTAAGGACAGAATATTGGAGTACTAATACTAGCAAGTATATATATATTTCACCAACAAATGGACACTCTACATTCTTTTCAAGCAGTCATAGAACACACACAGAAGGCCACAACCAAAGGAGACAGAAGAAATCTTAACATATTGAAGAGAATTCAAGCCATTTAAGCCATAACTCTGACCACATATTGATTAGCAATGAAGAGATTGTTCCACAATATGTTTGAAAACTTTAAAAATCCATTCCTAAATTATCCCCAAACTTCAGTAGAAATCACTGTGGAAATGAGGGAGTATTTGGGATACAGCGACAATGGAAGCATTAAATGTCAAAAGAAATAGGGAACATTTATTGAGAGGGTGGCAATTTTGGATGGGTCTATTAAAAAACAAGAAAGGGCCAGGGATTTGGCTCAGTGGTTTTGCCGCCTGCCTTGCAAGCCCAAGGGCCCAAGTTTCATCTCAGTTACCAAAAAGAAAAAAAACAAAACAAAACAACAACAACAAAATTATGTGGGCCAGTGATTTAGCTCAGTGGTTCTGCTGCCTGCTTCACAAGCACAAGGATCCCTAGTAAAAAAAAAAAAAAAAAAAAAAAAAAAAAAAAAAAAAAACA
>NW_022900930.1:11622850-11642452 GCF_012274545.1 Fukomys damarensis
CAAAAAAAAAAAAAAAAAAAAAAAAAAGAAAAAAGAAAAAAGAAATCAAGAAAGAAAGAAAAGATTGAAAATATGTTAATAAACATCTCAAAGCTAGAATGTTCTACCAAAAAGTAGAGGAAAGAATTGGGAGTTAGGAGGTTTAATTAAACACATGCACCTAATTTCTCTCACTCAGGAGACCCCCCACTAACACTAGGTAAAGGGATTTCTTCAAAGAGGGGCACCAGCACAGAAGAGCATTAGTATGAGGATGATGCAGCAAAATGTAGACTGAGTGATGACTCAGCACACCTGAGCAGCCTCTGAGCAGCCACTGAGCAGCCACCGTCTTAAGGCAGCGAGTGAAGAACAGTGGACAAGCCCAGTCGCATGGCGGCAGCTCCATGGGGTCCAGTGTTAGGTACTTCTGGATTGGAGGGAAGGTGACATTGCATTAAGGAGGATGTGGTGAAAGCTGATTGGAAAATTGTCCTTGGAGTCCTTCCTTTCCTTATCCTGCAGAGGAGCACCCTCTGTGTCGTGGCAGATGGCCCGAGTTTTCCACAGACACAGCTGAGGAGATTGGCGTCCTGCTCCAAAGAGAGAGATTATGTGTGGTATGTGACTTGGTTAAGCCAAGAGATCCCAAGTGTTTTCCCCAGCGAATCTGATCACCCCAGAGGAAAGACCTAAAGAAATGCATTACATTTGGGTTTTCTCGGAGAAGCAGCCCACTGAGGTCACTCAGTGGTCACAGGACAAATGCCCCAGCCTTCCCCAATCTCTCAGCTTCCAGCCACCTTTGTAGTAAGTACATCACTCTTACATATGAGCAAGGGACTTGGGGAATAAGAGGGTGCACCCGCTTCATTTAATCCCCTGGCCTCCAGCTTCCTCTAGGGTTTGACCAATGGAAAATAACAGCAAAAGAATGGTAGGCAAGAGGAGCGATGTCAAGACAGTTATTGGCCTGCCCTTCCTATTTTAGCAGATTTCTACTGGGGGCTAAGTCTGACTAGACTTTAATTCTTGTCAGGGAGGCTCCTCTCCTTCAGCTCTGGATCTCACCTGACTCCACTGACACTATCTCCTCATCTTGCTCATAGAGGTGGAGTTGAATCAGTAGGGGAAGTGATATTATGTGGGGAAAAGAAAAGTTCTGGAGCAATGAGTGATCTTTGTGAAAAAAATCCTATAATACCAGACTCCTATATCATATAGCACCTAAAAATCATTTCAGATTAATTTAAAAACACAATTTAAGATTAAGGGGCCTGTAAAACCTAATGAAGAAAATATAGAATAATGTTTATGGAGTTTAAGGAGTAGGAATATTTCCTTATAAAAAAAAGATTCTGCTGTTAAATCCAAGCTACCTAGGAGGCTGAGGCAGGAGGATTATAAGTTCCAAGTTAGCCTGTAGAACTTGGTAAGAATTTATCTCAAAAAAACACATATATTTTTAAGAATAAAAGGAAAAGATGGAAACAAAACTTTTGCAAATAAGGAGGGAAAGAGGGAAAGAAGGGTTGAAGGGAAGGGAGGGAAGGGGAATGAGAAAAAAAGAAGAATCAAGATATATTATGTACAGGTACAACTTCCCTATGATAAATGTGATCATCATACATATCAAAAGTGTACCTACAAAATTAATTAAAAGAAATGAAACATTTTTGAAGGGCCAAGGATGTAGCCCCTATGTTTAATCCTCAGTACCCCCAAAAAAGAAGTGAAAAGAAAAGAGAACAAATCATAAAATATGAATCTTTTTTTCACCGGAAGACATAATAAAGTTAGAAGACAAGGTATGGACCAGGAAAAGAGATTTGCAACATTTAAAACTAGCAAAGGGTTATGTCCAAAATTTATAAAGGATTCCTACAAATAATTTGTAAAAAGATAAACACATCCACAGAAACAGAGGCTAAATAGAGAAAGAGGCAAATCAGAGGAGAGGAAAATAGCAGGTAAGGATGTGGAAATCAGACTCACCTGCGCTCAGCATGCAAATTAAAGCCACAGCATGGTACCTTCCCTTGTGCTGGTAGAAATGTTGACAACAGCACCAGGGTGGAGAAATGGGATCTCACAGGTCTGCTAGACGGTGCAGGTATTTGGCAGTAGTTACAGAGCCAGAAGTTCTGCCACTAGCTGGAAGGGGGAATCTATTTTTGCGCTAAGAGACAGGTACTAGAATTTTATTGTAGGGCTTCCTAAAGAGCAAGAAACAAAGGAAACAGGATACATATCAATCAAATGGAAGGTGGATACATCATGATATCCTAATAAAATGAAATGCTTTCTGTCAATATGGTTAAAAATGAATCCACATAGAAAAATTTCTAAAAACAAAAGCTGAGGTGAGAAAACAAGTTATAGAAAGATGCTGGTGGAATATATGCTTTGCATGTGCAAGTCCAGGGGATTCAATCCCCAACCCTAAAGCACGCAAACAAGAATTTAATGTTCAAAAAAATACAAGTTTTTATGGGTATGTATACATATAGTAAAATGTGTAAGACTGAAAAATATTAAATTTAGGATAATAGCTACCTTTGGAATAAAAGTCAGGTGAGAAACCAGGACATATCAGGTGCACCGCTAAGATTTTATGGCAAAGAATAAAAAGGCTTAAGATAGAGCTGGGAATGGATACGTGTTTGTTTTATTGTTCTTAGAGTCTGTATATTAAAAGCACTTCATAATGAGAAAGTTTATGATCTTACTCAATCCTTAAAACGTCGCCTACTCCATGCTACATCAGCCAGATCCCTAGTGGAGAACTATGTACACACTGGGACCCCAGATTAACAGGTGCTCAACCTGTGACCGGTGCCTGGGACCTGTCAGGAGCCACAAACTAGGTCAGAAAAGAAACGGAGGAATGCACTAGGGGTGCCCAGCCCAGAGTCAGAGGCTCTCTGAGCTTTTCCGAGCAGTGGGGCATGCCGTCAGCACTTGGAGCACCAGCCTGGCAAGTGGTGGCCTGTCAGAGGTCACCTGGTATGCCGCAAAGGTTGCAAGGTCAGAGCTCTCCAGTTCTCGGCCTCACTGTCAACTGAGGGCAGCTCTGGTGACACAGATTCATCATGTAAAGAGTAATTTCCCTATGCACTGAGGTAGACAGAGACCTGCAAACGTATAGGCCTTGCTGAAAGTTGCAGTCTTCCCACTGCCTTTTGAGTCTCGATCCGTAGCCCTTGATGGGCTGACTTTGGCCAATTTCTAGGGACTGGTAGAAAAACAACCCCACAGCTCAATGGTCCCTGAATGTTTTAGCACCAGGGACTAGTTTTGTAGAAGATAATTTTTCCATGGACCTGGGCTTGTGGGAGTGGGGATATGCAATGGTTTCAGGTTAGATTCACATAAGAAGCATGGAGCCTAAATCCAGAGCATGCACAATTCACAGCAGGGTTTGCGCTCCTACGATAATCTAATGCCACAGCCAATAGGACAATAGGCCGAGCTCAGGCAGTAATAAGAGCCATGGAAAGCGGCTATAAATACAAATGAAGATTCCCTCACTCACCATACTGGTCGTTGGCCCAGTGGTTGCGACCCCTGCATAGCTATCTCTGTTGTCTCAATGGTTTTCAGACTCGCTGGAGACTTGGTCTTGATCTCAACCTCTGAATGTTGCGTCCAAGTGCAAGTTGAAGTGATCAATTGAAATTCACTGCAGTGAACCAGTAAATGGGCAAAGAGCTCATTTGTGACGCTAAGCACTGCTTCTCTCTAACGTGAGCAGTCAACAGCAAGCTCCTCATCACTTCTATTCCATTAAACATTGCAAATTAGAGTCCAAGGAGGAAGCTAATTTCCAATCAAACAGAAGAACTAAGGGGCCTGAAATCTGTTCCCTGGTTTTCACCCAGATGGCTGTGTGGGCACACGCTCCCAGGCAGCTCACCCACTTTAAAACAGAGCAGAACAAAACACATAAAAATAAACAAGTGACTCCATCCGGTGTCATGGGTTGCTTGGCTTTGTGACAGTCAGCCATGTTTTAAACAACTCGGGGCCTTGGTCGGGATGCTCTGAGAGTTCAGGTGTCCATTCAGGCTTTCGTCCTGGCTTGGGTCTTCTTGCCACAAGTGCCCAGGGAGGCTTGAAGCGCACTACAACCGTATGCACTGCCAAATGAGAGCACAGCATCCGCATTTCAGACCAGTGGATTCTGCTTGAATATAATATGTCTCATTAATCTCTCCCATCTGTTGTTTGTGTGCATGAGCAATTCTAAAGGGAAATATAAAGGACCGACACAGGATTTACCGCCTGGGCCTCTGAGTCCAAGCTTAAGATGTGTAAGGAGTTACAGTTCCTCCAGATGGGACACAGAGCTCTAGAAATTGGCTTTCCTCCTGTCACAGAGACATTTGTGAGAACTTCACTGTCTGCTGGGGCAGGACTCCCGTGGCCAGAAGCACACAGACACTGCCATGTCACCCCAGCCTGGCGTTGTCAGAAGTCAAAGGAAGAATAGGATTTCCAAGGCAGGAACGAAGGGCTGCCAGCTCTGTTATTCAGGCAATTTTTCTCTTCCCACTGCCATTGATGTCAGACCAATTCATCCCTCAGAATACCCGGTCCCAGATGGGATAGACAAAAGTCAGTGTCAGTTTTACTACTCAGAAAGAGTGCTATTTAAAGTGTTTGTGTGAAGAGATGCTAGTGTGAAACTGGCTGCCTTGAGGACTGGAGATTACTGACCATACCATCTTCCAAGCCCTACATTCCCAGCACCCCATAAAAAGCCAATCTGAGTCCCTCCGACACCCCCTAGACAGGGATAGCTAAGTGTGCTTATTAGTTCAACAAGTATTTGAAAGTCTAAGATATGACATGATGTACATTAGACACTGAGACATCAAATGGTAAATGAAACAGACTTAATTCCTACTCACCTAAATTATTTGGAGTTCTTACAGGTTTAATTTTGTCCCCCTAGAAATTCATATGTTATAGTCCCAGCTCTTAATAACGCAGAATGTGACCTTATTTGGTGATGGAATCACCATGAAGCTAAAATGAAGTCATTAGAGTGAGGCTTAATCCATTATGACTGGTGTCTTTATCAGAGGAAGACACTCAGAGACACATCTCTGGGAGAAGACTATGTGCAGATGAAAGCAGAGATAAGAGCGCACTTGTATAAGCAAAAAAAAAAAAAACCCTAAAAAACAAAAAAAGGTCAACCACCATAAGCTGGGGAGAGGCCCAAAGAGTTCCTCCCACACAGGCCTCAGCCAGAAGCAACCCTGCCCACACCTTGCTCTGGGACTCACCTCTGTACATAACTGTGAGGCAACGCATTTCTGCTGTTTAAGCCAACTCCTTCATTACAGAAGCCACAGCAAATTAAATACAAATGGCTGCTATGAAATAGTATCACTTAAAAATAAGGAATTCATGAAAAATGAGGATAAGCTTAGTTTATTTCCATTCTACTCTCTGAGGAATCCAGTTGCCAACAAACATGGTGGGCTTCTGTCCTTCCCAACAGTGAGGAATGAAGAACCCAAGACACAGCCCTGCCCAGCTGCCTCTGAAGCAACTGCAGCAAGAACAACCCCAAGAGAACTCCTCAGGATCTTGAGGAGTAAAGATTATTTGAATAAGAAACATGAGGAGGAAAGACCATTCTGAAAGCTTCTTGACTTATCTTGCCAATTTATTGTCTCAAACGTTTTCGAGAAAGCTTGGCTAGCTTCAAGGATACAGCATTTCTAAATCAGTATTTTTTTCACTTAAATTTTAAGCCTATCTAGGCTATTTATGAACTCTGTGATCTTGGACAAGTCTTGTCTCCTCTCTGGACCTCAGTTCATCTATTTGGAAAATGGGAATTTTGAGTATCTGGGTGCTCATCTGCTACTCTCTTCAGCTCAGCATTTGCAACTTGCCAATCACTGGTGCTGAATAGTCTGTGTAAGAATACTAATAGTTAAGATGTGAGTGCCCACTTTCACCAAGTTGTCTGTGCTACATTCTTAAATTAATACATTGTCTGGGTAACTTTTATAAGAAAAGTAAAAGCAAATGTCTTGATTATTTTGAAATCTCTCCATGTATCTAGACTCAGTGGAACAAAAGCAGCTGTTGTCACCAGAAAGCAAACCACTGTTTTCGGCAAAGTAGAGGGTGTCTCTAACATGGGTAGCCAGATCTGACCTGTGTGCTAAATGCACACAGAGGCAAACAGCCCTATGCAGTGAATGGGCTTGTGTTGCCTATTAGAAATCTCTCTTGAACAATCTTATGGAGAGCATTGACCAAAAGCCACTGGTATATAAGAAATACAATGTGTGATGTAATCACTGCTGATAAGTCCCCCCAGCCCAGACATAAGACTCCTAGAATACATTTCATATGAAAAATTGTCCCTAGAGTGCGGAAGTTTAGCCCATCATGGAAGCTTCTGGGTGTTAACGGAAGTAGAGGCCATGGACAGTCTGTAACTTCTTGGAGGAGGAGCTCACTAGAATTCCACCACTGGCCTAGGGAACCAAAATGGCCAGAGATGCCCCACAGCAGCTGCCTGTTCAAGGAGAGAATGTAATGGGCCCTAAAAGAAGGCCCCTTGAGTCTCTGCTGTAGAAATAAGGGAGACTGAGAAGAAATGTTGGGCCCAAGTGCAGCTTTTCAGTCACACATTTTTAACCTTCTCTTTGTGATAAAAGTACATCTAAAAATCACACAAGTGACAGTACTTTTAAAAATGAATCTAAGAAATATTTTTTTAAACCGGGAATGGTAGCACATTCCCATAAGTCCCAGTGCTCTAGGAGGCTGAAGGAAAGATTGCAAGTGTGAGCCAAGCCTGGGTGGCTCAGCAGGACTTTGTCTCAAAAATAAAAAATTTTAAAAAGAGCTGAAATGTACAAAAGTACCAGATTTGGTCCCCACTACCACCAAAAACTTAATATTTTTATTAAGCTAAAATAAAAACTTCAGTGTATATTCTCTTGCAAGAAAAGACCAATACTGGTTAAATTTGCATCTGTTGTTCATTATTGTGTGGTGCTGTTTACTTGTCTCTACCAACTAGTAAGTTTGTCTTAAATTTATCATTCTATACTCAAGGTAGAGGGGGTAATTGAAGCTAAAAATTCTTAGTAGCTAGGGCTGAAAGGAAAATTCTAGAGAATCCTGTCTGATTCCCAACCTTTACATCAAGGATACTGAGGTGTGGAAAGAAACTAAGTGATATGCCAAGATTGTAGTTGGTCACAGGCAGAGCTGCAGGAAAACCCAGAGCCTCTGACCCCAGGTCAGTGAGCAACTTCTAGAGGTCCTCAACCTCTTCTCCACAGTCCTCCGTGACTCTCCATGTGCCTGGCTTTTTATTTCTATCTTTTTTGCTTGACAGCTGGGGGCTGATCCCCTGCAAAAGGAAACATCTTTAAAGTTATGTATTCAACTGGATTTCAACCTGCCAAAGATTAAAACTAGACCCTTATCTTTCACTGTGCACTAAACTAAAATCCAAGTGGATTAAAGATCTAAATATTAAAAAAGAAACACTAAACTTGCTGGAAGATAAGTTAGGCACAACTCTTGAAGACATTGGCATAGGAAAAGAGTTTATGAACAAATCCTCAGTAGCACGGGAACTAGCAGAAAGAATCAACAATTGGGATCTCATCTTATTAAAAAGCTTCTGCACTGCAAAAGAAACCATCAACAGAACTAAAAGACAACCTACAATGTGGGAAAAAAATTTTACCAGCTGCTCCTCAGACAAAGGACTATTATCTAGAATATATAAAGAACTCAAAACAGCCCCCCCCAATATAAAGACCCAATTCAAAAATGGGCATCTGAAATGAACAGACATTTCCCAGACAAAGAAGTAAAAGCAGCAAGTAAATATATGAAAAGATGTTCCACATCACTGGTCATTCAAGAGATGCAGATGAAAACAACACTGAGATTCCACCTCACCCCACAAAGAATGGCTGCTATCAAGAAATCACACAATAACAAATGTTGGAGGGGATGTGGGGAGAACGGAACCCCTCTGCGTTGTTGGTGGGAGTGCAGACTGGTGCAACCACTATGAAAATCAATAAGGAGATACCTCAAAAAGCTGAGACTAGAGATTCCGTTTGACCAAGCCATCCCTCTGTTGGGTATCTTTCCAAAAGAATTAAAAGAATCAAATCACAGTGATATATGCACATCTATGTTTATAGTGGCACAGTTTGTAATAGCTAAAACTTGGAAACAGCCCATTTACCCATCAGTTGGAAACTGGATAAAGAAGATGTGGTTTTTCTATAAAATGGAATACTACTGAGCCATAAAGAATGAGAAATTAGATTCATTCATAGGAAAATGGATACGTATTGCGGATATACTCCTAAGTGAAATAAATAAGTCATACATATGTAAATACCAAATAGTTTCTCTGGTGTGAAAAACTATGATAGTACATAAGATCCTAATGAGATAATTGACAATGTGAAATAGGAAGAAAAGGGCTAAATGTGTAGGGAAAGTGGGAGGGGTAGGGGAAAGTTAATAAGGGTAAAGAAAAAATATGAGAAAATGAAAAAATGGAAATAAACTGTTTGTAAATGGAGAGAGTAGGGTGCTCACTTTGGCAGCATATATACTAAAATGGGGAGAGTAGAAAGAGGTGAAGGGAGGGCAGGCACAGGGGGAAAACTGAGAACCAAGACCTGTCATGTAAAGGTACAGGATCCCAATGATGAATGTAACTGTACTGTGTACCTAAAATGTACCAATAAACTCAATGAGAGAAGAAAAAAATAAAGTTATGTTTTCAAATCCAGAACCATCATTTTATGTTCCCAGGCTCATAACAAGACTTTGTCACTGACTGATACAACTGAACAACTTGAATCCCATCTACAAAACTCTATTCCTTAATGTCCCTTCTCCTGCCTTCTAAGGGAAGAGAGGGAATGCTCAGGAAGAAGAACAAAGATTCTATGTATACAGGAAAACACAGGATCCATCCCCTGGTCATCAAGGCCTGGCTGGAGCAGAGGAGAAGGTTGAGAACAGTGGTAAGGACACAGGCACCACTGAAGGGTCTCCCAGGTAGACAGCAGTTTCTCAAGGCGTGGACTGAAGGTCTAACCTCTACGAGTAAATCACTCAGATCAGTGGAGGTGGTGGGAGATCAGAGATGAGGCCGCTCTCATGTCTGGCCCATCACACTTTGTTGTTCTGTTCAGTAGACACTGATCATGTGAAGATTTTATGTCCTCAGTTCCAGCTCTTGAGCTATGACCCCAAAGTCCATGCCACACTCATGTAGTTTGGAGGAGGTAGTGATTTGAATCCATAGGCTGTGAGTCAATTTTGAAGGAGTAGATCACTTTGCTCATCAAGTTTGGGTCTTGTGAAACACTCAGCTTACATGCTTCACTGGGGCCTTAGTATTTTTCTCCCAACTCAATTTGTAACATGCAATTAGAGTAGAATGTTAGAATGTACACATTAGAATGGTACCTATATGTGTGAGGATCTCAAGAGGTCTGAATAGTAAGTATTTTCCCCAAATAATAAAGATACACAGCACAAATCCTCTCCCTATGGAATCCTTCCAAGAACAAGTTGAAGACTTAATACAGCAAAATCTTTTGTACTACTTGTCTTGAAGTTGTTTTCTCATTTTCTTAGCAGTTTACTTGCTGCCTCAAACCTCCTCTTAGTTTTTAGCTCTATTTCTTCTCTTTCAATTTTGCACCCCTCTCTCTGACTCTCTTTCTCTCTCTGTCTCTGTCTCACTCTCTCCCTCCCCTCTATCTGTCTGTCTGTCTATCTGTCCCTCCCTCTCTCTCTCTTCACAGATGTGGTGGTGGATTCAGATGCACGAGGTATGCAGAAGTAGGCAACGTCCTCACTGCCATGAAATCCTAGTTTCTGCTGAGCTCCATCTAAATAGAAGCACCCTAGGACAAAAATTGTAAGTGTATCCAGCAACTTGGCAAGGAATTAGCAGAAACCCAACATCATGAAGACTGCAGGGTCTGTGGCAGTGGCGATAGGAGTCACAAAATAGACTTAGCATCGAGGCCAGAGAGTGGAGGGAAGCAGTTCTCAGATGAACACTCAGATGACTTCTGCAGTCTTACTGAATTCAGTTCAGCACCCCAGGAGCTTTTGTGACAGACAGAGGCAGTGTGTCTATGTATTTTGCGATGTCTCTATGTATTTTCAGCCTTTTGCAGAATGGTAACTAGGGGCGCTTTGGGCCCAGTGACTAGAAGAACCCTGAGCTGAGTCTGTTGGAGCAGCTGTGATGGCTGCAGCCCTGCTCAGGTGGAGTCAGCCAGGGGCAGGCTGGAAGCAGAGTCTTACTGGGGAGGCTGTGGGTGCCTGGAGGCACAGCTCTGTGGAGCGGAAAGCAGGGATTCCAGTCAGGGTAGCAAGAGAACCCAAGGAGGCCATGGTCCAGAGGCCAATGCAGAGTGATGGGAGAAAGGCTGCCATAGAGGATTGTCTTAGGATATTCAGGCGCTCTACCAAAGGGAAGAGACTGATCTTGAAAGGGGCCTGGAATCCTCTAGTCAAGAAGGTGGAAAGATCCAGCATACCACGGGACTAGATAGTATTATGATCTCATTTTTCTTCAGATTCATGAGGATAAATTAATATCAAGTTTATCCATATAAAAAAGAGTTAATACAACCTCTCAAACTTTCACAGAAAAGAAATTTTCTCAATTTCTCTGTAAGCCACCGTTCACAATTTGGCATAAATATGACCATCAAAGAAGTAAATCATAAAAACAACAGGGGTGCAGTATGGAGGAGCTCATATGTAATCAGCACTCTGGGAGGCTGAGGCAGGGGGATCACAAGTTTGAACCCAGCTTGGGTAACCTAGTGACAGTGAAGAACCTGTCTCCAAATAAAAGAATAATAAAAATGGTTGGGGATATACTCAGTGGGAAAGCCCTAAATTCAATCCCCAATACTGCACCCCCAAGTAGTTATGTAAATCTTTGTGGGTACCATGAAAAATGCACTTTCTGCAGGCTAGTGATGCTCAGAATACTATCAAAAGGGATTTAAAGATTGGGCAATGTGTGGGGTGCAGTGTTTTCACTTTCTTCCCATTTAATATATGAACAGTAATCTCCTCGTATCCCCAGTGAATGCTCAAAACCGCATGTCCCCAAGTCCTACATGCACTGTGCGTTCTCCTATACATACTACACCTATACATGATTTAGATCTGAAATGTCTTGCCAGTCTTATTTTCTCAGAGGTGGGCTTTTGGAAGGTGTTTCACTCACGAGAGTAAATCTGTTGATGTGTTCATAGCTAACGGTGCTTTCAGGGGGTGAGAGCCCACTGGAGGAGGGATCACTGGAGGTGTGGCCTAGAAGGGTGGATTCCTGTCCTGGCTGCTCCCTTCCCCCTTTCTTTCCACTTGTTGGCTGCCACGTGGTGAGCGACTGTCCTCTGTCCAGTCCATCATTCCATATCTACCTCGGAGCCAGCTAAGGGCCTGAGCCCTTAAAACCATGAGCCAAATAAACCACGCCTTCTTTAAATTGCAGGTGTCAGGTACTTTGTCCTAGTGAGGGAAAAGTGATTAATACCCACGCATACTTATGATAAAGTTTAATTTGTATATTAGGCACAGGAAGAGACTAACATATATCTAATGACTAAATTGGTGTATCGCAACAATATACGTGTACTATAATAAAAGTTATTTAAACTTTAGGAATTGTTTATTTCTGGAATTTACCATTCAGTGTTTCCAGCTTAACCATGGGGAACAGCAGCTGTGGAGAAGGAGGCCAGCAGATAAAGAAGAACTGTTAAGTGTAGATGCAGATGCAGCAGACACTGGCTTTGCTTCTAGCTCACGTAGCCCGTGCACTGTGGAGCAGACCTGGGTGCAGAGCTGACCTTGAGACTTTCAGCAGGGTGATGTCACCTAAGTGCTGTAGATTCCACATATGGCCTTCTAGCGACACAGCAGAACACTGTCCTGTGAGGGGAAAGCAAGAGACAAAGGCCGATTCCCTCACAATAAGGCTCAGGGGGTTGACAAAACTGTCTTTGTACATGTACCATAAAAATCACAAATGCTAGCTGGGCATGGTGGTGCATGCCTGTGATCCCAACGCTATGGGAGGCTGAGGCAGGGCGATCACAAATTCAAACCCAGCCTGGCAACGCAGCAACCTAGTGAGACCCTGTCTCAAAATAAAACACAAAAAGGACAGGAGGTGCAGCTCAGTATGAAGGCCCAGAATTCAATCCCCAGAACCACAAAATAAAATAAAGCAAACACTTGTTGCACAAAAAAGAAAAAATTTAGAGTACTAAAACATCTAAATGTAAAATAAAAGATCTCAGTTTTCCAGTACTCTCCCTTCCCAAAGTAGATAATCCAGACCCCATGTGGACACTGTTTAAAAATGTGGTATGTATGGTTCTTTTCCAAGTACACAAAAGAACACACACACATACACACAGCAAAAAAATGTAATCATACCAAACATATGTAGGCATCTTGCTGCTTTCAATCCTATGAGTGGGATAGCTTGCTGGGTCAGCACCTAGGAGTCTCTCTCTCTCTCTCTCTCTCTCTCTCTCTCTCTCTCTCTCACACACACACACACACACACACACACATTTATTAATGGCTGTGTGGTTCATTCTTTCTATGTCTGGTCCCTATGTACTTAGCCTATCTTATACTAATAGACACTTCAGTTATTTTTTCTTTTTTTTTACTATTGCAGAGAATGCTGCCACAGGTATCTTCTAAAGACAACTTCAGATACTCATATGCTTTATTTCTATGAAGTTCCCCGACATGAAAATGCTGGATCAAAGGAGCCTAGGCGCGTTTGTGCTACTATACTAAGACACCTGATATCAGTAGTTATGGTCTGCATGTTCATCTCCTCCAGAACTCAAGTTGAAATTAATTGCCGGCGTAATTGTGCCTGGAGGTGGGGCATTTAGGGGGTGATTAAGCCCCGAAGGCTCCGTGCTCCTGAGCGGGCTTACTAAAAGGGTTTCCAGTTCTCCTTCTCCCCACTCAGCCCCCTTCTACTCTCTCCGTGGGAGAAATAGTTTCTCCCTAGTGGAGGAGGAGGCGTTCGAGACACTGTCTTGGAAGCAGTAGGCAGGCTCTTACCAGGCACCAAACCTGTTTTTTCTTCATGTGGGATTTCCTAGCCTCCAGAACTGTGAAAAATAAAACTACATACCCACATAAAGTGGACTAAGATACTGACTAATTTATAGATAATACAAGTGTATTTCCCACAGCTGGAGAGACGGGAAGACCAAGAACAAGGTGTTGGCAGATTCAGTGTCAGGAGAGGGCTGTTTCTCCTCCGGGATGATACCTTCTTGCTATATTCCTTTGTTTGTTTGCTTGTTTGTTTGGTACTGGAGATCGAACTCGTTTGCGAGCCAGGCTCCGGAACTATTGAGCTAAATCCCCAGCCTTCTTGCTATATTCTTGCGTGGTAAAAGAGATGGAAGCGCCAGACGGCTCTCTGAGCCCTATCCACACTCAGGGGCCTTCGTGTCTGATCAGCACACTTCACAGCACCATCCACTGGGTCTTAGGTTCCGACATGAGCTTTGGACAGACAAAAAGCATTCAAACTGTAGCAAAAGGATAAGGTTGTATTTTTGGTCTTGATGAATATTTCCAAGAGGTTGTGCCACTTCGCACTCCCAGGAACGTGACTTTGCTGCGGTGTCATTGCTGCAGACGTCTGTACGGCCCGACTTGGCTCCTTGCTGTAAGGAGGACTGGAAGAACGCGGGTGCTCTGGGCCGCTGAAGATTCGGCAGCTGCGCACAGTTCCAGTTTGTCGATGGTAAAGGTGGTCCTGAGCAGTCCCAGGGCAGGAAGGAAGGGGTCTTCTGAGACATGATTCAGACAAGTGTTTTGTGCGACAAATGAACAGATGCTGTCTCCGGAGCCGCATCACCCTGCCCTCCTCCTCCAGGGAAGTGGGTGTGCGTCGGTCACGACAACAGATTCCCTAATGGAGAACATGCTCTTGTTGACTTAGGCTTGAAAGTCATAAATTCTTCCCTTCCAGAAGCTGGGAGAGGATATTTCAAACCATGTCCCCGCCTCCCTTGCTCCTGCTCAAATAGGGAAGTCTGGCTTGTGTGAGCTGTAGCACCGGGAAGAGGGATGGCCACCCTGAACCCTGTCCTTGGCAGACTTGTACTTGCCACACTGTCCTCTTGGCTGTCTTAGCAGCTCCGTACCCTGCAGCGGTGGATGTGGACGTGACCACAGCTCTGATAGTGCGTACCCATGGCTCTGGGTGGAGGGAGAACTGGTTTGGGCTCACGTTGGCTGTATTTCTAAGATGAGTCCTCAGTCTGACTCTCGGAAGGTAGTATTTTCATTGGCCCTTGTTTCTATTTGTTGATTGATACAGAAATACTCACAGGAAAGAAAGGCTTTCATTAATTGGCTGTCCTTAATCCACAACCTTCTTCAAAGCTCTGGGCTTACAGGAAACGAGAGATGAATCCAACTGTGGGAGCAGACAAATGCTGTTGGACCTCAAGGTCCCATTTACTTTTGCTTTAAGTAGCAGGGATGTGGTTGAGTGGGTTCTCACAAGCACATGCAGTTAGATAAGGCCCCTTTAACTTGACTGATTGATAGGATTTGGAGCTAGGAACATTCTGGAACATCAGTAGGCCTGTTAACAAGGAGGCAGAGACACCAGCAAAGACAAACCGCCAGTAAGAATTGTGCAACCAGGCACTTCTACACAGGCACAAATACACACACACACACACACACACACACACACACGCGGGTGGGGAAGTGAGACAGATTAGAAAAGGAGTGAAAACAGGGCTACATCTCTTGAGTTGTTAGGAATTTTTCTGATACAATGTCAAAGAGGATGAAATCAAAGAACAAATTACAGACTAATGCATTTACTTTAATTATATTCGAGTAAAAAAAACAAAAAGAATCTATCGATATGAAATGTGCCTTTGCATCTGTTCGAATGAGCGAGGGGAAAGCGAGGGAAGTATATAGCAGGTGTTGGCGCCCATAGCTCAGGGGGCTGGAATGAGAGGAAAAGCCGAAGGAGACGAGGAGCTCTTCCTTTGTGTGTCTCTGCACCACCTCAGATGGTGGCAATAAGCGCACATTACTTTTGTGATGTGGAATGAAATAAAAGAGCATAGATGAGAATAAAAAGGAAACATTTCAAATGAAAATGTGTCTGTCTGGGGAGTAGAAAGAGCAAAATGCAAAGAATACATTTATGTCAGCAAAAAATATTCATTCACATATATTTTAATATATGCATCAAGATGTCTTTTAGTATTGCTTGAAATATTTGCCATGATGTGTCTTTCATTTGGTGAAAAGATTAACTAAAATGCGGGGGGTGGTAGCTCTGACAATTCCTCTGATCTGAGGGTGACACATTGTATACATGTGCAGAAATGGCCGTGTACCCCATAAATATGTATAATTGCTCTGTGTCAATTAAAAATAAATATCCCTCTTCAGCTCTCTTTTTTAGGAATGGAGGCATTTCCCCCTTGATCTGTTAGTGTAGTTGCTTTGTTACAGTTCTTGTTTTTCTGGAATGATTGAGAATACAGACTTAGGAGTCAGGCTACCTGAATTCAAATTCCTGTCCTTTGATCTGAGTCGGGGCCAAGCTTTTCAACCTCTCCACATTTCAGTTTTTCTTATCTGTAAAATAGGAATAATAATAATCATCTATGCCTTGTAGAAGTATTATGAGGATTCAATATATTGAGAAAGAAAAATCTTAAAATAACTTTTAGAACCTAAGTATTTCCTATGATTGTCATTCTTTTCACATTTAAAAGTGATGCATTAATACTTGTCACTGTTTTCATAAGTACTACATCTTATGAGTATCCACTAGATCCCAGATATCATTAGGCATTTTGCTTACCTTAAATCTAATTTTTCTTTAGAAATATGAGGTGGTATAAATTCCATAAGAAGGAAAATTGAGGCTCAAGGAAGTTAAGAGTCTGGCTTCAGTCCCTTCCTTATAAATTGGTATCGAGTCCAAATTTGTCTGCTTCTGAAATCCAAACTGTGTCTACCGCTATGCCCGCATTACTGAAGAAGCTTATACATATTTATACACAGAGATTCTTTGTTTTTGGTCCCTACTATCTTTAAACCAACCAAAGGAGAAGCCATGTTTTGTATCCTTGCTTAACATTTTCTCTCGCATGTGACTCACTGGCATTTGGTTCAGAAGTGCAGAGAAGCTTTACTTTATTTAGTCCTGTAATTTGAATTCTTATTGATTAAAAGAAAAATCTCACAATCCCCAAGTAGCAAAAGAACAAAGATGTTGGACTTCATCAAAATTAAGAACTTCAGTGACTGGGGATGTAGCTCAGTTGTAGAGAACATGTTTTGCATGCATGAGGTTTTGGTTCAGTCCCTAGCACTCTGGCCCTTTTTATTTGTTTTGTTTTGTTTGTACCAGGGATCGAACTCGAACTTGGGCCCTCACCCTTGCAAGGCAGGCGCCGGAACCACTGAGCTAAATCCCCGGCCCCCACTTCTACCTTCTTATTGCTGGTTGGTGCATCAAGTTTTATAAAAGTGAAAAGAATTTATCGAATAGGAGAAAATATTGCATATCATATATTTGATAAAGAATTAATATCCAGAAAGTATAAAGAAATCCTAAGAATCCAAATCACCTGCAACAAAAAAAAATGTAATTTTAAAAAGCAAAGGATTTGAGTGGACATTTGTTCAAAAATGATATACCAATTGCCAAGAAGTACATGTGCAAAAATACTAACCAAAGCCCCAGTGAGTTACCACTACAGAGTCCTCCTTTTTCTACATCATTGCCAGCAAGTGTTACTTTTTGTCTTTTTGATAAGTCATTTTAACTGGGGTGAAATGACAACTCATTGAAGTTTTGATTTACAATTACCTGATGATGTCAAACTTTAAAAAATAGATGTATTGGCCATTTGTATGTTCTGTATTGAGGAATGTCTATGAAGTCATTTACTTGTTTTTAAACTAGATTATTTGTTTTATTTTGTTTGAGCTTCTTAAATATTCTGAAATTTAATCTGTGCCAGATGAATAGTTTGCATATTTTTCTCACATTCTGTTGGTTATCCTGTCTTGCTGTGGATAAGCTCCTTTGCCATGCAGAAGCCTTTGCAGTTTTATGGAATCTTATTTGTGGGTATTTGCTTTTTTGCCTATGCTTTGGAGATTATATCCAAAAAACTTTTCCCAAACCAATGACCTGAAGCAATTCTCAATATCATCTTCTAGTAATTTCAGGGATTTGGGCCTACATTTACATTTTAAATCTATTTTGAGTGACTTTTGTGTATGGTGAAAGGGAGGGGTCTAGTTTCTTGCTTGCGTACGTGGATACTGTTTCCCCAGCACCATTTATTGAAGAGATTTTCCTTCCTCCAATATATATACCTTTTGCCCGTTCTGAAAAATCAATGGGCTGCAAATACCAGGTTTTATTTCTGGTTTCTCTTTTCTGTTTCAGTGGTCTATGTGTCTGTTTCCATGCCAGTGAGCCACAGTTTTGGTCATTGTAGCTTTGTAATATTTTTTTCCAGTCAGGTATTGTGATTCCTCCAGCTTCATTGTCCTTGGCAAGGACTACTTTGATTATTTGAGATCATTTGTGGTTTCACTTAAATTTTGTGATTTTTTTTTCTAGTTCTGTAGAGCATGTCACTAGTATTTTGATTGAAATCATATTGAATTTATAGATTTCTTTGGATAGTGTGGACATTTTAACACTGATATCTTCTAGCCCATGAACATGGAATGTCTTTCCTTCTGTGTGCATATGTCTTCTTCAGTTTCTTTCATCAGTGTTTCATAATTTTCATTACAGGGATCATTCACTTCCTTGGTTAAATTTTCTCCTGGGTTTTTTGTTTTGTTTTGTAACTATTGAAGATGTGATTGCTTTCTCAGCAGTTTCACTACTGGTGTATATTATGGCTCATATCTAAATGTTGCCCAAGCCTCATGTGCTCATAGGGCTTTTGGGAGCAACTCATGAATGTATGATACTGGATTAGTCCAGTGATAGGTTTAGCATCATTCTGGCTGTGAACGATGGACTTACTGAAGACAGAGGACCCACTCTATGTTCGAGTGGCACTGACTAATAGGCTTATAGACTGGAGTTGTTGTCCAATGAGTATGGAATATTTCTTGACATAGATGAAAAATTTTGCCACTAAAAGCACATTCATTTTCATTTTACAATGGACTGTAAATATTTTACAACACCAGCATGCAGTGTTACCCCATTCTTTTGCATTACTGCATAGTATTTCACTGGTGAATGCGCCACATTTGATGTAGCCAGATTCTATAGATGAATCACTGCATAACAACAAATGGCACTCTAAACTCCAGCGGAGTTTCAGTTCTCCAATATCAGTCAATAAGCATTTATTAGTTTTATTTATCAGGATTCAGTACATTTCTATAGGTTTTGAAATCATCACCACTTCTGTGGTCTTTCCTTTCTACCTTCAGGGGTAGGATTGAAGACAGAGATCAAAACTCTGACTTGGAGAAATACATCAGTTACTTCTGCCAAAGGCCATAGGGTTCAAAGCAGATAAGACCTCAAGTGAGGAACAGAGGCTGAGTTTGAGCACCAGAAAGCCTTTTCCAACTTGATGCTGTCATGCAAGTTTGGGTTTGAGAAGCCAGGGGACCTGGAGAACTAGTCATTGCAGGTGGTGGATACCAAATACATTCTCAGCAGAAAACATCTCTCTCTCTCTCTCTTTCTCTCTCTCTCTCCCTCTCTCTCTCTCTGTCTCTCTCTCTAACACACACACACACACACACACACACACACAGAAGTTTTGAAATTTTCTGTAGCAGAGTAAAGATGGTGGTGTGCTATTTCAATTCCTGAAGATAATTTACCGGGTTGAACTTCTCATTCTAGTTCAGCACATGGTCTCCTTCCTCCATCTATCATAACACTTGTTGTTTTCTTCATGCTGGGAACCTAAGTGGGCCTAAGAGGAAAATTTCACAACAGTTATGCCATTTGTGTCTCCTTATATAAATGTACAAATGTAACAATGTCTACACAAACAAAGGAACACAGCTAAATGTTGTGTAGGGGTGTGTGTGTATTTACAGGTGCTGTATATTTATTTTTTGTTTATTTAAAATGCCCAAATCCTCATCAAACTCTGACTTGATAAAGTCCTTCATGACCATGACCTCTATAAAATGTCCCCTCCTCATTTCCAAGTCTTATGAAGACCCTGCCCTTTGGAACCTTCAGCCCTTCTAAATTATTTTCCATTATAGACTAACTTGTTATATGTGTTTCACTTACATTTATCCCTCATAACCTGACAAACTTTCTGATAACAAATGGTATGAAGGGTTAAATTTCTTTTGGTCTACTCTTCTCTTTCTCCTGCTCAAAAGCCAGGCATACCATAAAACCTAATCATAAGCTCACAGAATTTAGTGCTAGAAGGAACTTGAAGGGCTTGGGATTTGACTCAGTGGTTCTGCCATCTACCTCACGAGCGCAACGTCCCAAATTTGATCCCCAGTACCAAA
>NW_022900930.1:11642654-11706288 GCF_012274545.1 Fukomys damarensis
TCTCCCTCTCTCTCTCTCTCTCTCTCTCTCTCTCTCTCTCTCTTAATATACCTGCCATGTTCACTCTGACATCAAATGGCCACTGTCCACTGTGACAAAATTGGACATCCTCACAATCCAGAAGCAACTGTTAATCAGTTGAAAGATGACCTAAGTGTTCTTTCCCCATCTGCCTCAGAAAGGGCTTTTATTGCTCTTGGGTGCTATTCTTTTGTGTTGTGTTTGCCCTATGAATGCAAAAGAAAAATAACAAGCTTTAACGAACCCCGAAGTCTCTGCCAGTGAACCAGGGCAAATGACCTTACTAATTCTATTTGCAAATCACAAGGTTGACATGTGACTTAATCCTGTTAGTCACACTTATGGGAAAACTCTATGAACAGTTTATATCTTTTATGCTAGGCTGCCTTCTTTCAAATATGTCAATAAGGATAAATATTCTGCCCAGGATAACGTTTCACATTTCACCATTGTACGAGAAAAAAAGAAATGTTGGCTAGAGGCAGAAGGCAGGTGGACACACACACCAGACAGTACGTCCAAATTTTAGTTTCTTCCTTTACTTAATGAACACAAGAGAAACGAGGAAATTAGACCCTCTGACTTCCTGTTACTTTAGGGAAAGTCAAACATTTTGCATTTACAGAACATACATAACTAGAAGGTACTGGCTGTGTGGTTACCCACAAAACTCTTTAGTCCTACATGCTGACTCGTGGTTAGAATTGCCAGTCAAATGTGGAAGGACAATACAACTTTGAGTTGCATGGCTGGGGAATTGCTTCAAAATTCAGCTATGATTAATCTCTTAAAAACCTTCTTCCTTTTATCTATATACGTCAAACTCTAAACTGATCAGCAAACATATTATCATTGTCTCGGCACCCCAGTACTAGCAAAGAACTAAGCATGCAGACAAGACCTTAAAAGAACTTATTGACAGCAGATTGGAAAATAAAGGGGGGCAGAGAATAAGGATGGCAGCTTCTGACGATAACTTCACTCTTTCAAACTTTCACATCTCCTGTAAGATTAGCAGGCTGTCCGTGACCACAGGACAACCCCAGCTGACACTCCTCTGCTTGAAAAACTGACATCTGCTTCCAGATGATCCCAGGTCACACTGGGATCCACTTTTCCCAAACATCACAAGCACTGATGTTCCACCTAAAGCTTTCCACAAGTGGCAGGGAGAATATTAACAATGTGTTCTATTTGTTTTCCTATCCTAGGGATAAGCTCAGCAACAGAGGCCAGCACATCTTTAATCTCAATGCTGCTTCTTGTCCAGGGGACAGGCAGCCACCTCTTTCTCCACAGACTTTCTAATGCAACCACATCTACTCAGTTCAGGCTGCTATGGGCTGGCAGAAACTAGGCAGGTACCTGAAAGATGATGGAGGAAGTAGTTTCCCCAGGAGGAGTGGCAACAGTGCAACAGAAGGTACAGCAAAATCTTGAACAACTGTTCCAACACTTAGGGTATTTCTCTTCTCATAAAAGTTCATTACAATGACTATCATAATATTTTTTAAGTTTGTTCCCAGCCTTTATTTCTTATGATAGTCTCCCTCTCTCTCTCTCTCTCTTTCGGTACCAGGGATTGAACTCGGGTCCTTGTGCTTGCAAGGCAGGCAGCGGCACCACTGAGCTAAATCCCCGGCCCCTTCTTATGAGTCTTAATAATCTTTTTAAAAATAAAAAATAAAAAAATAAATTTTAATTTTATCCCATTAACTCCCCCAAGCCCCTCCCCTCCCTATGTACAAAAGCTTTGTTTCCATTTTTCCTTTAATTTCACTTTCTCGTGCTCCTTCCTTTCTCCCTCCCTCCTCCCTGTTCCTCTTCCCCTTTGAGTATTTTCTTTTCATTTTCCATTATCTATTATACATTGCAGTCCTTATGTCCACTTTCGGCTTCTCACACCAGAGAAACAATGCAATATTTAAATATGTGTGTCCGATTTATTTTACTTAAGAGTACGGTCTCAAGGTCCATCCCTTTAGCTATGAATGTCTGAAGCTCATCCTTCTTTATGGCAGAGTAGTGCTCCACTGTATAAGAAAACCACGCCTTCTTTATCCACTCATCAATTGATGGGCATTAGGGCTGTTTCCAAGATGTACCTATTACAAACTGTGTTGCTATAACATGGCTGTGCATATATCACTGTGCTTTTAATGTTTTCAGGAAGATACCAAGAAGGGAAATAGCTGAGGCAAATGAAACCTCTAGCTTCAGTCTTTTGAGAAATCTCCACACTGACTTTCCCAGTGGCTGCACTAGTCTGCACTCCCCCTGACAGTGGAGAAGGGTTCCTTTTCCCACACAGCCCCTGCAGCATTTGCTATTGATTTGTTATTTGTTTTTTTGTTTCTTTGGTACTGGGGATCACACTTGGAATCTTGTGCTTGTGAGGCAAGCAGTGGAACCACGGACCTAAATCCCCAGCCCTGTTATTTGTTATTGATTTTGTATAGCAGCCATTCCTTCTGGAGATGGAATCTCAGCACTGTTTTAATTTGCATTTCACAAATGACCAGTGATGCTGGAATTTTTGCATATATTTATTTGCTGTTTCTAATTCCTCATCTGAGTAGTATCTTTTCATTTCAGATGCCCATTTTTGGTTGGGTCTTTAAATCTGGGGGGGGTCTGATTTTTTTTAATTCTTTATATGTTCTAGATAATAGTTCTTGGTATAATGAATAGGTGGTAGACATGGTTTCCCACTCTGTGGGTTGTCTCTTCACTCTGCTGGTGGTTTCCTTTGCTGTGCAAAAGATTTTTATTTTTAATTAATTTTTTATTTTTTGGTACCAGGGATCAAACTCAGGACCTTGCACTTATGAGGCAGGCAGCAGAACCACTGAGCTAAAACCCTGGCTCTGAAAAAGCTTTTTAATGAGATGAAGTCTAGTTGTTGATTCTTTGTAGTATTTCCCATGCAGCCTGGGTTTTATTCATGAGGTCTTTGCCCACTCCTGTGTCCTCAGGCATTCTGCCTATTCTTTCTTCCAGCAGATTTAGTGTTTCTGTTTTGATATTTAGATTTTTGATCCATTTCAACTCTAGGTTAGTGCATGATGAAAGATATGGATCTAGTTTCTTTAGTTTCTTTTCTTTTTTCTTTTTTTTTTCTTTCTTGATACCAAGGATCAAACTCAGGACCTTGTTCTGGTGAAGCACGTGGCAGCACCACTGAGCTAAATCCCAGTCCCCTAGTTTCAATCTTAAACATGTGGAAAGCCAGTTTTTCCAGCTCCATTTATTAAAGAGTCTTTCTTCCAGTGAAGGTATTTGGCTCCTTTGTCAAAGGTCATGTGGCCGAGTATGTCTGGAGTTTTTTCTGCATCTTGTAGTCTGTTCCATTCAATCTTAAATCTGTTCTTTGGCCAGTACCATGCTATTTTCATCACAGTAGCTTTATAGTTTAATTTAAAGTCAGGGACTGCAATACCCTCTACCTTGCCTTTGTTGCCCAGAATTGCCTTTGCTATTCTAGGTCTCTTCTGGTTCCAAATAAATGTTAAGATTGTTTTTTCTAATTCTGTGAGATATGCTGTTGGAATTTTGATTGGAATTACACTGAATCTGTGTAATGATTTTAGAAGTATGGCCGTTTTTTTTTTGTTGTTTTTTTTTTTGTACCCAGGATTGAACTCAGGACCTTGCACTTGCCAGGCAGACAATGCACTGCTGAGCTAAATCCCTGGCCCTGGCCATTTTCACTATATTGGTTCATCCTATCCAAGAACAATGGATATTCTTCCATTATGATATCCTCTTCAATCTCTTTTTTCAGAGTACTGTAGTTTTCATTGTTTTACTTCCTTTGTTAGATTGATTCCTAGGTATTTCATATTTTGGGATGCTATTGTGAAAGGGATTGTTTCTCTAATTTCTCTCTCCATGAGATTGTTATTTGTTTATAGGAAGGCTCTTGATTTTTATGTTGACTTTGTATCCAGCTACACCAGCTTTTGGTTATGGAATCTAGAAGACTTTCAATGGTTTTTGGGGTCTTCTATGTAGAGTATTATGTCATCCTCAAATAATGATAATTTAACTTCCTTTTTTGTCTTTATTCATTTTCTTTTCCTAATTGCTATGACTAGTGTTCCCAGAATATAATTCTAATAACCTTATTAGTGGTTTTCAAACAGAGTGACTAACAGAACTACCTATGAGATTTGTAGATACCGCCTAGTTTAAGTTTCTACTTTAGTAGGCAAGGCTTTACAAACTGCATTTTTTAGGTTCCCAGGGGTCTCTAATACTACTGGTCCAGAGTCTACAATTTGAGAATTACTGGTCTATAGAATTAGAGACAACTCACATTCATTCTAACTGTACTTACTGTTCACACAATGTCGCAGGTATTGTCCTGGGCCAGAGGACATAGGAGCGAATAGGACAGAGTCCCTGCCTTCAAGATTTCCTCCAGATACTAAGGCACATTAAAATGTACAGTAATTAAAACAGTACAGTTTTGGTACAAAAGTAGATACAGCAATAATACAGATAAGGAACAAAAAAACAGCCTGGCTTACATAACAAGTGTGCATACATTAAATACAGTATTGTTGATTGGTTTCAGGACTAACTGGAGTAATTTAGAGAGAGGCTATTTCAGAGTTTCCTAGCCCTTCAGTAATGCACTAATTTGGGGTAGTCCTTGTATTTTTACAGTTCTGAGTAGTTTTTATACTAGGTGTTTAAAATGTAAGAAAGATAGATGCTGCCCCAAATTCAAGCCAGGATACTCTGAAATTCCCATTTTCACATGGATCTTAGCAAGGCTTCGGTTTTGGCTGATTTATACTAATAGGGAAATGTTAGGGTTGAGCAGGTTCTTAAGAAATCAGCTATCTAGAAAGGCTCGTCTTTACCATGCTCTCTTCCTCTCCTTATCCCAACTCGTGGAACAGTCATGCTGATGGTCTTTCTAATAAGTGAGAAATTGGCACATGTCTAGAACACATGATTATTGGAGGAAAATTATGTTAAAATCTATCCCAGGTGAGACCGAGTCTTAGTGGCGCTGTGCCTTCGTGGCAAGTGCAAGGTCCTGAGTTTGAGTCCCAGTACCAGGGGAAAATATTATTTGAAATAGTACGGGCCTGGGATTTAGCTTAGTGGTTCCACTGCCTGCCTTGCAAGCACAAGGTCCTGAGTTCGATCACCAGTACCTAAAAAAAAAGATAAAAATACTTCATCTACTTTCAAAGGAGACGAAGCTAAACTGTTGTTCACGTTCACGCATTTTTATCGTCATTGCCAGTAGAAAGAAGGCTGCTGTTTTTTATTTGCTTTCATGAGTTCTTTTTAAATGAATCCTGCTTATTTACTTCATCTTCATTTGTCTTCTTTTTTGAGCTTGCTGTTAAACCCAAGTATTTGTCATCTGAGGGCCACTTGACTGGTTTTCGATACAGGGTTCTTCCATGAGCTAGGGCTGGTTCTTCATCTGTTTTGGCAGCCTTTATGCCTGCTTTAATTTTCATGACTTCTACAGCTGTCAGATCTCCCTTTTTTTAAAACCACCACTTGGGGCTGTCCATCTTCTCTGTCACTCTGATCACCCCTGCATCTGGGAGCTGAGGCTGAATTCTCTTGGTCTCCACGGTGGCCCTTCCGGTAGCCGATGGGCTCCTTGAAGCAGGACAGGAATGCGGGCTTGGCGGGCCGTATATATGACATCCGTTTCTGCTGGCTCATAGCAGCTCCGGGCAAAAACAAATTTCCTGGGCGTAATCGCATGGTGTAGAGGCCAACTATCACAATATCTAACCTCTCTGTCAATTCCTATTTCTCAGACTGAGTTTACCTATGCCCAAAATGTCACATATTTATTAAGTTTGTTGAACTTCAAGGAGTCTGTCCCAGATACTAAATAAATGATATCAATACTGCCTTTTTATTTACAAACCACTGACCTAAAATATATGTGTTAAGAATGCCTAGCTCTTTCTGTAGACATCATAGATATTAATAGTCTTATGTTCCATTGTGTGTCCCAGACATGAAATAGTGGCTGTACTTAATATTTTTGGCATTTCCTGGAAATGATTTTTACCCTATACTGAGATTTAGAAAGGGAAATACATTGAAAGAAAGAACAAATATCTATCGCCCAACATAGAGTCTGCTATGTCTGGGCTTTGAAAAAAACTGCTCATTTTTCTAGCAAATTTGGGAGCCAGTTCTTAAACCAATTTTTAGACAAGAGGAAGGATTTTCTGATTATCCTCTGGCAGGAAGTAGTCTTGGGCAAGATAAGCCTTACAAGTATTTTATTGACCTAGCTTTTAAAATATCCTCAGCATGAATCATTTCCACTATTATAGTTCTTTTAAAAGAACATAATAATGGGTTTAATGCATTAAGGAGCAATAAAGATTATACAAACTAGTCAATCAAATGGTACAAATGCGCCTTGCCAAATGGCAAAGGTTGGCTTAGATTTCTGGTGTACTCAGTTTATCTGAGCATGGAGATGTGAGTCTAGGTACAGCCAGCTAGGTCCAGGGTGACCCCCAGCCCTCTTCCTTGATTCAGACCACATGACACCCCTCCCACTGGAGTTTCATGTTACAGGTTGCTTAGCACTCTGGTCCTCGTGGGTGTTGAAATACAAACTACCACTGGAAACAGACAGACAGACAGACACACACACACACACACACACACTCACACACATCTATTAATACAGGCAGCCCTTTCAGTGCACTTCCAGTCTTACTTTCATTACCCTTCATTACTTGTCTTCCCACAAGGATGGGATGATGGTGAGATACTTGCCTTGGCAACAAAACCGAGGATACAAAACAACTCTATTAATGCAATAGTTAAAAAAGAAAATTTAATGCAAAACACCCATACTGAATGAAACATCAAACCTTTAAATAATAACAAAATCTAATTTCCGCCTGCACAAACTTCCCCCATGTGCTCTACCCTAATCTCAGCTCTGGTTCCTGTGAAAATTTATTTAAGAAACAAGCAGCCAACCATGGGCTGTGGTATACAAATTTGATGTTTGTTTGCTTTTTTTTTATAAACATTTGGTACAATTCACCATTAAAACTATTTAGGTCTGGGTCTCTCTGTTTTAAAAATCATTAATTATTGATTTAACTTTTTTAGCAGACACAGAGCTATTCAGGTTATCTACTTCTCTTTGTGTGAGTTTTGGTACATTGTCTTTCCAGCTTACCTAGAATATCATGTTTTTGAGCATAGAGTGGTTCATAACATTCCCTTCTTATTTTTCTAACATTCATCGGATCAGTAATGATACCCCCTTCCCTTTCTGATATCGGTGTATATATGTGTGTGTGTGTGTGTGTGTGTGTGTGCACACATGTGTGTGTAGTGTGTGAGAGAGAGAGAGAGAGAGATCCTGGGGCTCCGACTCTGCATCTTGCTCATGCTACACGTGCATTCTACACTAAGCTGAATACAATGATTTCTGATATTAATAGTTTGCGTCTTTCCTCTTCCTTCTCTTTTTCTTAGCCAGCTAGGGTTTATCAATTTTATTAATCTTTTCAAAGAATTAGTTCTTAGTTCTATTGATTTTTCTCTACCAATTTACTAGTTTCAATTTCACAGGTCTCTACTCTAATTTTTATTAGACTATACATTTTTCCTACTTGCTTTGGACTTTTGGACTTCCTCTTCTTTTTCTGGTCCTTAAGGTGGACACTTACAGTCTTCATATTAGGTTTTTATTCTTTTCTACTCTATCCATTCAATACAACAAATTTCCTTCTAAGCACTGTTTTTTTGCAGCAGCTCACAAATTTTGATATCTTTTCATATCCTTATACATGTGTGTATTTTGAAAATAAAACATATCAACATTATAATCTCCAAATAAAAGCCAAAAAATAGTTCCTTTGGGAGATTCTTTAAGGTTAGAACAAACATAACAGAGGAATGGGGATGTAGCTCAGTAGTAGAGTACTTGCCTTGTGTGCAAAGGTTCAATCCCCAGTGCCACAAAAAAGGGGTGGGGGAGGAAAGAAGGAACAAAGGAAGGCAGGAGAGAAGACAGGAGAAAAAAAAGACAAAAGAAAAGATGTGAAGGAAGTATAATGAACAAACAGAGGAAACAAAAATGTTCTTCCCTGCCTCTCCCTACAATAATTATTATTCAGAGTTGTGTGTACATCATTCTAATACACCAGAAGTGTGCTAAAGAGCCCAAAACATAAACAGCCACTGACTTCACACTTCCCCTCCTGGCCCTCCCTTTAGAAAAGTGATACCAGGCTCTGCTATTGATGACGCATGGTGGACCTGACAGATTCCAGGGTCTTACGTAAAGTGAGTAAAGAATTGCAAGCGTGCATCCAGGGGCAAAAGAAAACACAGCTGCATTTCCTGAAGATGTCAAGATGAGCTGAGGGCAGGTCCATGCCAGAAGACACAAAACAGGATGGCACTTAGAGAGAAGTGGAGCCAGGCCAGGGTCATGTTTTTAAAAAGAGATAAATGGGGCTTTTCACCTTTGTTGTTGTTGTTGTTGCTGTTTGTTTACTTTGAGCCAGGTTTTTGCTACGTAGTTCGGGCTGGTCTTGAATTCACGGTGATCCTCTTGCCTCTGTCTCCCAAGTTCTGAGATTAAAGGCATGTGCAGCAAGGCTTTTGGATTTTAAAAGACCTGCACCCCAGCCTGGGTGCCACTCACTGGATCACTGGATAAAACTGGGAGAAAAGATCGACAGGGTGCTGAGTTATTCTGAGGAGCTTCCAACATACATGTCCCACCCAGAATTCACTCTGATTAAATTATATTCATGCAACACAGTTTATATGTATGAACATTTAACAAGATTCAAGTGGGGAAAAGCTTACTAAATGTCAGGCCTTGAGATCTAACATGTGTGTGTCCCAACCTAGAGCACTAGAGATTTCTTGAATCATTGTTGTTCTTATCTCCCTTTCTCTTGGAACTGTGGAAGGAGAGTTACCCTGGAGTGTTGCCCAAATTCAAGTGGGTGAAGGTACAGTGGTCTCTTAACCCCTGCTGCGCTACTTGTACTACTATGGTTTCAGGGGTACTTGTTTGGAAAGTCAGTTGTAAACCCAACGGTAACTCAAAACTGGCAATGGTGAGAGTAATCATCCCCAGGAAAATCAGCACATGCTACAAATGAGGGGATTTCATTTTTTGTTCTTGGTTTTGTGTGTGTGTGTGTGTGTGTGTGTGTGTGTGTATAAGGCACATCAGCACACCAATGCCAAACTACAACACCCACAGACTCCTCTAGCTTTCCATCTTTACTGGGTATAAGTAAGATCTCACTCTTTTATGTAAAGTCTAGGGCAGTGTAGAACTTGTAAATGTCACAGTCCCTCCAGATGTCATGAAACAGTCAGACCATTTGAGCAAAGATCTTTTTTTAAGCACCTGTTCCAAGGCACCTGGGCAAGAGTCCAGAATAGATTTTCTAAGAACACTCAGCTACGTGTTCTGTAAACATGACAAAAAGATTCTTCAGCCAATTTTCATGGGTTTAAAGTTAAGAGAAGTGATTCATTTAAATGCACAAGCTAAAAGGAACTGAAAACGGAAGACATGTCTGGATGCTTATTTCCTCCGCAGTGGCTGGGATCAAGACTTTTCTCAGGAAATCAGTGGATCCCCAGGACCAGAATAAGGGCCATTACCTGAGGAATGGAACTTGAGGAGATGCAGCAGAAATTGAGGAAAACGAACTGAGTAGGGGTGAAAAATCCTATAAAAGTAACTTCAGGGGATTTATGTACTTATTTGTACATAAATGCACATTCCTATTCATAGTTTTAGTGGACACCCGGACCTAAAATCTAATTATTCTACTCATAAAATGAATACTGAGCCTGTGAGGATTGACTTGTCTCATTGAACACGTACTACACCAGTGTGGCTGTTGTCAAATTGTTGTAGAGAGTCATGCATAATAGGTTAGTGCTAACTATGTGACCTTTCAAAGTCAGTTCATCAGCTATACTCAAGTATGTAAATAGCTGAGAAAATTAGCATTTATTGTAAATTATTATTATTATTATTATTTTTTTTTTTTTTTGTTACCAGGGATGGAACTCGAGCCCTTGAACTTGCGAGGCAGGCAGTGGAAACATTGAGCCAAATCCCCGGCCCTAAAAATTTTTTTTTAAAAAAGCGGACTGGCCCTTAAATTAAACTTGCTTTGCAAATGATTCTACCCTTATTTTACCATTTGTCAGCAAGGGGGTAGTTGACTTTGCAGCCCAGTACACATTACACCATTGCTACCTGCCGGAACCCCAGCCTTTCGGTTAGGGAGCGCCGATCCTCAGAGAGTGGCCTTGGTGGGGTGAGGGATTTAGCTCAGTGGTTCTGCCGCCTGCCTCACAAGCACAAGGACCCAAGTTCGATCCCTGCTACAAAAAAAAAAAAAAAAAAGAGCAGCCTTGGGATGGGTTCATTACAACAAGGCAGTCTGAGTTGAGGGCCCCCACCACTTTCCATTAAATTAGAACCCACCAATCTTCGAGAGGCCAGTACATACAAATAAATAACCCTAGGGCCTCACAGTTCCCTCTCTGCTGCTATGTGCTGATTAATGGATAAACCCTTCCCAAGCCACAAGTAGCAACTTTCCCTCCTTCTTAGAAGCTGTAGGAAGGACCTACCCAGGGAATCCCATGTGCAATTTCATGATAAATTTTATCCCTTATTATACTTCCAAACTCTGTTTTACGTTGCCTAACTTTTATTGACAACTGCTTCATTTATTATCCAAAAGCCTTTTTTTTAAAGTCATACAGAAACTTCACATAGGTAATCCCAAGGGGGCCTCTGACACGTACAAAAGCCAATGATGTTCATCCTGCTATTCTAACTCCCTGGCATCTATCCCCACCCTCATTCCCCAAACTGTAAGCAAAATTTTGTTTCGAAGGTACCTAGATCCCATCAGGTTTTCCACCACGTCCATTATTAAAAAGGTTCAGAACCACTACCATGACATGAAGAAACAGAGCCAAAATCAGCAAAGCTTAAAAATAAATGAAATCCACCTGATGCTCCCTGAACTAAACGGAATCTTCCTGCGGCAACGCTCAAGCAATAGGATTAAGGCTGTTGAAACCAAGGCCAAGATGAGCTTCCTTCGCGCTCCCAGCGGGATAGCACTCTCCCGAGAAACCCAGAGAATTTCCGGCACAGGGGTGCAGTGTATCTCCATGAAAGCAGCCAGAAGCATAACAAGAAAAGGAAATGAGACTCCTAGCCTTGTTACTTGCATCGTAGGTGGGACAGGTAATTCGGTGCACCTGGCTGGATTGTTCCAGGCCACGCTCACAGTAAGGCACACTGCTTTCACCCCTCTTGTTAGAAGTGATTGAAGCCCATGTGAAGTTAATTCAAATGAAAAGGGATTTTTTTTTTAAATGGTTTGATTGAAGTATAGCACTTACACAGAAAAGCACATCAGTTATAAATACACCTCTGGGTAATTGTCACAAGTGAGCAGACCCATGTAACAGCCTGCAGGACCATGGGGGCAAAAGTCAGGAGTATTTTCCTTATGGCTAAAAATGATCAATGAAGCTAAACACCTTTTACACAGATATATGTGATGATACACATGTGCTCTTTGGATATTCTCTTTAATAAAATGTCTTTTTGGGCTGGGGATTTAGCTCAGCGGTTTGGTGGCCTGCCTTGCAAGCGCAAAGACCCGAGTTCAATCCCCGGTACCAAAAAACAAAAGCAAACAAACAAACAAAAAGTGTCTTTTCAAGTTTTTTGCTCATTTTTGTCTGAATTGTCTTTTCTAACTGATTTGTAAATGATAATTTGTATATTCTGAGTATGCATCACTTATCAGTTATGTATGTTGCAAGTATTTTCTCCCATGATTTTAGTCACCCTTCCCTCCATAGAGATTTGTGATTAATATAATTAGTGATTAGTGATTAGTTTGTATCCTGTTTAAGAAATTGTGGTAAGCAAGATCATGAGGATATTCTGCTTTGCCCCAGAAAACACACTGAATTGTCATTCCCATTTAAATTTACAGACAAGTAGGTTTTTATGTATGAATAAGATAAGGGTCACATTTCAATTTTTCTATGCAATGGACTGTTATTTATGTAAAAGACTGTCATTTCCTTTTGTTCTGTAGTCTCATTGGCCTAAATCTTGTGTCCTTATGTGTGTGGCTCTTTTTGGTCCCTGTTCATCTGCTTGGTCTATTTATCTATCCTTGAGCAGTTACATGTGATATTAATTTCGTAGCTAAACAATGTCTTGATATTAATAGCGGAAGTCTTCCAACTTCTTTGTTTTTCAAGATCAACTATTCTTATTCTTTTGCATTTCCGTATAAACTTTAGAATCAGCTTGTTGATGCTCTCAGACTTAAACATGAGGATTTCACTGCTGGAAGATAAGTTAGGCAGAACTCTTGAAGACATTGGCTTAGGAAAAGAGTTTATGAACAAATCCTCAGTAGCACGGGAACTAGCAGAAAGAATCAACAATTGGGATCTCATCTTATTAAAAAGCTTCTGCACTGAAGAGAAACCACCAACAGAGCTAAGAGACAACCTACAATGTGGGAAAAGATTTTTACCAGCTGTTCCTCAGATAAAGGTCTACTTTCTAGAATATATAAAGAACTAAAAAAAATCAGACCCCCTAAATATAAAGACCCTATTCAAAAATGGGCATCTGAAATGAACAGACATTTCTCAGACAAACAAGTAAAAGTAGCAAATAAATATATGAAAAAATATTCAAAATCACTGGTCATTCAAGAGATGCAGATGAAAAAAACACTGAGATTCCACCTCACCCCACAAAGAATGGCTGCTATCAAATTAACCAACAACAAATGCTGGCAGAGGTGTGGGGAGAAAGGAACCCTTCTCCATTGTTGGTGGGAGTGCGGACTGGTGCAACCACTGTGGAAATCAATATGGAGATACCTCAAAGAACTAGGATTAGAGGATCCATTTGACCCAGCCATCCCTCTGCTGGGTATCTTCCCAAGAGAAGTGAAAGAATCATACCACAGTGATATATGTTCACCCGTGTTTATAGCAGCACAGTTTGTAATAGCTAAAACTTGGAAACAGCCTAATTGCCCATCAACTGGAGACTGGGTGAAGAAGATGTGTTTTTTTCTCTCTCTCTTTTTTTATAAAATGGAGTACTCAGCCATAAAGAACAAGAAACTAGAAATTTATAGCTAAATGACTCACATTGAGGCCATACTCTTAAGTGAAATAAATAGGATACACATATGTGAATACTGAATAGTTTCTCTGGTGTGAGAAACTTAAAGTGTAAATTAAGATCAAAAAGTATAATTGATAATGTGGAATAGGAATAAATAGTCTAAAGGAGCAGGGGAAGTGGGAGGGGTAGGGGAAAGGAAAGAGGGGAAATGTAAAAATGTGAGAACAGGAAAAGATGGAAATAAAGTCTTTGTAAATAGAAAAGGGTGGAGGGTGTAAAGAGAAGCGAGGGTAGGGGAAAGGGGAAAAAATAAGAATGAAGATACCTCATGTAAAGGTGCAAGATCCGAATGATGAATGTAACTGTACTGTATACCTAAAATGTATGAATAAACTTAATGAAAAAATATCAATTTGAGGATTGCTGTCTTTACAATATTGAGTCTTCCTTCCATTTATTTAAATTTTGTCTTCAGTTTCTCTTGACAGTGTTATTTAGTTTTCTGTGTACATGCCATCTGTTTCATTAGATTTGTTCCAAAGTAGCTAATTTTTGTTGTATTCTAAATGATGACTTCAATAGTTTTATTTCAAATTGTTTATTGCTAGTAAAAATAATGTTTGTTTTTATATATATGGATCATTATTTTAATTCACTCATTCAATTTAAATGTACATCCATGGATGATTTTGGGAGTTCTATATACTATCATGCTATCTATGAAGAATAACATTTTTTGCTTTCAGTCTAACCAGTCCTAATACCTCCTACTTCTCCTCCTCTTCCTTTAGCTCCTCCTCCTCTTCTCTCCCTCATCCTTGTCTTCCTTCTTTGGATGAGACTTCATACAGTATTGAATAGAAATGGTTTCAGCAAGCATGCCTCAGTTTCAATTCCACAGGAAATTATCAGAATTTCACTATGATGCTTCTGGAGGACTTTTGTAGACATACATTCTAAGATTAAGGAAATTCCCTTTTGTAGAAACCAGCATCGAATCTTTGTATTCTCCTGCACTGAATCATGGCAGACCCACATGTTCAAATGAATATGGCAGAAATGATGTGTTACTTCCAAAATTTTGTCATCAAAGACATTTCAGTTTCCAACTGATCTCTCTGGAGTTTCTCAATCTTTCTTAGATCACTCACCCTGGGGAAGCCAGCTATTACACATGAGATGAGCCAAGTAGCCCCGCACAGAGGTTCACGTGTGATAATACTGACAGAAGGCTAATTCTCCTGCCAGTGACCAAGCCCAGTTTGTCAGCCATGGGCCCGGGCCATATTGGGAGACAGCCTCCAAGGCAGAGCTTGGTGGTTTGCAGCCAGAATGATGGCTAGAATCTGGGAGAAATCCACAGTGAGGTTTGACAACCTGAGCAGCTCCCAAATTCCTGTCCACAGACAATGTGAGGTTAAGGAGTTGTTTATTGTTGTTTTGAGCCACACAGTTTTAGAATACCTGGTTATGCAGGAATAAATAATACAATTCCTATTCCTACTTTACAAAGAGCTTTTAAGTAAGTAGATGTTTAACTTAACCAAATGCTGTTTCTGCATATATGAACCACATGATGTTTTATCATATTTTGTACATAAGTGAAGGGATTAAATTTCCAGAAATGGAATCTCTGGCTCAAAGATAATGCACATTTTAAATTTTGATGAACGCAGCCCAATAATTTATCAGAAGAGGGCATATCAGTTTATACTCCACTAGTGCCTGTTTCTCCACACCCTTGCCAACAGTGTGATATCAGCTTACTGATTTGTTTAATATGGTAGGTTTAAAAGGCATGTCTTTATTATTTGATTTGTATTTTCTCAATATCAATGAGACTGAGTGTATGTGTGTTACTAAATGTATATAAATTTAGAATTCTTATATCTTCCCGGTTGACTTCTCTTTCATCTGTATGAAATGTACCTCTAACTTTAATCATGCTTATTTTCTTAAAGCTTATTTTATCTGATAAAACATTTGGTCAACTGTGATTATAATGTTCTATCTTTTTTTCAAACTTTTACTTTAAACACTTCAAAATGCTTATATTTATTATGGAAGTTTTGTAAGCATTATCTTACAATTGGCTTTCTATATGTCTTACCTGTCCTATGTCCTTTTTTCTCTCCTTTCATGTCTTCCTTTGGATTTGGATCAAGCATTGTCTTATTACTCTACTCTTCCCCTATATTTGGCTGCAATTATGCACGCATGTGTGTGTGTGTGTGTGTGTGCGCATGTGTACACACGCATGCATGCAGGTAAATGTTAAAGACTGAACGCAGAACCTCGAGTACACTAAGCACATATTCTCCCACTGAGCTACATCCTCAAATTATGTTTCTAAGCAACCATACTTTTTGTGGTTATTCTAGAGATTACAAAATTTCATCTTTAACTTATTAAGGTAAAAAAAGTTGATACTTTTAAACTTTCCAGACAATTTAACAGATTTAGAATAATTGAACTCTTCTAGCCTTTTATATAATCGTATTATATCTTGAACCCATGGGCCCTCTACTGCTGAGCTATGCTCCCAGCCCTTTTTGTGTTTTATTTTGAGACAGGGTCTCACTAACTGGTGTAGTCTGGCCTCAAATTTGTGATCCTCCTACAGAGAAAGGGAGGGAATCACAAAGAAAATTACAACTAAAATGGGCAAAGAAGGGAAATCAAGTTCACAGATAAAGACAACCAGTGACATATGAAATCTCACTCGTGTTGTGACATGCAAATTCAGATAAATTAAAGTAATTTTTAAAACCTATCATATTAGACATGTCAGAAAGCCAGTTAATATTTTTGCACTGGCAAAGCTTCAGGGAAAAGGCATTTGTGGTGGCATGTAAATTGACACCCGAGGAACTGATGGCTTTGACTGTATCTATCAAAACATAAAGCATACGTTACCTGCTAAGAGAGAAACCCATTTCTGAGAATTGCTCCTTCCCACACATGTGTAAAGAAATACTCTGTACTAAAGTCTGCCTTGTTTCCACAAGGTGTAGCAAGACAGGCACAGACACGACTTTTGGGAAAGAAGCCTGTGCTCATGGCTCCTGGACACAGGGTTCGAACACGAGGTGGACAGGCACATGCACGAGCACCAGGGTGGCCCGCAGGCAAGTGAGGTAAGAGCACTCACTGGGTGTTGTGGAAAGAAATGCACGAGGCAGTGTGAGCAGGGGGACAGCGTTGGTGGATCTGAACCATTTCCGTAGATCTTCGTCTTAAAGACTTTGTCTCCTCCCTGGCCCTAAGGTTAGAGTATTAGGAGCTCAGTGAAGTAGGCAACTGGGAAACGGGCCCTGGATTCATCCGTTAGCATGTGAAAGTCACACCAAGAAGGGAGTCACTCACTCTTCAGAGGGTTGGCTGGTCCTGGAGGCCTCCCCTGGTCAGTGACGCCCCAGATGCTGGAGAATGCAAACCATGAAAGCTAGGGTTCTTGGTCCCTGGACTGCAATCCACCACTCCGAGGCTAAAGCAGGATCACGAGTGTCAGTTCAGCCTAGGCAAATTAGCAAGAGCCTATCTCAAAATGAAAAGTTTAGGCCGGGCGCGGTAGCACAAGCCTGTAATCCCAGCACTCGGGAGGCGGAGGCAGGAGGATCCCCATGAGTTTGAGACCAGCCTGGGCTACGTAGTGAGTTCCAGGTCAGTCTCAACTACATAGTGAGACGCTGATCCCTCCCCCAAAATAAATAAATAAATAAGAATAAAAAATTTAAACAGGACTGAGAATGTAGCTTAGTGCACAGGCCCTGGGTTCAATCCCACATACTGAAAAGAAGCAGAAATTTAAAAATATAATTAATGAACATTTATATTATGTTATTAATTGCACTACAGTTTGCACTAGCAAAAATGGAAAAACCTTAAGTCCATCCCTAGGGTATGGAAAAATATATTGTGAAATATCTACCCAATGAACTACTATACAAATAAACAATAATGAGCATTTTATATGTGGATTTGAGAGGCAATATAGTATGTTGGTCAGAGAATGAGTTCTTGAGCTATAGAATTAAATCCCAGCTCTACCACTTTAAAAAACATTTTAAAAGATTGTTCCATAGTAGAGAAACTCAATTACATAAAATAAAATAAATTCATCGTCTCTTTCCCCCTGATGTTTTTGTGGAGGAAAATTGACGGTGTTCTATCTTCTAGGTTTGCTATCGTGGATAACCAGGCATGAGCCGTGGCTAGTCCATTAAAAAAAAAAGCATGGTAAACCCAATGTTGACATAAGACTGAGATAATTGCCGTGAACTACCTAGAGCGGATTCCAGGAAGTAAACCTACAGCACATCAAACCACTGGCCTTGACTCTATGTGCAGGAAGCAACTGTAAAAGTGTAGGCTGTGAATATAAAGCACTCAAGGCAAAAATAGAGCAAGATGTGTTAACACATCTCCTCCAGACTTCATTTCACTGCCTAACTTCTTAAATATTTTGTCTGTCCTTCCCATTTTTGCCAGATTTGTTTTAGAAGGGCTCATTATAAATTCTCCTGGCTGGTGTTCAGAATCCTTCACAGCAGGGGACTGAAGTTATGTGGAACACAGATAAAGTCTTAGAAAAGGAAGACTTGCTTGTTGTGCCTTGCAGTCCCGGGGATGGAACCCAGATCTTTGCATATGCAAAGTAATTGCTCTACCACTAAGCTATGCTTCCAGCCTGAGCTACACACCCCCAGGAAGATTTCTTTTACTCGGTACTAACCCTCTCTGTGGCTCCTCCTCTTCCTCCTCCTCCTGTTCTCTCTCTTATTCTTTGTGCGCCTCCTCCTCCTTCTGTTTTCTGAGACAGGGTCTTGTTATGTAGTTCAGGTCTTGAACACACTATGTAGCCCAGAATGGCCTCTAACTTGCAGCAATCCTCCTGCCTCAGCCTCCCAAATGTTGGGATTACTGGTATGTACCAACATACCCAGCTTCTCTATGGCTTCTAGAATCTCTCTGAGCCTCAGGTGTTTTCTGCTATAAAATGGATAAGAATTGCTATTAGCATAAAAATGACTCAATCTGTGTCAGAACATAAATGTTAAAGCACTGCACATTTGTGAGGTATAATCTGCCCATCTGTCTACCCACTATGGCATTGGCAGACAGCTCTCTAAAACCTATTCTCTTCATTTCACTTATTAACAAAATTTTAATTTTGTAGGGGAGGTAAAGGCATTGTGCATAGTTCTAAAACCTGCATTTCCTACTTTGTACCTCAGAAGTTCTTCTTGGAAATGTTTGCTTTTACAGATTTGGGTGTGACTTTTTTCCCTTTGTTTATTCTTCTTGCTGCTTAGGCTGTGTGCCTAATGTTAAGAACTGCAGAATTGCCTTGGTCCTGTGAAGGAAAAGCCAAGCAACTGCAGAAGCCCCAACCCTAACATCCTTGAGCCACTGAACCAATAGTAATCATTCCCTGTGTCCAGATTTCATGGTGCACGGGGAATCAAAATGAACTACCAAACTGGTACAACCTGAGCAATGTTTAGTGCTAACTTCTGGAAGGAGTCCTGATTTTTTACATCTGCTTTTTTTTTTGGACAGAGTTCTCCCATTAGGGCTGATTTCAAACTTCCAATATGATGTGTCTGAATGCAAAAGTGAGAAGAGATACACAATAGCACAAGAGATGTAAATAACCTCCAGAACACAGATAAAAGTAGGATACAATAAAATAGTTAGGAGGTGATGGGTTTTGAGTATTTACTGCCTTTACTTGAAATATAATTATTATTTTTTTCCTTTCAGTGCTGAGGATCCAATGCAGGGCTCCTTGCCGACTAAGTCAGTGCTGTACCATTGAGCTACACCTCCATGCTGAAACACATTTGCTCTGAATTCAATTGTATACTTATACCATTTCATGTTTAATAACTCCCTGCCTGAGACAGAAGACATAGGTGTGACCTCCATGTTCAGGTCCACTGGAGCTCTTCCCACAATATGGTTAGAACCTGTGACTTGCTGGCCACATACAGAACATGGCAAAGGTGATCAGCATTCACTCCCATCATTACTGTGCATGGGGATGGACCTATGTGAGGTGCGATCTCTCTACGGTGCACCAGAGATATTCTCCTTGATTTTGTTAAATGAGCAGCCAGGTGTCAAAGAACTTCTGGAAGCCTTCAGGACCTGCAGCAGGCTTCCTTCTGATCGTTCCAAAGAGGATAGGCCAGGCTTTAGCCACCAGGGAGCAAATCTGGCTTCATTCCTTGCAGCTTCAGAAAACTCAGACCAGGGAACACCAGGCAGAGGCTGTTGGATAGCTCGTTTGGCAGAAGGAATAATATCCCTATGAAAGCACTGGAAGGAACAAGCTCAAAATACAGTGAACTCTCCTTTACTAGAATAGTTCAGACTGGGGATAGTTGGGTATACAGAAGAGAGGATTTTCTTCTTCCTCCTCTTCCTCTTCCTCTTCCTCTTCCTCTTTCTTCCTTCCTCTTCTTCTTCTTCTTCTTCTTCTTTTCTTCTTTTTTTGCACCAGAGATTGAACTCAGGATCTTGTGCTTACAAGGCAGATACGGAACCATTGAGCTGAATCCCTAGCTCTTCTCTTTTAATATATATTATTTTAATTGATTTTTAATAATTGCCCATATCTATAGGCTACAGTATAAAATTTCAATGCATGTATGCAAGGCTTCTTCTTCTTCTTCTTCTTCTTTTCTTCTTTTTTTGCACCAGAGATTGAACTCAGGATCTTGTGCTTACAAGGCAGATACGGAACCATTGAGCTGAATCCCTAGCTCTTCTCTTTTAATATATATTATTTTAATTGATTTTTAATAATTGCCCATATCTATAGGCTACAGTATAAAATTTCAATGCATGTATGCAAGGTATAATGGTAAGATGAGGGTAATTGGCATATCCATCAAATAAATAATTTGTATATTCTCAAATAAATATTTATCACTTCTTTATATTGGAAACATTCAACATTCTCTCTTCTAGCATTTTTTTTTAAGACAGTTTAAGTCACTAAGTTACCCCACTGGGCCTGAAATTGCGACCCTCCTGCCTCCTGCTTTGGTTTCCCAGAGTGCTGGCATGATAGGTACATGCTACCATACCTAACTTCTTCTAGCTACTTTGAAATAAACGATTAGTAGTTGTCAATCACCTGAGTGCGGTGGTGCATGCCTGTGATCTCAGGGCTCATGGGGCTGAGGCAGGAAGATCACTGAGAATTTAAAGCCAGCCTCAGGAACATAGTGAGTTCATGACCAGCTTGGAATACACAGCGAGATCCATTCTCAAATAAAAACAAAAACAAACAAAAAATAGTGTCAACTATAGTTACCCTAGTATGCTATGGGACACTAAAAGTTATTCCTGCAGGCTTGGTGGCTCATATCTATAGTCTCAACTACTCAGGAGGCTGGGGATGTAGTTCAGTGGTATAGCACACTTGGGTCCAATCTTCAGTGCCAAAAAAAATTTATTTTATTCCTCCTATCCAACTACACCCCTGCCTATTACCAAGGGACTTTGAATAAAGAAGTGGCCAAATTCACCATCTTCTAAAGTGTCATCTAAGAATACAATTTTTTGTTGGCAAGTATATTGTACCAAAAACCGAGGCAAAATTACTTATTGTGTTTTCTACAGAATCGAACTTGAAGATGTAGAATCACTTTAAAGCTTGGTGTGGTTTACACTATCAAGCACTGTAGCATTGATCACCTCTGTCTTTTCTGTGACCTTCCCTGGATCAATTTCGGTATAGCTCAATGGGTTAGTCGTCCATTGCTGCATAGAAAACACTCCAACATTTAGTGGCATAAAATAAAAACCATTTTATTTACTAGCAGCTCTGTGGGCCAGTGAGTTAAGGCTGGATCAACAGGGTTCGTGGCTTTTGCTGGTGTTGCCAGTGGATTGATCGGAGGCTGCTTGCTCAGGGGGTCTCAGCCAGGATGGCTCATGTCTGCCCCACACAGTTTCATTCTCTAGTGGGCTAGCCTGGGCTTCTTAACACAGCAGTGGGAGCATTCCAAGGGCAATGAAAACAGAAGTTACAAGACTTCCTGTGGCCTTGGCTTCGAAGTCATATATCACCTCTCTCATGTTCTATTGTTCAAAGCAAATACAAGGTCAGCCCAGCTGGAAGGGGTTTATCTTCTTGATGGGAGGAGCTGCAGGCTTCATGGCTATTTAAAATCTACCATATCAATGAATTCACCGAACATATTACCTCTGGTGCTAATGCACACTGGTGATGATATTCCAACTGGATGTGAGTGGAAACCTTTCCCCAAAACATTTTAACTATGGGGATGCAGCAGTCACCTCATTATGTCACCCATAGTTGTTGATAAGGCCAGGCACATCCAACCTTTTCTGAAACTCTCACTAGGAAACTGTATGAAGAGAAGGCAGAATGGTCCCCATTTGCTCGCCAGACAGTTTACTAAGGAAATGGTTGCTTTCTTTACACTCAAGTGTCTTTTTCACAGCACCCTTGCTGATAAATCAGCTTTAGTCAAAGACCAATAAGTGCGCTGACATTTCACTAAGAGTTGTTATCTCTAGACACGTGAATAAATGTGCTAACGAGAGAGTTTTCTTGAGGGCTCTTATATCCAGGATTATTCCAAGCCACAGTTGAATGCAAACATCATCAGAAGAGTGTGTTATGCTTAATAGCCTGGAATGCTTCTGTAATACTTAATCCCCTTTCTGCATGAGACACATCAGCCCCTGAAATAGGGACACAGCCCCAGGGGAGAGAATGGCTTAAGCATCAAGCCTCAGGTGGGAGAGTACCAATAAGTAAAGACTTCCCAGCCCATGAAGCTTATAGAGTCTATATATTTTTGTCTACTCAAGATAGAAACCAAAGTGACCACTCACTACCAAACCATTTACAGTATTCTTATACTTCCTTAAAAGAGAAAGAAGTCAGCAGAAAGACATTTTATATCATAAACAAAGCTTTACTCAAAACTACTTACATTGCTTATGTAAATGCTATGATCAAGTATCTAGAGTTTTCTACAGCACTTCAACCAATCCTTCTTGACTTTTCAGGTTCTAGCTGTACTTTTGCAAACTGCAGTTGCTATCTTCGCTGTCATTTAAGTGCCTATTTCTATATTTTACTTCTTGCATCTTCTATTTTCCACTATCCACTATTATTTTTTCTACTTCCTTTTTATCTGTCCTCCCATGGGACTTGCTTACTATTTAAGTTAGGCTGTGGTGCTTGGAATGGCATCCATTCTAAATGTCTTAAACACAGATGGATTTGACTACAATCATGGTGGAAAGGGTGGAAAGGCAGACTCTCAGGTAAGTCTTTAGGAGAAACTCCCAGAATATTAAAGAATGGACCACCAGGGAGCTAGCTGCTCCCTCTGCCAAAATCAGGAAAGTGGGGAGTCAGAAGGCTGCCCCAGCAGTTATGGATTCCAAGATCATAGGATGGTAGCTGGAATCAGGAAGAACAAAACAAGAATTTGAAAGCCAGAATCAACAAGTCATGGCTTCTTACCACCTATAAATCTTGACTGATACTCTTGAAAATTCCGTGATCCCACGACCTTGATTTCCTGCAGAAGATTGCCAAAAGCAGTCTAAATATGGCCATAACCTCTTGGCCTCCTTGCAAATATTACACATACAAGTCAATTGAAAGGAAACAATTTTCAGCTGAAACAAGAGTCTGGGAAATGATTTTCTGACCTCAACAATAAGAGAAGACAGCCTACAAGAAGGCAAGAGTGAACACTAGTGCCTACTGACCAAATTCTGCAAGAGACTTTTACTTTCCACTTGTCCCTCTAATAACACTAATTACAATGTTTAATGAACAAGGGCAGATCAGCCTCACCTAAGGTCATGTTCAATATGATTCCATTCAGTCCCAACTTCACTCCTGTAATTTTAGATACTCATTACTCTGGTTCTTCAGATGGAGAAACAGCGACCAACTCAGTTGAGTAATCTGCATAGAGCACATAGTCTTACGGTAATGCCAAAGTCCTGGGATCTTGACTACTGCACTGGACCCTCAGAGAGTTGCTGGCTCCCTCCCCAGACCAGGAGCTCACCAAAGGCAGCATAAAGAAATAGTTTTACACTCCCCTCTCTGGAATTTGCCTGAATTCTTTACTTCTTCGACCCACTTCAGCAAGCCCTGTATCCGGGAGTAGACATTGGTCAAGTATCCAGGGCTGGGGATCAAACTCAGGGCCTCATGCATGCTAAGCAAACCCTCTACTTACTGAGCTACACACCCAGCCCAGGGCTGGAAATACTCTTACTCTGTACTCTCGTCACCCAGGTGTGTCAGGTGGTTTTCTAAGGCACTAATATCTTCATGGAGAAATTTGGAAAACACTCTGAATTTAATGAGTAAAAAGATGAGCCTGAGAATTTTAAGCTCAGTGTGCACAATAATGCCCTGCATAATGAACATCGTTCACAAACATCTGGGAAAAGAACCCAAACCTGAAGCACGGAAGACCCCGTGACTGGCCATTTGCAGGGGAAAACCAAGAGAAAGGCACAGATTTACTCACTCATCGGATTCAAAGCTTATCTAAAGCATTTTCTTCAACTGTGACCAAGAATATAATTTAGAATCTGATGGCAAAATCTCCCTCTGGAGGTTACTTGAAGCATCTTTCAGATATGGCTGATTACCAGACTAGTGCTTATTGTCAGGAAAGCAGGAACAAAAACATACTGTTCCTGGTATAGTGTGTACCTCTCCAGGGCCTGCAAATCAAATTAATGTACGATAGATTGACAGGAGAGAGTACACAGATTTTTACTCATATGTGGGAACCTCTATAGGAAAAATGAAGACCCAAAGAAGTGGCAAAACTTATATACTAGGTAGAACAAAGAAAATTGTGAAAACATGGCCAGACAGAAGAGCTAGGACTGGGGCCATTAATACGGAGAAATGATGAGAGAGAGGAGTTAGTTCAATAAGGTTTGTTGGTACCAATTCCCTGAGCCTCCCTTCCCCACCTCTGGAAATAGTACTGTTTTTTCCTCCTGCTTTGAGGAGAATGTCTTCTGTACAGGGGTTTCATCTGCTTTCAGGAAGAAAAGTGGAGGTCAGAGTTCCCTTCCTGTTCATGCTGTTTTTCAAGCACCTTTAAACTCAAAATCATCTTTATGCCAACTTGGCGTCTTCAGGAGTGGCATATTCTGCCCCCCGCAGGGGTGCCGACAAGACAAGCACCTGTCTGGGTACCTGGCCAGCCTTTCTCACAGTGCGCAGGCTTCCTGCCACAGACTCTGTCCTGCTTCCTGCTTAGCAGCAAATGCCTCGAGCTTGCTCCTGGTCCTTGGAGGGAACATCACTTCCACACACAAGCCCGTCTGTAGGAAACGCCTCCAGCTGGCTGGCTCTTTTAGAACTAACATTTCTTTAAAAAATAATGTAGCAAATGTTGCCAAGAAGAGATATTTTTATCTGAGGAGTCTCATGGGCTACGCCTTCCTAAAAAGGATGTGACAGTGAAAATGCACCTTGCTTCTTCTCTGAGGCTCTTGTAACTGACAGTAAGTGCTTTCAGTTACCTACGAGCTACCCTGTCTGCCTGGAAACCACCTCAGTGAGTGCGGGGGAAATTAACTAAATGTGGGTGGTGATTTGTCAAGGGTAGCAGCTGATGTTTGGCATCATCAACTGAGAGAACAAATGCTCCTTTTACTGACCGATCTATCTGCTCTTTATATTTCCATGGATCATAATATAATATCCTCCAGCAGTGTGGCATGAGCTCAACTCTGTTTTACCTTCCATCGTGATCATTTAGAAGTTCTTCCTAACTCACACAACACCTGCCCCAAAGGGAATTGCTACTGTCTTCAAACGTGAATATTATACTAAAAGTCCAGTCTTCTTGAGGTAATTCTCATTGATTTGGCATTTCCTTACCCTCCAGCATTAGAACGTCATCTTCATGACTCACCTCTTAAGCTCTTCGGCGGGCTCCTGTTTTTGAAAACCTTGAGCAAGTTTTTAATCCCTTAGTGTTCAAGTCACCACACAATCAACGCTCCAGCTTCACTCTCAGGAGAAGTATTACCTTGCTGGAAAGGGGACCGATCCTTCTGTACAACCAGGTATCAGAAAGGAGAGAGAGGTAACCGCCCAATTTACATAAGCTCGGGCTCAAACCATGATAGAGCCAAAACTATTCCACAGGCCCAACCATATTCCCAGTGCCAACAACACTGACCCCAAACTTTGCCTTCCCAAAATTTCTTCCCCAGGAATTTCCCTCAGTGCCTCTTTGCAAAATATTTTCCTGTAAAGTTAAAATTATTTACCCCAAATCAGTTTTAAATTCAATGTTTAAATATTTTAACCTAACATAAAGGGCTAACATTTTGTCAGAAATTAGTGTCTACTTGTGGATTGTAGATAATTCTAAAGATAATTATCTGCTTAATTTTTTCAATTTTCCATAAAATGAAAGATAAGTGTTACCTAAAGGAAATTCCACACCTGAGTAAGTTCTGCTCATTTTATCAGTCTGTAGTTATCTCTAGGGAAGTTGTATTATTAGACCCAAGACGTGTACTGACGTGGAATTCAGAAAATGACCTCCCTGCATAAATACACATTGTATAACCAACCACTCAAGGGTTATTAAATACAGAGAAATAAACTAATCAGTTATGTGGCTTTAAAAAACAAGGATCAGGGAGAACACGTTACCTTATCTCACATACCTGTGAATGAAATTTTAGTTTCCTTAGCCACACATTCTTTCCCTCTCCATACCCTGTGTGAGACCAAAAAAAAGTTTGTACAGCATCAGTACCCCTTGGCAACGCTGTTCGAAAAAGTAAACACTCCATTCTCTCTCCTCCTTACCTACCTCAGTGTTTCCTTGGATCATCCGTGAAAAGATATGTTTTCATGTTTGCAGGAGAGATCAACTGTTAAACATTCGTATGTGTCTCTTTTTAATTGTATCGGGAGGCACCAAAATGGTTTTGCTCGACTTAAATATTAAAGGTCAGTATCATAAATGTTTGTTGAATAAAGTTGCAGAACACTAGGCACTTCGTACTGATATTCCAGTCTGCCTCACGCCAAAAAATTTACCACCACCACCAGTAACCACGGAAACCACATTGGCAACAATTCCCTTCCCAGAAAACTTGCATTCATGCATCATTTACTTTCCCTGTTCTTATTCATCAAGGACATCAGTATGTACCTATCAGAATTTTTGATGAACATAAGAAGGTCAAAATTCTGCGAAAAAGTGATTAAAATCCAAGAAAGAGCAAGAAACCTTGAGATCCTGATCCCCTTTGCAACCTCAATCAACTGTTACAGATTTCGTTTTGTTATGGAACTAGGAATTGAACCCACAGCCTTTCACTAAGCTACATCCCCAGATCTTTTTACCTTTTGTTTTGAGACAGGATCTCACTAAATTGCTTAGGTTGAACTCCATCTTGCTACCCTCCTGCCTCAGCCTCCCCAGTAGCCAGGGTTACAAGTGCGTAGCATCTCACCCAACCAGTTTCTTCTTTCTAGAATCTTCAAGATGAAGGGATTCTCAGCCTCCGACCTCTGCTCTAGGAGACAAGTCTCAGAAGATATTCTTAAATCATGCTCCCACCCAGAAATCCCCAAGAACCCAACACAGAAGGTTGAAGAACATAAAACACAACCTGGCTTCCAACGGGAGCTGAAATGTCACCTAACAGTTAATCTGGAGTTGCGGCTGTGGTTGCAATTTTTATGTTGTTAATGATAATTAGGGCTTAAAATAATTGTTGTCATTACTTTATTTGCCTTTTCCTCCCATAATGTTCCCTTAGCGAATGATCTGGGGGGGCAGTTTGGTGACCCTTAGTTCAGGCACTCTTTTACATGATTCCCTTCCTTTCCCTTGTTCCCCCAACTGCTCACAAAACCCCAGCTGTCTGAAAAGGGTCTACTTTCCAGCTTTCTTCTTCCCCTGCCATCCTGACACAGAACTGAAGCCTCTGGGGCTTTGTTCAAGAAAAGAGGACCTTGGCAGTATGAAGCTAAGGTTATAATGCAGCTGAGACATGGAATTGTTCACTCACTTCCTCTGATTGGCAAAGGAATCGATATTTTTAGGGACATCTAGAGTCTGGACTAGGAAATAGAGTTAAAGGAGAAAAGGGAATTTTAGGTCTCTGAGAGAAAATATATATCTCACTATTCTTTGTCTAATTCAGAATCTGTGGGGGCCTTGGTTCCAGGACTCCCATGGATACCAAAACCCATGGTTACTATATTCAAGTCCCCTTCACAGTGTCACCATGTAATCTACACACATCCTCCCCTATATTAAAATTATGTCTAGATCATATATAATATCTAATGCATGTAAACATTATTTAAATGTGTTGTTTGAGGACTAGTGATAAGACAGATATTCTGTACCTGTTCAGTATAGATGTAGTTTCCCTCAATATGTTTGATGAAAGGTTGGTTAAATAGTCTCTGGTGTGAAAAACTATAATAGTACATAAGATCCTAATGAGATAATTGACAATGTGAAATAGGAAGAAAAGGGCGAAAGGTGTAGGGAAAGTGGGAAGGGTAGGGGAGAGGAAATAAGGGAAGAGAAAAAAATATGAGAAAATGAAAAAATGGAAATAAAGTGTTTGTAAATGGGGAGGGGAGGAGAGGGTGAAGGGAGGGCAGGGACAAGGGGAAAAAATGAGAACAAAGACCTGTCATGTAAAGGCACAAGATCCCAATCATGAATGTAACTGTACTGTATATGTAAAATGTACCAATAAACAATTAAAAATGAAAAGAAAGGATGGTTAAATCCACAAAGCCGATTACATTGATTACGTGCTCAGCTCTAACTGTATCTTTGGGTCTTCATCTCCTTATGAAGCTTCTCATGCCACATCAAAAATTGTGTTAAGTAAATTTGTATGTTTGTCTTAGTTATTTTCTCTGACACCCACGATTTAAAGGAGGAGAGGCTTATTCTAGTTCACCACCTGGAGAAGTTTCAGTCAGTAGTGTGCTGGCTCCCAGGCAGGATAGCATGGCAGAAGGGCATCCCACAGGAAAAACAGTCTACAGCAAGGTAAGCAGAAAGCTGAGAGAGAGATCAAGGAGGAGAGAGGGAACTCTGCCCTTCCAGACCACAGTCCCCGTGACCTTCTTCCTCCGAGCAGGTTTCACTGCCCAACATCGTGTTCAGCTATAAATTCATTAAGGGACTAACCCATGAATGAGTATCATGTACCTGTGTTCCAATAACCTCTTAAAAGCCCATCTTTGAGGGCATGAGGCTTGGAAGGGAATGTGAATATAAACTGTAACAATGTTCTTCTCCTGTTGGCCTGTCTTATATTAATTTAGCTCTCAGGGTAGATAATTTACCTCCCTGAATAGATCTGACCTGGTACCCCAATCCAGACCACCCAGCATCATGTCCAGTTACCATGTAGATCCCAATGTTTCCGAATCCATTTCTGCATCCCAGACTTGCCCTGTGTGTATTCAGATCTGCATGTCCAAGTGCTTATGGAAACTGTGCACCAAAGGAGCCCACAACTTTAACATATCCAAACCAAATTCAATTTCTCACTCCCTCTACATTCTCTTACCTTCTCCCAGCAACCTGTTTTTTCTACTGTCTGCTTTCACTATCTGCTGAATGATACATGATTATCAAAAACTAAACCAAGCATTAATAGAGTTTTAAAGAGAAAAATTATGCTCCTGGGAGGGAGAATATTAGTGCTTAGTAAGTGCTAGAAAAGAGCTTATCTATGTGTACTGTAACCTAATGTAAGTTTTAAAAGTAACAATCAGCACCAGCTAAAGGGAACAAGCAAAGTTGGTTAAAAACATGCCCACTATTTATCATCAGTGCATCTTCCCCAAGGTATAGTGCCCAGAGACCCCTCCAAGTGCGTGGTCCTCACCAGCTTCAGCTGATCAGAATCTGTGGCCAGTGAAACTCGAAGTTCAGCTTTAATAGCTCCTAGGCAAGAGTGTTCTCAGTAGAAAAAAAAATCTTTCCTTTTACAACTTTCCTTGGTCATGCTTGCAAGAAATCGGAGACTTACCACAGATGCCTCAATCCCAGGTGTCTTAGTTACTTTTCTCTCATTGCTGAGACAAAATACCCTGCACTCACAGTTAAAGGGGAAAGGTTTATCTCACTGTTTGTAGAGATTTCAGTCCATAATCAGCTGGCTCCAAGGCAGTGTGGCTTGGCTGAGGAGCACTGCAGAGAAGAAACAGGTCATGGTGGGCAGAAGACAGCAAAAGCAAGCAAGGGCAAGACAAGCCTCTTTCTGTCCCGCATACTGTATCCAGTCTACTGGGATTGGTATGGTGCCCAACCAATCAAGGGACTGATGTAGTAATCTCCCACCCTTACTCCCAGCACCCTTAATCCTAGCACTGCACCATGAATCAGTCATTCTCTAGATCCAGCCACCTCTGAAAAAGCCCCATCTCTGGCTGCATGAGGCTTTTGGAGGACATCTAGGCACAAAGCACAATAGCAAGGAACACTGCCTGTGTGGTGCTAGGCTGTCTCTTGCCTGGACTAGTGAAATTGTATCCTGACTCCTCTGGGCTCACAGTGTGGCAGAGTTCCAGCTACCTCGGCCTTTTATATCATCCCCGGGTGAGTCAAAAGCACACAGTAGTTTAAGAAGCTCTGCCCTCACTCAGGTTATGAGCCTCTCCAGCTCAGCCCCCCACCCCTGCAGGCCTTTCTCACATGCAGTCATGACCAAGCACACTCTGCAGTTTATTAGTGTAACATCCTGCACTTTCACTCCCTGCTGCCCAAATCTCATGTTTGTAGCTCTGGTTAAACACTAGAATCTTTTGGGTTGCTTTTAAAAGTACTTGTGCCTTTGCCCTCATCCCTGACTTTCTGATTTAACTGGAAATAGAGACTCAGTATAATGTGAGTTCTCCCAAAGTGATTTTATATTCAATGAGTAATAATGTTAACAATTTTATTCTAACTGACAAGTAATTGTATACAACTATGGGGCACTATGACGTGTGCATACATGTTTATATTGTAAAATAATTAAATCCTGCCAATACATGCCCCAAGAGATTTTAACAAGTAAAGCTGAGGGTTGGAACCCATTGATTCACTTCCTCATCATCACAGGTAAGTTCTCCCGGGACTGAGCCTCTCACAGGCCTTATTTCTCTTCATACTGTTTCCATCAGTGTGAGGGCAGTTTACTGTACACACACAAGACCCTTCCCCACACCTGTCTATACCCCTGTGCATGGATCACTATCCTTTTCCAGGAGTCCCCTGACCTTTTCCCACCATTCTGACTTCTAGCAAACACCTGCTCCCTGTTTCTGTTTTAAAGCTACACTTGCCCTGTGGTCCAGGCCACACTGATTCCTTCTTCGTCTTCTCCCACACTACTGGACATACTTCTGTGTGTGCATCTCTTCCCGCAGGACCATATGTCCTCCGGGGCCAAGGCCCAGCTCTAATCCTAGCAAATGTGCTTCAGGAGGTCAGACATCTACGTTCGTTTTCCCACTTAAGATCGGCTACAAATTTTCAGGGCCCAGTACTAACAAGAAGGAAGATTCTCCCTTGATGATTAAAATAATCAGTAAGAATTTCAGTACAGCCGCAATAAAGCATCAAATAAAAGCACAAGGTGCTTCCTCCTGTACATAGTTAGTGCTTAAAAATGTTTGTCGAACGGGCGAATTTGTGCACATGCTGCACCTGGCATGCCGATCTGTGGAAATCACGGGTGTCCCGTGTATTCTGAGATGCGAACGTGTGCCAAAGCCACAGTGGATAGTGGGAGAAGCACTGCACAGTCTGTAATGAATCAACTGCCTTATTTAGCACAACCAGAACTCGAGGCAGGCACACGAGACTCCCCTTTGAGGTCCTGTTGGTGATTCTGCCCCGCAGCTGATCCTTCCAGACTGGCAGGCAGGGCGCGAAGAATGGGCTCTACGTGGTCACACATCCTTCTGAGGTGAACTGGAAAGCACTGTCGAAGACAGCTTTGTCAATGCACTTGATCCCAGAGAGAAAAACATATAGATTTACATTTTTCAAATAACTTGATTTTTATTTGCTGAAATGTAGAAGTCTTGTTTTTCTAATAATTCTTATTTCCTGATAGGTAGAGGGGTCACCTCTTGTCACTCCTTTTACACAAAGTAACTCTTATAATTTAAGTTCTTGTTGTTTTTCTTTCTTTCTTTCTTTCTTTTTTTTTTCTTTTTTTTTTGCTTTTTGGGTATTTGAGACAGGGTCTCACTACATAGTTGAGACTGACCTGGAACTCACTATGTAGCCCAGGCTGGTCTCAAACTCACAGTGATCCTCCTGCCTCAGCCTCCCGAGTGCTGGGATGACAGGCGTGCACCACTGCACCCTGCTTCTTGTCATATTTTTTAACAAAACTAAAGCTACTTCCACACATCTCAAAAATTCGGACATAACTTACATTACATAGTGCTGCAAAAAGCCCAGAAGTAACCCTAACTAACCATAACTCTAAAAGGCAGCACTAAGTAAAACTCCAAGATTAGGAAGACAATATTTTGCTTCTTTAGTAAACAACCAGATTCTGTGATTTGCTTCGACAGTCCTACCATTTCTAGATTTTTGTTAGTATTATCGTGTTAATGAAACTAAATCTCTTACCATTAGCACACTTAACAAAATTATCAATTATTCTTCTGTGCCTGCCAGCGACTTGCTCCTTGAACAAGTTCCTCAGATTCTGTCTTTATCACATCACCTCCCAAACTCTGTGCCCTGCTTTGCCCACAGAGCTGACCATCTGGAAAGCACTTGCCAGGACCTCCTGACTCAGGGACTGAGTCATGTGCAAAAATCACACTTTCTTGTCCATTCCTGCCTTGCCCACCACTCTGGGTAGAAAAGTCTTAATATCCTGATTTATGGGAGATTAGGGCATGTGGTTTTTCTCTTAAAGAGGAAAATTCCCCTATTCAGTGAGGCTGCTGCCACTGGAGCCCAGGCCTCATACCTGCTCGTCAGGGCTCTACTGTGAGCTCCACCGCACACCCTCTCCTCTATTTTTACATGGACTTTAGTCATTTCCTCTCACGCCTCACCATGCATGCCCACATCTGTCCTCTCCATCTTGCTCAGCCTCCTCCTCACCTGCTCAAGACTGATAATGCGGGACTAAAAATACCAAGTTTCGCTTACAAGTGCTGCTCTGGAAAAACTTAGATATGATTTTCAGTAACTTGGATGAAGGGTTTTCTTAATCATTCCATTCTAGGCCTTAAATACAGTCTATTAATTACTCCATTAGTAGTGATGAATCCCACTATACCGCTTCCCCTCAGGGGAAATTCACTGAGCAGAAGACAGAAGATGGGCTTTCCACTGAGATCCACTGAAGTGAAAAGGACAGGAGTGTCTAGCAGGATTTTAAAATGTAAAATAACATGTTTACTAACACCGACTTAATTCTGTATGGGGATGTTCTGCGAATCGCTGGGAAAATATCATTACCAACAAAAATTCACAAGTGCTTGGACCAACGGAGGCAGATTGCAGAAAATAAATATTTACTGTAGACACAAAGCACATGGTGTTTAGAATTTTACACCAAAACATTTATTTACCAATGTACCATGTCTCTATTAATCTTCAAAACAATAGGTAGGTATGATTCGGCCCATTTTACAATTTAAATAGCTTGCCCTGGGTGGCAGAGCCAGCTGGCAATAAATCTGATCCTAGCTCTTTAATTTCCCAGCTCTATGCCCTAGACTGTAAGATGGGATTCCATGTCTCTCCTCCTGTCCCTTCTCAGAACTGTACTGTTTCCTTGGACCTCCAAAGAGGTTTCTAGAAACCTGAGAAGTGTGTTCAGTTGCTTGCAAATATTGATTACTGTTTGTACTTGTTTCTTTTCCTAGGAAAAGAAGGCTGAACAGAAAAGTAAAAATTTAATTGCCATATATGATAAATAATACTCTGACCTGTGGGGTATTTGGGAGATGAAGCTTGGCACAAGAACTATAGTAACAGAAAATATATCCAAGAGAGACCTTCTTTTCTGAGGGGTACCAGGGATTGAACTTGGGTCCTTGTGCTTGGCAGGCAGGCAGTGGAACCACTGAGCTAAATCCCTAGCCAGAGAGACCTTCTTTTTCCACCCCCTCAAAAGGGTTGCCTTTGGAAATGAAATTCAAAAAGAGTTGTTCAGATAAAAAATTTTATTACCATCTCTGTCTGTACAGAGAACAACAGCAATAGATCCCCGCCTGTGGCTTCACTGCTGATGCAACAAACACTAATTAAGATACCTTTGCTTTCAATGGGATTTTGTACCATTAAAGCTATTCCATCAATCAGAATTAGGTCCCAGAGAGAAAATAACTGTCCACCTGAGGAGTGGAGCAGCTAGAAAGAGGAGGAGGAGGTTAGATCATCAGAACATAGCCCAGTAAAGTGGAGTTATTGAAGGTAATAGTTGAATACCAGAAGGAAAATAAAAAAATAAGCCTTGTGGCCCAGAATCCTGCAGTTACAAATGTGATGGGCAAACTGAAAAGTTTAGCAGCTGAATTCACTGTTCACAACTTAATTAGTGGCCTGGAAAATGAAAAAATATATATCTCAAAGGATAGAAATAAAAACTATTGAGAAAAGATAAGAGACTCAGCAAATAGATCCAGCAAACAGTGTGTGAAAAGTGAATGTTTCCCTTGGGTGGGGTATTTGCTATTAAACTGTGATAACAGTGTTGCACTTGTGGGTGAGATCCATATTTGTATTCATTCATATTCATTTCTCATGAATGAGATGGTAAAATGTCAGGGATTTGCCTTAAAATTCTAAAAACAAAAAGGGGAAGGCAAGAAGATGAAAGAAGAATGATAAAATATTGGTAATTAAATATGGATAAGGGCACGTGGATTTCAGTACACAGTTTCACAATAGTTTATTTTTTTAAAAGGTTAAAAAAAAAAGGCAAAGAAGGGTAAGAAATTGAGGCTGGCAGCAGTGTGTGGCCAGATGCTCTGAAGGCCCTACTCCTGCTAAAATAGAACTAGTCCCTTAATATATTAATATGTGTGGTACTGACTAGAAAGTAAGGGAAATGTTCAAGAACCACAAAACAAAACAAACAAAAACAATTGGAGGCTTCAGTCTCAAGTTGGGACTCTAAGGAACTCACAGTTAAGTAAGAGGGTTAAGAAGAACAGTTGCCCTCAGGAGCTTATAACCTAACTTAGCACTGTCATTAGATTTCTAAATCTCAGATGCTCTGAGAATTGGAAAGGTTTTCGTGAAAGGAAAAACAACGGAATATCTACATAGTTCAGCTGTGAGCAAATATCCAAGTTTATGTAAATGTAGTACTGAATATCAACTTCACCAAATTATGTGTGACAATATTTGCAAATGGGGCGGGGAGCAGGAAGGATGTGTGTGTCTTACGGAGATATAGAAATTGGAAGAGTGGAATTCTCACCTCATATAGTGGAGAATCAGTTAATGATGACCACAATTTTTAAAAATATGATGTGGTTGGAAGATAATAAAAATGGCATAGCATTGTGGAAATTCTGTGAGATTTGGTTAAAAGAATTGGGAAGATTTATCCCCAAATTTGCCCATCTCCCTTTAGAGAGGGAATAGATGTACATTTGTGGGATTTGCTGTTTTACCATAAAAATGCTTGTAAACTACTTGACTCAAAAAGAAAAATCTTGTTTACTGAATTTGCATGTGTTGTAATTTGCATAAACTAAAATTTGCAAGTAACAAATTAATCCTTTTTAATTATACAAATTAATGCGTTGAAAATATTTGCAGTGATATAACCAAAATTACAATCAATATATAAAACATTCCATCACCCCAAAATATTTCCTGTGTCCCATCCTCCTTTCCCTTTGTAGTTAACTCCCTCCCTGAGTCTGGAATTCTGCCTGCACCAATCCGTGATGGTTGTTGTGCTTATGGCTATGATTGTGGCCGTGGTTTTTGTTGATGTTGCTGTTTCCTTTTTTTGGAATGTCACGTAAATGGAATCTCATGGTATGTATTCTCCTGGGCCTGGCTTCTTTGCTACTTACCATAATACTTTAAGGTTTACCAGTGTTGTTACAGATATTAGTAGACCTTCTTTTTCACTGTTGAGTATTATTTCATCAGTTGTTTTTCTTCGGTTTACCCGTTGAAGAACATTTCCCTCGTTTCCTGTTTGGGTCTCCGTGAGTTACACTAAATATTTTCAAGCAGGATCTCTGGGTTAGCAGGTTTTCAGTCCTCTTGGGTAAATACTTACAAGTGGGATTGCTGGGTCATAAGGTAGGTAAATGGATGTCGAACTTCAAAGAAATGACAAAACCGTTCCTTGAAGTGTCTGTACCGTTGTGCATCCCCACCAGCACAGCGTGAGTATTCTAGTTGAATCACACAGCCTTGCCAAACACTCGATAAGATTAATCGCTTTCATTTTAGCAGCTGCATTGACTATGTAAAGCTTTCAATTTGCATTTCCCAAAGTAATAGTGTTGAATATCTTCTCATATGTTTATTTGTCACAATGAAGTGTTTGTTAATCTTCTCTGCTTGTTAATGGGGTTGCCTATCTTCTTATTACTGAATTATAAAAGCCTTCTTATACTCTGGGTATGAATCCTTTATCAGACATGGGTCCTGTACAAAATTCCTCCCAGTTTGTGGATTTTAAAGAATTATTTTACAGGTGCTTTTGAAAAGTACCTTTTTGTGCTTTGTACTTCTTGTGGCTCTTTAAAAGTACTTTTGTGTGTGTGTCCTATCCAAGAAACTTGATTAATTCATTGTTACAATAATTATTTTATATTTTCTTCTAGAAGTTTTATAACTCAGACTATTATTTTTATGACAATGATTTATTTAAGTAATCCATTTCTCTAGAGTCAGTTCCTCCATCTGTAAAATACGCATATTATATTTTACAAAACATTTGGTAAAGGTTATTAACAGTACCTGAGCTATAAGAAGGACAAACTACACAGCTATAAATATTGTCCTTCCTAATTCATAACAAATGTTTTGAGTGAAGAACAAAAGCAGAAAATAAGAATTTAAATTATGTGATCTTCAATTTCTATTTTTACATTACTCTTGAATCTGAGATGTCTTATTGCTTATAATTCTTTTTAAATTTAATAATCAGTACCAGTTTATCATTAAGCTCCCTTTTAACTAGGTGTAAGATCTCGGACATGTAGCATGGGTTTTCCTTAGAGACAAACCATCTCAGTGAGTCCCCTGTGCTTTCATAGGCTGAGCTTACTTGGGGACGGGTGGTGCTGTTCCAGGAGCACTTGGGGCACATCTGGAGAAGGAGTTCTGGTTTGTTAGGGTCTTTGCTGCATCAAATCAAAACGAAGGTGGAGAGGAGAAAAAAAGGGTCCCAAATAACAAAGTGGCCAGAGTGAGTTGAGATCGTAACAGGTAAGCATAGTGTTCACATGCACATTTTCACAAGGTGAATGTGTTTCCATGGGTGGGCAGCATGACTGACCAAGCCCCAGCACCCAAGAATGAATAAGGGGTGGAAGTTCTGTCCATATCCTCAGTGTCAAAGAGAAAGTGAAAAGAGAAGAGGCGCAGGGAGGGTATTTTCTTGAGACAATCATCATCACCATCTCAGAATAGTCCCTCACCCATAGAGGCAACAGTGATGACATTTGGACTGTCTAGAAAACATGCAAAATAGCTGTGAATCTACTAAATCTTTAAGAGGTAAGCAGTAATGGAAAAATAAATGTCAGGCACCCACACCTTGGGCAGCCAATCAAGGCCAGACAGCTGTTGACAAATGAATCTGAGGAATGAGCTGGTCTTGGGGGGGAACTCTGTGCCTTCAGGATGGGGACCTGATGAAATGCAGGAGACAGTCTTGAAGAGGAGTCTAGCTGGGCACCATGGCACAGTGACAGCAAGGTGGAAATCTTGAGATCAGACTGAAAAACTTAGTAAGACCTTGTCTCAAAATAAAATCAAAAGGGCTAGGGTAGCTCAGGCTTGTAATCCCAACATTCTAGGATGTTGAGTCAGGAAAACCAGAAGTTCAAGCCCACCCTGGGGCAACTTAGAGACTTAGTAAGACCCTGTGTTGAGAGAGAGAGAGAGAGAGAGAGAGAGAGAGAGAAGGGCCAGGAAAGAGCTCAGGGCAAAAGCCCTAATCCCCAGAATAAATAAATGAATAAATAAATATGGCTGGGATGTAGCTCTGTGGTATAACACTTGCCTAGCACATGTGAGGTCCTGGGTTCCATCCTCTCAGTACTGGGGTGGGGGAAGAAAGAAAAGGTATCTATGCTGAGAGGAAATGTCTGTGCTGACTCACCTTCATGTGAATGATAATCAAGCCATTGGAAATGACTGAGCTATTCCACCCTGTAGATGATGACGGTAGAAGTGGTGAAGCATAGTGTGAGAATCACTGACATTATTCAGAATCCTGGGCTGTCTCCTCGATGGAAAAGGAACTGAGAAAAATCAATGGGAACATTGTGAAGTGGCCTTGTCTTCTGTTTTAGTCACAAAGCCTCAAATGCACCAGTACGACAAGACAACAGAACACAAAAATTCGAAGCACTATGTTTTAGAATGAGGTAGACCAAAATTTGACTCCCAGTTCCAAAATTTGCTCAATGTATGACCTTGGACAAGTAATTCAATTTCTGAGCTTCCATATCTTTCCTATAAAATATATTGACAATATATACAACAAGTGGTTACCTGTGAAAATTAAGTTAGTATATAGATACACAGTACAGTTCCTCATACATATGGGTTTAAGAGGTGATTATAAAAATATTATGATTATAATTATGAGAGAAAGCTGCATGTCTAACAAAAGTTCAGATCCCCCTCCACGGTGCAGAACTGATGCTAGAAGTGGATGTATTTCCCAGGCTCTCTTGCAGTTCCATGACCAAGGGGCTGACCTCAGATGGGTGGAATGTGGGCAGAAGTGTTGCAGCTTTCTTTCTTCCATGAACCTTTTCTCCTTCCAACTAGATAGGAGATGACTCCAAGGTAACCTTGGAAGCCATGAGTTAGAAAGTAACAGTCAGCAAAGCCTGGGAGGTCACCTTGCTCAGCTGTTCTGTTCACTTGTTAAGAGAGAAATATTTTGAGTGCTTTGGAGTCATTATGCACCTGAGATCTATTTTTTTTTCCATTAAGTTTATTGGTACATTTAAAGCAAACAATCTGAGATCCATTTTTTATATCCACTAGATCACCTTAATGGACTTTGTTTCTCAGTGCCGTGGCTCTTGAGAGTCTAGTGTTTATCTAAGAGGCACGGGTACAGAACAGTTCATTACAATGGCCGTGTGTGCCACCTCTATACTCTTTCAGGTAGAGACTTACACTCTTGTTTGAATATTTCTGGAAGGAGAAAAGTCAGTAATATTAGGGTTAGATAGCATGGGCTGTCTACTCTATACAAATAGGATGCACAGCTATAGTACTCCAAAGAAAGCAAAGTAGACTCTGAGAGTGGTACAGGAGGTAGGAGTCTTCACTAAGTCACCATCTATCTCAGGGATGGTGGCCAGAGAAAAGCACAGAACAGAGCTGCTCAGATGTCACCTTTTGCACCTTCCTGCCCATCCACCCAGGGCTTCTCCACACTGCCATACGCATCTGGCCCCTTCCAAGAGGAAAGAAAGAATTCACCTTTGTGTCTATCATCAATGGCTTTGTACCTCATTCAAGGGCTAAAATATTGTGAATCAAAGCACATAAAGAGAAACTAAAATCAATGCAAGCATCAAGCCTGGGCTATTTTGGAGAATGTATCATTAAAAGAAATTTTTGGGCTGGGGATTTAGCTCAGTGGTTCTGCACCTGCCTCACAAGTGCAAGGACCAGAGTTCAATCCCCAGTACCCCCTGCAAAAAAATTTTTTTTTTGGTAGGAACATAACAGAAGGACTTTTAAAAACATAGATATCCAATATTCATCTTTAAATTACTTGCACTGCAGGAGTGTAAGTACTTCTCAAAATCTTAAGCAACACACACAACACACACACACAGTCACACACACTTGTGTAGATACATTACATCCCTAAATAACACTAATTTTGTCCTTTAAAGATATGGTTGAGATGCTTTGAGAAAGCTACAATTTAGCCTTGGCAGCTCAGGGTCTGGAGAAGCACTTGCTGAAATGGAAGTCTGTCTAAAAAAGACAGATTCAGTGAACTACATTATACCCAGCAGGAATGGAAAATGGTAAACCTGAAATCTGACTGGGGTAGAAGATGAGTGGGGTGGATAGTCTGAAAAAAAAAGGAAGGAGAACGTCTGAATTTGTCAGTAGTTTTCCGTGTCTAGGAAGAAAGCCACCAGGCCTGGCGAACAAGGCCTTTTCACACACAAGAAAGTTCTCCATTGTAAGAGATGAATATTTTACTACGGTTTCCCATGGTAGAATATACTTTAAATTTTCTTATTCACTTCATCAGTTTTTGTAATAGCGAAAGAGTATAGGCAACAGATGTGCCCTTAAACTATGGTATATCCATACCATAGAATATAGGACATCTTGGAAACATGTCCAAGATATAATGCTAAATGAAATAAGCAAAGCACAGACCTGGGTGTACTGCACTGAGAGTCCCATATATACAAAGTAGTGAGAGTGGAAGAGATATATACATGTGTGCTTCTGCACGTATAAAATATCTCTAGAAGGAAGCAGAGAAAATTAGCAACCATGAACAGGAATTGAAGAACTGGGAATTTCTGCTGGATTCTTTTTCCAGTGCTGGGGATGGATGGAATCCAGGGCCTAGAGTATACTAAACATGTGTTGTACCCCTGAACTACACCATCAGTCTGCCACTTGAATTTTTTAGCATGTGTATGTTTATTATTCTTTTTGAAAATAGTAATAAATAGTAAATAAACAGATAATTTAAGTAAGAAATAGTAAAGTTTCTTTTGCTTTTGCTTTTGCTTTTACTTTAGAAATTCTGCTTCTGCTACACACACACAGACACACACACACACACACACACACACACATGCCCTAGGGAAAAATGAAAAGATAGATAAAAATGGGTGAACATTTTAATCCAACTCCTTTCCCTGAGTTTAGCTTTACCAAGGCTCTTCCTAAAGTTATCATTAGCTTTGCACATACATCTGTCTACGTGGGAGAAACACGTTGGTCAACCAACTGTTCTCTGGTGCACATTTGATTGTATTTCTTACTCTTTTGATCATGATTATTACACAACTTTTTACTAAGCAGAGTATTTTGATTCTGAAACTTTAACCAGAAGGCTACACCCTGGAGGGGAAATTGTCCTGAAAGTACCACTTGTGGGGCCCCCTGGAGAGAGGACACCTCCAGCAGATCCATCTAGAACATCCCATCCACCACAGGGATGGTAACCAAAGAAGAGACCAAGACAGGGTTGTTTGGATGGACACATTCGGCACCAGCTCCCTGCCCATCCGCCCAGGGCTTCTCCCTGCTGCCATAAGGTATCTGGCCCTTTTTCAAGAAGAAAGGAAAAGTTCACATTTGTGCCCATTGCCAATGGCTCTGTATCTCACTCACGGACTAAAATATTAGTGAAGGATCAGTTGTGAATCAAAACAAAGAAGCAGAAACTAACAGCAATGAAAAAGCCAGCCTGGGCTGTTTTGGAGACTGAATCATTAGAGATTATTTCATCAATGCCTGACTCCAGAGATGTGATTTACAGGAGGCTAACAGCTCTCCTGATGGTGGAAATTCATTTTTAACAAATGATAGCAAGTAGGTTGATTCTGACCTAGGACTATGAGTCACCATATTTGAAGCCGTATGACAAACATCATCCAGAATAGCCAGACGACCTTGTCCCAGGGACTTCTTCTTTCAGGAAAAACCAAGTATGTTTCATGACAGTGACGTCCAGGCCTGAAAGTCTCGAATCAGATTACTGAGAAACACATGGGCCTGTGAATGGAGAGAGCCCTGACTAAATGGCTGAATGATCGCCGTGGCCTCTTCCTCCTCAAACCAGTCTGTGATTCAGTGCTCTGAGAAACCTGGTAGGAGAAGCAGCATTTAATTCTGACTGAAGCTGAGCTGCACTGGGAGAGAAGGGTAAATTACTTTTTGAAAATAGTTGAGACTGCCTCTAAAAATACCACAAATTAATAATAGGCTGAGAGCGCAGCAGTTGCTTTTCCACTTCAGACTCCCTTTTACTAGGACAAAACACCTTTTCCAAAAGTGAAGGGAGGAGTCTGCTCAAAGGTACCAGGGGCTCTCATGACGCACTGGGCTATGGGCCCAGGAAAGGAAACAGGAAGCCCTGGTGGAGCCCCAAGAGTGACAGTGACACCACTCCCTGAGAGGCCACCAGGTTCCCTCCTTGTGGGATCCCTGCCCTGCCTGGACGGTGAGTCACAGATCACAGCTTGGAAGGAACACGGGGACAGCTTCCCCAAGGCACTGTCAGCCCGCTGCTGCCTCCTCGCCTCCCCCATCTGTTCTGCAGTCCTGCTTCTTGCTTGAAAGTAGCACACCATCATCTGATATTAAATTAGAAAAGAAATGAGAGGACAAAGTTAAACATGTGGGGATCAGAAATAAACAGGCATGCCTATAGGAAAAGGAAGAAAGGAGAAAATAGTACAGATTAGAATCCCAAGTGAGAAGACAGAACTCTCAGTCCCAAGGAAAAAGGTAAGGAATAGGGTGGGTAGGTCACCCCCAGGAGCACAAACCGATGCACACTTTATTTTTGGTGCTTGTTTTGCTTCACTTTGATTGGTGTGTGTATATGTGTGCACCTGTGTGTTTGATTATGCAGACAAGAAAAATATCTGGAAAAATGCACAAGAAGCTTACAACACTTCTTGCTTTCTAGGGAGACAGTTTCAGAGGCAGATATATACCTATTGAAGCTATATATAAATAAAAATATAGAAAGCAGAACACTTCTCAACTGTGAGGATAAAGAAATCAGTCTCTGTCCCATAAATAGTATGATGTATGGTGTGTTAGAAAAAAGAAACATTTGCAGTAGAGATGAGATCCTTAATGGTGGGTCTCACAATCAGGCCCAGACACAAACCTACACACACCACTTCCAATATATGGTAAAAGGTTTTAGTTTTGAATCTCAAAAATGTTTTTATATTAATTTTATTTTTAAAATAATAATAAATGTAACACATTAAATATAGAAAATATTGTAAACACTTGGCCCAAGATAAAATTTGATTGAATCAAACAATCAAAATTAACCACTTCAAGTACTTACCTTGTCTCAACAGGATGGAGTGGAGAAAGATAATTCCTTTGTAAAAATCTGCCAACCTGAATCTACAACTTGATTTCCCGAATTATTTTCCATCTGAGCTCTTTCAACAAACATGACAACAGTATTTAGGGTTTCTCAAGGTAATCCAATATCTGATTTCTGCAGTATGAGAGATTCTGTAGGATTCCTTCAGAAAGGAGACTGACTTTTCCAATCTGGGCTGACAGTGGCTGAACTTTTCCAGAAAAGAAGTGGGCTGCTTGCTACCAAGCACATCCAGTGTAGGATTCTCCATGACCCCACCTGATGGAGAAGTTCCTTCTCCTTCACCACTAATATATCTGCCCAAATTCTTCCCCAATGCAATACAGATTTAGCTTATTTTAATGGATTAGATTCCCAATAGCAATCTCTCTTTGTAGGGCTAGAGTCCAGATGAAGCCTAAAGCAAATCTAGAAATGGCAGAAGCTTCCATAAAGGAAGTGTGGTCAGCACTACTTAAAGGTGTGGTCCTCCACTAGGTCACACAAAGTACTCACAGTGCAGGGGCGAAACATACATGTTTTCCCCAACCACCATAAATTTACAGTTGAGACAGATTCCTGTAACAAAAGGTAGATTAACAGGAGAAAAACAGTCAAGCTTATCAATGTATATAGCACATAGCACACATCAGGCAGGAGAAACCTCAATTCAAAAGTCACTCTAAGCAGTGGTTTCATGTCAGCCTATAAAATCCTCTTCAACAAAGAACAATACATTTTAGAGAAATGATAAGACAAAGGAAAAGCTATCTTAGTCTTCCAAAGGTGGGAAAACTATAGAGAGGAGTGAGTCTGCTCCCAGATTCCTCCAGCAGCACCTCTGAGCTGATACAAATTATGAAGGAGAATTTATATGGCATCCTCAGGTGGAAAAAAGGGTGGGGATGTAGAAAGATCACTGCCTTCTTTGTCCTGCTTTTAGGTAAACAGGGAAGGCAGAGCACTCCTCTGAATCTAAAATGTCTTTCACTCAACAGTCCTGTGTTTAGAGGCAAGATATTTTTATTTTGTCCAACAGCATATGTGCATCTTCCGTTTATCCCAGTATGGTGGAACATCCCACTGAGAAACAGCTCCAGAGTCCAACAGATAGATATCTAGTTACTGGTGCCACCAGTTATTCAACTGAGACTTTGGGCAAGATTTTTAATCTAAGTTTCTATTTCATTGTCCAGGAAATAAAGACAATAATATTTTCTTTATGGAGTTATTGTGAGGTTGCAGTGAGAATATTTTTTTAAAAATCATTCTCCCAATCAATGCATGCTACAAAGTATATAAATAAACTGATCTTTTATCATTGTCCACAAGAGTAGAAACAAGAGTGCCTCTCATGAGTGAACAAACATTGTGTGAAGTTTTCAGGGAGTCAAAATCTTATATTCTATGTCTCTGCATTCTAGAGCCCTTGACTGTTCAGGAGGCAGAAAAGTGACAGATAACATTTTGAGTTCCATGAAGTTCCATCTTCCCAACCCTGTTCCTTACAATACCGTGACTGAAGAAACAGTGCATTGCCATAAAGGAATGGATTTTATCATTTAGGATTTGGCTACATCATTGTTTAAAGCTCTTGGCTCTAAAATATTTTCCTAAAACTCCAGTCTGTGAAGCTTGGCAAAGAGAAGGCAAGGATCTTTTTTAATCCCTTTGGTCACCCATGCATCATGGTACATTTGTGGTCCCAACTACTGCAGAGGCTGACACAGAAGGCTCATTTGGGGCCACAGACTCAAGACTAGCCTGGGTAACACTGAGAGTGGAGAAAGCAGAGAGAGAGAGAGAGAGAGAGAGAGAGAGAAGAGCAAAAGAGGAGGGAGAAAAGAGAGGAAGAAGAGAAAGGAAAGGAAAAGGAAAGAGAACCAATGGTCTTGTTTTAAAATTTTACAAGGGCCACTACAGTCTGAGCAAGTGAGTTCAGAGGCCTTAAGAGTTCCCAGACCCTCTTTTCCAAATGATTGTGCTGAAGGTCTCAAGGTCACAGAATTCAGAGTTTTTTTTAATGGCAAACAAGGCACATTTCCTATATCCCACAGCAGGGAGAAATGTCAGCATATAAGGCACTTGTGTTCAAAACGAACGCTTTCCCACCAATATAAGGATAGAGCCATGCAGCTTGGCTAAATTCCAACTTGCTTGATCTGTTCTGTAGATTCTTCCACTGTGTCCCTAAAAGGAGTCTATGAGAATGTGTACTGTACTCCCACGGGTTCTTTTTTTCTTTTTTCCCCTCACCCTCATTCCCACCCCACCCTAACCAAATAACAATAACTTTTTTAAAACTTCAGATGCCTTACATTTGAGTGATAGATTTTCCTACAAGTAGACTGTGTCCTGTTTATTTATGATAATGAAATTAGAATGAAGTAGCTTAGGTCATTAATACAAGCCATTATTGCATTGAATAAAGTAAGGAATATAGATCTAAAGCAAAATTTACCTTCAACATCATAACATGGAAAGAACGACTCTGGGAAAACACACACACAATCCAAAACCCAAGATATTTAAGCCCAAGAAACCATGCTTTTAAATTTAAATTAACATGAATAAGGGGAAAAAATGAGAACCAAGACCCGTCAGGTAATGTACAAGATCCCAATGATGAATGTAACTGTACTGCATACCTAAAATGTACCAATAAACTCAATGAGGAAAAAAATAAATGAACATGAATCTGTGCCTTGTGAACCAGCCACCTGCAGGAGTCTGTTGAGAAGGCAAAGTAGGGAGATTGGAGGAGGAGGATCTTGCAGGGGAAGGACCTTGGCTGTCAGGAGCCAGGGATATCCCCAAGTAATAACCACTGGTAGGGTGACACATTCAAGCCACAGTAAAAAGCAAATGCTGAGTTTAGGTCAATATACTGAATTCTTACCTCTGTGCCCAATTATGCAGGAACTGTAGGGATAAGTAAGCTATAAACTCTTTCTTCAAAGAGTTTGAAATTAATAGAAGAAATAAGGCATTAACATGACAGGTTAAAACTAGAATAACCTACAAAGGTATGAGACATTAAGAGTCAAGAGAAACCACGGTCATTTGAAGAGATATTCAGAAGAATAACCCCAGGGAAGTCACACTACCCTATGATAGGATTCATCAGAGACACGAGCACCTAAAAACTCAGACTTACAACATTCAGCCCTCCAGAAAATCTTGCTCTAGTAATCAAATTCCCCATCAAATCTCGCAAACCTACACATTTTGAACTTATCCCTAAGGCTCGGGCCATTACTCAAATGTTATTTATTATCCTAGCCATCATATTTTCCAAGACTTTAGCAAAACAGGTCAAAAATCACTTTTAGGTCAATAAATATGTCTAGAATGCTATATTGTTTTACCAGTGTTATTTTTTCAATGCTTTTATGAAAGCTCTGCAGTAATCTAAAAACCTTCACTACAAATTACCTGTAAATGAAATTTAGCATTGTTGTATGGAGATGTTTTGCCATCCGATAAAATTCTTAATAAAAGTGACTAACTTCTATGCAACCCACTTGCAGTCAACGGGGGACCCGTTACACATCTTAATTGACCAACCAGGGAGTTACAAACACAGTTATAAGAAAGCAGAGTCTTCATGTTTCTCCCTGAATAGGACCAGAAGTAAAGCAGCAGTAATTAGGGGAGATATTTTTGCGTTCTGCCAGCTGGTCACCTGGCAGGCGCTTTCCTACTCAGGTTTTAGTAAAGTGAGCTTGGAAGACAGCACCTACAGAGGGTAAGGCTGATGCCCCTGTCTGTGACTGACTCCAGGATCTCCGCAGAATCTGTCACCAGACACTCGACAGACACGAGAAAACGTTGCCAGCATCTCCTCAGCTTGTAGGTTGCAGATGGATATGAGAATCTGTTGTGCAGATTATGAAGAAAGGGCCAAATGCACATGATAAAGGGACTTACACGTTTTTCAGAGCCTGGTGTCCCTAAGGAAAAAGCAGCTGGTGGCACCCGCTCACACTCTCGCTCTGTGTTCTCCCTCTCATTACCTTGCTATCCCTAAACGGCCTTTCCAGGAGTCTCCCGAGTCGGCCCCTCCAAAAGCAGGATAGTGGCTAAAAAGTCAGGCTCCAAAGGCCGGGGCTAGCATACACAGTCTGATTATCCAAAAGCCTCAGAGGAAATCGTCTATTCACAAGAACTTAATGGTCCCAAGTAGGTATCTTGCTGAGTCTGGGTGCAAAATTAAGTATGTTCATTCCTTCAGTCATCTCTTCCGACTTTCAGGATAGACAGATCAAATGGCCGAGTGTGGAGGGCTACGAGAGACACAAGAGGCAAGCACAGTTCTAGACAAGACACTTGAGCTGAGCCCTCAGGAGTAGGGAGAATTGTAACCAAGGTGGGGGCCTCTGCAGCAGAGCAGGGAGTACGCAAAGAGCAAGGCATGTTTGAAGAACGGCAAGAATCTTGTTGCTCCAGTGACACAGGGGAAGCAAAGGGAAGTGAAGTTTGCTCACTTATTCAGCAAATATCTACTGACCACCCTTATGAGTTTTACGTCTGGCTGTGGAGATATAATGAGAACAAGAAGCGACGCAGGGTCTTGGGACCTTTCCTGCTAGGGGAGGCGGACCGGCAAGAAAGGAGCAAATAAATGAAAACAATAGAGGTAAGAGCTCGAAAGAAAAGAAAGCAGAATAGCGGGCTGTGGAGGGAGCAGGGACATCCTCAGACAGGTGGTCAGAAGTAACCAGATTCAGAGGTGGTGGCCATAGTCACAACTGAGGATCTAAGTAAAAAGCAAAAGCAAGTGCAGAGATGGGAATGGCCTTGTGCAGTAAGACGCTTGCTTAGAAAGTCAAGTTCTTGTTCATTATTGGTTCACTAATAGCCAGTGTAATAATTCTGAAGGGAGCTTTTAAATGTACCCCAAACTTACACAAGGGAAGTACGGTGATAAATACCACTAATTTACACCTATGTACTTCTAAGGCAGGTATGTGAAGAGTCTCCTAAAGAAAATACCACCACCTATCCAGCTACCCCTGAAAAAAGAGGTTAGGTTTCATGAGGTATAACCCAAAGAAAACTAAAAAGAAAAATAAGTGTCATATCCAGAAAAGAAGAATTTCAAAAGTCGTCTAGCATAACCCTTTCTCTACCTCTAGTTTACAGATGGGAAAAAAAAACCAAACAAACAAGGAGTAGAGTGTTTAAGTTACAGTCTGAATCAGTGACAGAGCTGAAACCAGAGAATATCCAACTCTCCCGATTCCCGATTGCTTTTGTTAGTTTTTTTATTCATTTGTTTATTTTTAAGAAAACCTCAAGCACGTAACTTATATGAGTCCCCTCACCTAAGAAAACATTTTATCACACCCTTCCGTTTCCATTGAATAGAATTACAAATAATAACAGAACCTAAAAGAGGCCCTGGATGAACAATCTTGGGGCTCACTAAATATGCTTGCGCCTCTCTTTCTCCTGCTTCATTCCTACCTTGTGTTAGTCAGTTTGCCATCTCTGTGACCAAATACCTGACATAAACAACTTAGAGGAGGAAGGGTTTTTAGGTCATGGTTTCAGGCAGTGGTTGGCTGGCTGCACTGCTTTAGGCCTGTGGTGAAGCAGAAGCAGAAGCAGCATGGCGGAAGGGCTTGGTGGAGGACAGCTACTCACCTCATGGTGGCCAGGAAGCAGAGAGGAAGTGGGGCGGAGCAAGTCCTGGACGGGGCTGGGGACCAGATACAATTCCCAAACTCATGCCCCCATGCTCCAGTCCCAGGTTCCACTTTCTATTTCTACCATCTCCCAATAAACCTATCAAACTATGATTTCACCAGTGGTGAAATCCACTGACAAAGAGCCCACCTGATCCAGTCACCTCCCCAAAGCCTATAAACAACCAAGCTTTCAAAGCAAAGAGTCTTTTGGGAGGTTATTTGGATCCCAATCATAACACATCTGTACACAAAGATTCAGCACCTGTTATCAAGAGCCTCAGAGTATAAACTTGGCTGTGTGCTCAACCTCATACTTGGAAAAATTAGGCATAAAATAAGATGTAAAAATTCTGACTCTTCGGGGGAGGATTCTCTCCATCATTTTCTTCAGATGGAAGTGGCCTATTACAGTTGAAAACCTATTTGCCTTGAAGGAACTGAAAAGTCATTCCCAACTTTTCCATATGGAAAATGTAGAACACATTTGACCTCGAGAAACTTCTGGCATTTTCCCGTTCCTTATCCTTGCAGCCTGAGAAAAGACAGTGTCATACATACTATTTTAAGTATATTGAATCCCAGTGCTAAAGAACACAGTTACTCCACTGGGGAGGGATAGGGGCAGTATCAACCACAAATTGTGCTTAAATCGAGTTCCAATTAGTTCTTTGGTAGAAGGCGGGTCTGACTTGTGTGCAAGCTCTGTGGGTTATTTTATAAACACTCCCCTTTAACGCCCTGTGAGTGCTTCTGTGTGATTAAAGTCACCAAGGAGCTTTATGGTTGAAACCCCTTTTATTTAGATACTCCTCTGACATACTCCTGCTAACTCTGTAGCTCCGGTGGGAATTGTATGGAGGAAATTACCCAGAAGTCCCAGGACCAAGCAAATATGACAAGCCGAGAAGAGCCATCTGGCAAATTGTTTGTAAAACACACTCCTTGTGTTTGTTAAATCCCATTTCTTTGTAAGTCACCTAACAGGAGACCTTGCATACATCTTCAAATCAATTCTGAAAGTGCCTCGAAGCTTTCTTGGTGGGTCATGAGGGGCAGGCAAATATTTAAACCACCTGGGATTATGTGTCAAACCCTTCGGCTTGCCTGGGCTTCACTGAGTGAAGAAGAATTATCTTGGGTCACATATAACATATATAATATAGTTACTGTGTATTAGTAACAAATTTTTATTTTTTAAAAATATACTTTTCGGCTGGGGTTTTAACTCAGTGGTTCCACCACCTGCCTCGCAAGTGCAAGGACCTGAGTTTTACAACATTTAAGAGAGAGAGTAAGCAGCTTGCAGGCCCAGGTTGGACTTGCATACGAGTCTTCCAGGTAGAAAATGCAGATGCAAGGGGAAAGACAGATTCCTCACTGTTAGAAATGGCTGAATTATGGGTTCAGAAACTTCTAAAACTTCTAGTAATGGGTGAAATAAAGGCAGCTTTTTGTAGATAAAGTGTACGACTCAGCTCCCCTTGGAGTTCTAGGGAGATTCTAAGGAAGGGGAAAGAGAAGGCTGCACATGTGCCATGTCCCAGCGCCCAGGGGCAGAGCCACCACTTTGAGATGGTCATACCTGCCACATGTCGCTCCACCTGAGAGAAGAGATAAGAAAATTAAAAGGCTCAGACGTTTACCTGTCAGTGGGAATGGGAAAAGAAACCACAGGACAAAAATCTAAGCTGTCCCAGAAGAGCCTTTAATAAAGTACCAAACCTACTCTTCAAAAGCAAATTCTCATTTGGGCCCTAGGAATAACAAATGCTTAGAAACTTTAACTGCATCTTAGATGAGCGTCCGATAACTTAGCAACATCTACTTCTCACTTTTCATTGGAACTCATAGCTCAGTTTGTGCAGATCATACTGACTCTTAGGATTTTTGAATATCAGAGTTGAGATTCACCCACACCCAGCCTGCCCCCTTTGTGTCCCTGTCCCCTCCTCTCCTCTGCCGCATTGCAGCCTAACTCCAGAAACAAGTGTGACTCATCCCCACTCTCAGCTGCTCTAACCACTCAGTAGCTGAATGCAGGAGCTGGTGGTTTCTCAGCTGCTGTTCTCAGCAATCCCAAGGAGAGATGCCAGAGCTGAGATCTACAATTCAGACAAAATTTGTTTTAGCAAACCAATGTGAGGTTAGATGAAGACTTTACAAAATAGGAGTCAACGTCCCTAGGTGAATGAAGGATTTCCATGGAGTCTCAAGCGTTCATCTGTCCCCACATGTGGGAAGTCCCAGCACCTCCTGCTCACACTGATATTTCCAGAATTCTCTATATTCAAGGGTGAAGGGTGTCCTCATGAATTTCACAGTGCTGTAATATGATAGGAAAGGGAGCCGGTTCTTATCCTCAAATGTCCATTGTCCTAGAATCTCAGGGGGAAAAGTCTGGCTTAAAGTCTCCAGTCAGGGATTCTAAGTTTTCAATTTCAGTTTTTTTACCTCTTAAGTGATGGTGGTCAGAGCAAATCCCACAATCCTCTGGACACTCACTGTCTTCACAACTTCAGGACTGGCCACCCTTGGAGAAGACTTTATTTTTAAAGAAAGCCATCTGTAGCCAGGCAGGGTGGTGCATTCCTCTAATCCCAGCACTAAGGGAGGCCAAGGCAGGAGAATATCAAGTTTGGATCCAGCGTGAGCCGTTTAGAGATTGTATAAGACCTACTCTCAAAATGAAAAATAAAAAAGAAATGGGAAGTAGCTGAGTTTAGTCCCCCGTACGGAAGGGAAGAGAGGGGGTGGGGCGTGCTACATATATGATGTGTTGGAGGAATTGGAAATTTTTTAAATTGAACAATTTGTTTTCAGATAAAATGACCAACTTCTAGACATTTTTATACTGGCCTCCTAAAATAGCTTGGTACCTAATATATATCTTGGGAAGTGATTTTTCTAGTAGTTACCTGCACTTTTCTACTCAAATTTGCAATTATTATTTGTGTTGATGAAGGCTGAGGATAGCCTGACAATCTGAAATCCTATGTTAAGTTTTAATAGTGTTCTTCCTTTCTTTCAAAGCAAATAAATATTACCCCATGTGATGGTCTCATTAATAATCTGAGACAGTAAAAGAATAAACCCAGACTACCCGCTCAGGTTTTCTGTTTAGTTGATGTTTACCCTTTCAGTAGCAACCCACGTACAAGGCCAAAGACCATTTCCTCCATTCACTTTGTAACTTAAAGGTCAAATGCTCCTCTTTCCCTAGGCTTTTTCTTTATCCTCTGCTAGATCAAAAGAGTAAACAGATTGTAGAAATAGGAACAAGAAGAAAAAGGTCTTTCTGGCAGCTTTCGTCTTGGTCCTAAATGTGCTCCTTTCGTCCAGCCCTGCCTGGATCTACCTCTTCCAGTCCCATATGATTTGTTCAAATCATACTGGGTCTAAAAAACGAAGAGCTCTGACTACCAGGATACTGACAGAGGCCAGACCAGCCAGTTGACCTTAGTAGTCCTCCTTATCCTTAGCAGATGTGTTCCAAGACCCTGGTGGGTGCCTGCGCCTGTGGACAGTCCTGCACCACATAATCTAATGCCTTTCCCCTCCTAACTCGGTCCTTCTTGGACACTGTAGCTGCAGGTTTTGCAGTTTGAGTGGAACAGCAAAGAGTAGCACAGATTTCTTTTTCCTTTTCGCAATTTCATGTCTAGAAGATTAATTCTTAGCATAGATGTTAGCAACCTCAGCATACTATTTATTTCCTTATTACCTCAAGGGCTTTCATGTTTTTCCTGAAATTTCTTTACCCCTCTATAACTTCAGATTTGCAGGTCTGAATTGCCAGCATCACTACTCTTGCACTTGGGTGGTCACTGTGTAAGTTAAGGGTCATTTGGATATTACCACTTTGATTCTGCAATACAAAGACAGTTAATCTGATAACCAAACCAGCTGCTAATGAATGGGATGGTAGCATATACAATGTAGATACACCAGACAAAAGGACAGAGAAGGATTGAATAATGCTATTCAGAATGTCATGAAATTTAGAATTTATGATTTGTTAAACCGGGTGTGATGGCATATTCCTGTCATCCCAGCTACTCAGAAACCAAGGCAGGAGAACTACATGTTTGAGGCCAGCATGGTCTCTTGTTGAGATAAGAGCTTGTCTCAAAAAATGAAAAAAGGGCTGAGAATGTAGCTCAGTTCCAGGTCCTAGGTTCAGTCCCTATTACCACACATACACACACATACACAAATCTTATTTCTGGAATTTTCCATTTGATATTTGTAGATCACAGAACAACTGAAAGCATAGAAAGCACGAGTTCCTCCACACATTGCTGGCATATAAAGAAGTGAGTTTGGGTCACCCAGTGTTGTGTACGCAAAGGGAATCACAGGTCCTGGAAAGCGACGCGTGTGTAGAGGAAGATAAACATTAGAATGGGAAGAAGAGGCACAGGGCCCAAGGCTGTCTGACCTGTCTGCCGGCCCTCTCCCACTGATGCACGGCTGAGGCTTCTCTGAGTGACAGCCTCGAGAGCAGCATTAAGGAGACAAGCGTCACAACATCGGCATAAGAAGGAGAAACATGTGGATTGTCCGCTATGCTGGCTTCTCTTTCTGTGTTCTGCTCAGAAGCTTAAGAGACCACCAAGATGGCTGGGAAATACACGTAAGCATCAAATATCTGCAAAGTAATGAAATTTGTGAAAAGAGGCTGTTTGTTATGAGGGATATGTTCAAGGGAAGACACTGAGAACACATAGTATTGCCACCTCTGAGAAGTTATTCTAAGAACTAACTAGACAAATGCATAAATAAACTGCATGTATAAATATATGTATGTTAGCATTATATAAAGTAGAGAGATCTAGGGGAAAACTACCATTAGAATATCAGTTAAATGAATGAATATCAGTTAAATGGAATATCTATAAAATAAAATATTATGGAGCTGTTTAAAATAATACTATAAAGACAACAAAAATATTGACCATCTCCATATTGACATAGTTAAATGTTTATAGAACAGTCACTTGAACAGCAAATTAAGTTACCAAATGGTATTTGTAGTATAATTCTATGTTTTGTTTACAAAATTATGTGAGCTAAACTTTTGTAAATATATATATATAATATGTGTATAAATCATATTTACAAGTCTGTGGAATACGCACTGAGGTGACAGTAAGAATTACAATTGAGTGGTGGAATTCTTTATATAAAGTGTCTTTATTGTCTCAACTTATCATAAGGAATGTATACTAGCCGTAATCTCACACACCCCTAGATTAATTTGTGTGCAAGTGAGACTTAGACCTCCTGGGCCATGTGCATCGTATACCCAGCTGAGATTTTGCGCACCTGTTCCCCTCTTCCAGCCTGCAGTTGCCTCCTGATGCCTGGGAGGTAGAATGTCCCAAGGACCCCGCTTCTGTCCCCAGCTGTTTAATGGCACAGACATGAAGATTCATCATTTTTGGTCACTCCTCAGGGGGAGTCAGAGAAGCTACATGTAAAGAAAAACCAAATAAGCCCCAATCTCAAATATATTCATCTGAATATGGATGCTGTATTATTTCTCCCGAGGAGTCAAATTTGGGATTATAAAGAAGATAATCTAAAGATAGCCTCTGGGGTCAGATCTAACAAAAAATAGATAAAGTTTTTTTTTCCATTAAGTTTATTGGTACTTTTTAGGTATACAGTACAGTTACATTCATCATTGAGATCTTGTACCTTTACATGAAGTATCTTGGTTCATATTTTTTCCCATTCCCCTGCCCTTCCTTTACCCCCTCCACCCTTCCCTATTTACAAAGACTTTGTTTCCATTTTTTCCCTTTCTCATATTTTTTCTTTTTTTTATTTACTTTCCCTTGCCCTTCCTACTTCCCCTACTCCTATAGACCTTTTTTTTCTTCTATTCCACAGTTTGAATTATACAAAAAAATAGATAAAGTTTGTTTGAGGTAAAACAAACAGAAAAGGAGAAAATGCCATCTTGTGACCTTTTATGAGGATCTCGTCTTTCTTTTCTTCTCTTCAAGCCTCAATACCAAGCTGTTTAAATCAAGGATTTCCCAAGTGGCGATATTTTATGGTTTTGATTATGTTACCAAACAGGCAGATGAAGCCTTTTTAAGGGGGAAAGGAGGCACAGAGAAGAAAGGAAAACAGAAACAGAAAATTAGAGGAAGTCCCCAGTCTCCTGTTGGGTGAGGCTTTTTTACTTTTTCTTTTCTCCTTAAAAGTGAAGACATGACTATAAACTTTGTGTTAGTTTTCTGTTACTGTAACAAATATCTGAGATACATATCAACTTGTAAAGAGCAAAAGGTTATTCTGGCTCACAGATTTGAAGGGTTTAGTCTACAACTGGTCCCACGGCCGTTGGTTCTGGGTCAAGACAAAACACTGTGGCTGGAGTTTGTGGAAGAGCAAGCGGCCGTAACAGCTGGGAATCAAAAGGAGAAAGGAAGAGACCTGCATCCCACAGTCGCCTTCAAGGACACAGCCCTTAATGACTTAGAACCTTTCACCTCATCCCACCTCTGAAAGGTTTCCATCACCTCTCAAGAATGCCAACCCAAGCACCAAGCCTGTATCACCTGGGCCTTTGGGGAACACTGAAATTCAAACTATAGCCAACTCCAAATTCTGAAGTTCCGGTGCACTGAAAGCCCACACCTTAGAGGGAAGAAGAGAAGGGGCAGAGTGCTCTGTGTGAGTATAAAATAGTGAATTCTCTCATGGCTGTGTGTGAGAGAGCTGATGACATCATCCAGGAGTCCATAGGGAAGGATGAAAAGATGAAAATGGAATCTGCTCCCAAGTGTTCTCTAGCAGATATGGATCTGTCTGGAAACCGGGCAAAGAATGGTGCATGGTTTGGCCTCGGTTTGGTCAGATCCCTGGGAAGGTGGGGCTGCCCCTCGCCTAGATGTAGAGGCTCTGCGCATACTGTCAGGGAAGGCTCTGTGGCTTCTTCATACTTTGTGGCTAAGAGATTCTCCAACCAAAAGGCCTCGCCTCCCCAGGTCAGAGAGTGGGAATGGAGGAGGGAAAGGTCTTTCAGCAAAAGGAGGTGGCTCAGAAGGACTTTTCCAGCTGTTTCACCCTCCCAGCTTCCTTCCTGCTAGTTCTATTTTCTATTCTCAGGTAGCGTCCTAGGAAACAGCTTCCACGGCAAACAGCTGCCCTGAGCTGAGGCTTAAACTTAACCAGCTGGCTGACTGGGTCACACTCTCGAGCTCTTTAAAAAATCACAAAATCAGTGTTTAAAATAAATGCTTTTTAATAAATTTCAGCTAATGGTTTATAAAAGCCAAATATTCCCAGTATTTCACTAATTTTGGGGGAGAAGTATCTGAGGCTCAGAGAGGTGAAGCAATGTAGCCAAGTCACACAGTTTAGTAAGTGACAGGGCCAAGCTGAGAATCCAGGTCTTGTGTGTGTTGTTCTATCATGAGCTGACATAGTGTGTGTGTGTGTGTGTGTGTGTGCACGCAAGCACATGCACAATGGCCAGTACATACAGCTTTAGTTCCCATGCACTTTTCTCTTAATGTACTCAGAGTGAAAAGGAGACCCTTGGTGATTTTTGGTGAGCCTCCCCCATGATACTCATGGTCCCTCCAAGAACAAGAGCCAGATGCTCGGTTTGTAATTACTCCGAGTAGTGATTAGTCACAGTGATTGATGCCTGGGGCCAGGTAGTTAGACGGCCTTAAAGGCAACAATCAAGCTTTAAGATCCTGAAGAGGATCTAGAATTCTGAGGCCTTCAAGGGAAAAGACATTAGAATATTTTTCCCCCATTTAGTTTGTTGGTACATTTAAAGCAAATAATAGTTATATTCATCACTGGGATCTTGTACCTTTACATGATATATCTTGGTTCTTAATTTTTCCCCCATACTCCTGCCCTCCCTTCACCCCTTCACCCTTTAGAATATTTTTAGTGAAACACTTTCAGAAGGCTGCGGGTATGGTGTAGTGCTAGAACACACACCTAGCATTCTTGAGGTTGCCCTGGGTTTGATCCCCCAGCACTGTGAATGAAAGAAAGAAAGAAAGAAGGAAGGAAGGAAGGAAGGAAGGAAGGAAAATACTGCAAGGAAAACACTTTTGCAATCTTTTTGCTGATTTTTCTTTTTATGTGTTAAATTCTGGGAGGGAACATTTCTAGAAGGCTGAGAGTGTGACTTCCTTAATTTCCTATAAGTATTAAAGAATCATCTCAGTTTCCCACAGTCCCCTCTGTTTTCCATCCCAGCTTTCTTTTTTTATCCCACCAAGTGCCGTCTCTTCACTATCTGGATACCTTGAGAGAAAAATTCATGAGATATAAATTCTGTGTACCAGTCATCATGTGCATGTGTACACGCCTGCCCACCCCCCAGTTTTGTTTCTTCATGTGTATTTTCTCCTTTAATTCTCACAATGAACTTTCAGAGGGTAGCATGACTGTCATTTTACAGATGAGGCGCCAGAACCTTACACCGCTTAAGTAATTTGTCCTTAGTCATTGCCACATAATTCGTGTAGTAATGTACTTTAAAAATAATTCCTGCATGGTGGCCAATGCCTGTAATCCCAGTATTGTGAGAGGCTGAAGCAGGAGGATTGCAAATCCAAGCCCAGTCTGGGAAATTTAGTGACTTGCTGAGATCCTGTCTCAAAATAAAAATAAAGAACTAAAATTTTAAAAGGCTGGAGGTATACCTCAGTGCAAACGTCTTGGGTTCAGTCCCCATAGCAGACACACACAGAAACACACACACACAGACACACACAGACACACACACACACACACACACAGACACACGCACAACTTCCATAAAAACAGAATACCTCTATCTATATGCCAGAGAAAGTTTAAGACAGAAAAATCAAGAATCAATACTTTTAGGGACTGTTATTTAGCATTTAAATTGTAACATGCAAATTGGAACTAAGGAGTTTATTACTTAGCATGAAAGATGCTAAAAATATTTTTATTGCTGACATACATAGGTAATTTATTCCAAAATAGGTCATTAGTTAAAAATACTACACAGACTCTGGTGCCTTGTATATAAAAGTTAAAAACTGAGCAATGCCAACAGCTACACCCAGGGCTTGACCCCCTGGTTTCGTGTCTCTCTGGGTCTTAGTGGACCTTAACCACAGGCTCCCCCTGTACCTCCCAGCAGTCCTTCGTACAAGGTGCTGGTCTGAATACTAAACACAGACTGGGTGCACGAGCTGTGACCCTTGTCCCAGCTTGCGGATGGGAAACACGTGTGCACTTGGCAGAATGTAGTCAAAGGTTTGCCTTCGTTTCCACCCACCCCTGGAGCACAGCTGTGGAAGGGAACACTGGCCCCAGCTCTCCTTCTTTGCCAGGTGATCCCGCCACTGGCTGAGCGACCGGACCGACTCAGGTGCATCAGCTAGTGAGGGCCAAAGCCAGGATGTGGGGCCCCTCAATCCTCTCCTAAGCCCACAGACCTGCTGCCTCCCCAGAGAAAGGATGAAGCAAGCAAACAGCAGCATTTGAGGCCAAGTGTTCCATCAGTCAACAAGGAGGAAACAATATTTTTTATTGACTAAACTATCTTTAATCTTTAGGATCTGCCATAAAGTGAATCCTTATAAATTCTACTTGTATCATAAGCTCTTAAGGTTCTTTAAAGGTCAGGCTGAATATATAAGTCCTAACAGGAATTAAATGATGTTTGGCTTGGAGTGTGTACTTAGATATCTCATATGAACAGGACCCATAAAATGAGGGAGGACGGAAAGCCACAGAATAAGTTTTTCAGTGTCCCTTTGAAAAAGGTCAACTTTATTTTAATTCTGGTGTCCTGGGCCCAGCCAGGGAAGAGCACCCTTCCCTTTCATGTGCTAAGACTTCAGGCTGTAGCTTGTTTAAGCAATCAGATTGTCCAGCTCATCAAGATGGACTTATTTTTAGACCTGAAAGGATGAGAATTTCCCATCCTTCGACCATCCTTGGAAGGCATTGGGGCCTTGTTTGTATTATCAACAGGGACACAAAACAAAAACTCTTCAGATTTTTTTTTCCAATCCACGCTGACATGTTGCCTGAAAGTATTTCCGAATTGGACCAAAAAGGAGAAAACATCACAAGTAAGAAAACTGCCAAGAAAATCAATGGGAGGGAACATTGAATTGTGTCCTTTAAAACAGAGAGGCTGTCTGCAATAGACTGCTGGGAAGTTTCCCCAGAATGTACACATAGTGGCAAGATCGACGGTATCTGGCTTAGAGCTCATAATACTAGCACTACAGGCTTCAGAGCTGGAAAGGGTCTTAGTGACTGCCTAATCCACTCTCATTGCGCAGATGAGAATGACTTCCCCGTCTCATCATAGCCAGAGGCAGAACTAAAAGACTGCAGGAGTTTGGGATCTTAGTTTCCTTTTTTCAGTGTCTCTTACTAGAAACTAAATGACCTGTGAACTCCAGTAGATAAACATCTCCAGATCCATATGCAGAGTTTTCTATGGTAAAGAGCCTCTCTGAGGTCTGCCTGCCTGATGAGTCTCCTCTTCTCTATACTTCTCTTAAAATCTTTCACTCTTGCCGTGAAGGGCTTGGAGATTTTAAGATCTGTCACTTCAGGAAACATATTTGTCCTTGCATTGAAACAAACATCTTGAAGTGAGGCCACATTTCCTTTTTCTTCTTCTCCCCCTTCTCCTTTTTCTCCCTCTTCTTCCTTCTCTTATGCTGGGGATCAGACCCAGACCCTTGCACATGCCTAGCACATACTCTACCCCTGAGTTCTGCCCCCGGCTGAGTCCACATTTTTTATCTCTTGTAGAATGAACTTCCCATCCAAAGCCACGTGGATTCCTGAAGACCTGACTGGCTAGACCCCTTGCCTGGGGTGAATGAGAACCTCTCCATCACCTGCCTTCATCTGATGCCTCCTGACGCTTTGAAGAGTCAGCCTGAGGCAGCGAGGGAAAGTGAGAGAGCACCTGTCCTAGACACGACAGTGGGCTTCCGGACCTCCAGGTGTTTTCTTTATGCTACAAGAAATCAAATACTGTGCAGGGCCTATCAGTGAATAGGTATAAAGAGGGAGCTGTAGAGTTTGAGGAAAAGAAGGAGAACCCAATTGTTCTTCACTCTGGAAACTCAGCCTTCTGCCCTTACCTCCAAGCCATTGCCTCGACCTTTCTCCCATTTGACATTATCTTTCTGTCTCTGACATGGAAGATTTGACTTTCCAGGAAGCAAGGCTGATCTGAGAGGTAGAGGTAGAGGACCTAGTGATTGCAGCACTGGACAGACTGGTTATACCTTTTCTCTCTTTCATGCCCTCATTTAACCTATCCATTCTGAATGCTGGCCATGCTCTGAATGCTGAGGCTGTGGTACAAGTGGACACCCATGTTCTTCCTGTAACACTCTGCCTCAGTCCGAGCCAGCTGACTAGGACTGATTCTTGCCCCTCATCCTTCAATCAGGTTCAGGGACGCAGGATCCCCCTCTTCTTGATTTTCATCCATCCAACGACTTACTGATCACCTACAATGCTTAGAACGCTGCAAGAGTATGTAAGTTAAGCAGGTAAGCATCTGGCCTCCATTGCATAGGAGGGAAGATGCTCAGATAAAGTAGAATACCCATTTGGCTTTGCTGTGGTTTCTAGCTAATATGCAAAAATGTACTCATGAAGTTCTTTTTGTGAACACGTGACTTCACTTATCTTGAGTAAATACATTATCCAAAGGTCCATTGTTGGGTGGATAGATAAACTGCAGAATATTCATTCATTGGAATATTATTCAGAACTAGAGAGGAATGAATTACCAAGACTTGCAGGTACTCGGAAGCATTCCAAAAACATTGTAATGAGCAAAAGAAGCAAGGCACAAAGGAGTTCAGTCTGTCTGTTTCTATTTATATGAAGTTCTAGAACAGAAAAAACTAATCTATGGTGAGAGAAATTAGGGCAGAAGTTGCCTCTGGTGGGGGGATTGAGTGGAAAATATGCATGAGGAAGCCCTATATTTCATCTGGCTGCTGTCTGCCCAGGTGTACAAATTTGTCCAAACTTATCACTGTATGCTTTAAAACTTATTTTATTATATATAAATTATACCTCAATAAATATGTAACTAAAAAGCAGATCTTCCCAGGTTTTATTTATATCTGGTTCAGTTACATGTGCATGTGTTATTTGTTATATTATTTTTGTACTTTTCAGTATGATCAAAATAATTCATAATAAAAATATATGTGAAGCTGAAAAGCAAGAAATAAATATAGAATAGTGTGACCCCAAGTTCAGAGGGATCTCAAGATTCACTTATTCCATTTCCCACTGAACTTGGATTGCCTTTAAATATCCATGGTTCGTGGGGACTTGACAGGACTTGAGCACATTGCAGGGCAACTCTTATTGCCTCCTGAGCAGCAATCCCAACACCAGTGACTGTAGCAACCAGAGAGCTACAGGATGGAGGGGACAGAGGTAATGAAATGCAGCAGGGCAAGCAAGGGAGGACTCCCAGCAGCCTGCTCTCCTGGATCAGGACCAGGCCAGAGCTACTGAGGGCTGCCAGGAGATGTGGGAGCAAGCAAAAGCTTACCCCATCCCTGCCTGTGGCAGAGCTGCAGCCACAGGTTTGTGTGACTTTGAGGTCTGATTCTTTCTTCTTGGCCTGAAACTTTCCTTGTCTCCCAGCACTGACCTAGCTGTAGGGCTCTTACGTGGGGCTGGTCTAGAAAAGAAGAGCAAGGAGAGGGACAGCTAACCTAAAACCAGATGGGTCAGGACTTAAAGCTGGGAGGTTGGGCTGGATGCCAGGCACTTCCCTCACCTCTGTCCAAGAGACAAGCAAGGTAAAGAAAAGCTTCTATAAACTGTAGTCCAAAGCATGAAGAAACTTTCTTAATGACAACATTGCCCACACCGTAGATGGCTGGGGACCCGGCAGCTATTCTATGACATCACAGGGCAGCTAAGTGGCTCTGCTGGCTGCACCATCACTGGGGAAATGAAGACACTGTGACCCTGCTGGTCCAATACCAACTTCTCCCTGGGTGGGATCAGGCCCAGGGACAAGCCTCAGTCACTTGGGCTTCTAAGGTTGCCAGCAACAGAAAACAACTCTAGCCAATGCTACCTATACAACCGCGGAGAGAAATGAACCACCTCGCTTGGAAGGACAGAAACCAGGGGCCCTTTGGGATGAGTAGCAGAATCACATGGATGGTCCTCTTTATACAAATCTGCCCCAGGTGTCCTCACATCTGCTCCAGCTTGGGGACTGGGCCCACTGCAGCAGGCCCCTTGACTGACAGGCCCAAAGGGACTGAGATTTCCTCCACAAATATCATGGTGCGGTGGTTAACAGGAGTGCTGGAGAGGCACAATGCCCCACGTAGTTCACAGTCTGAGATGTCTATTCTCCACCACAGGGCCTTTGCCATGCAATAGAATATCACGGAGCACCAGGGGATGCAGAGCCTGACAGGGCCAATTACTCTGTGGCTTCCCCCGAGTCACCCCCTGCAGTCTCCCCACTTGATCTCAAACCGTCCACAGAGGATGACGCAGTCTTCAGAACGAACTTCTTCCTAAGTCCCAGTCTCCCATTTGAGCCCCACCTAAGCTCGAGTTGAGTGGAGCTTTTCCCTGAGCAAACTCAGGCTTCCTCTTCCTGAGCTACCTGTCTCCCCTGCAAGCCCTGGTCTTCCCTGGCAAGCTCTTCCCAAAGCTCTAAGCTCGAGTTGAGTGGAGCTTTTCCCTGAGCAAACTCAGGCTTCCTCTTCCTGAGCTACCTCTGTCTCCCCTGCAAGCCCTGGTCTTCCCTGGCAAGCTCTTCCCAAAGATGGGCTCTAGGGAAACCCATTTCTCCTGATGCCTGCACAGGTGGATGAGGCCCACAGGCCTCTCCTGCTCTTACCTTTCCCTGAAGTCCATCCTGACTCCCACAGTGAACAGGACCAGGAAGCCGACTAAGGCCACACAGGCAGACAAGGTGCGAGGAGAGAGGGGCATTCACGGGACACAGGATGAGCCGCCCAGCTTCAGCCCACAGAAAACTCTCAGGCATCCTGCGAGCATCACCCTCCATCCACCTGACCAGCCACACCTGCAGCCGCTCCAGCTCAGGTTTCCCCTGTGGTTTGCTCACTGCTACACCTCTCCTGCCCAGAGCTGCACCTGATCCACTGGGAGGCACAAACGATCCCAGTGGGTAATAACATTTTTTACTTTCTGTGCAAAGCCACTTTGGATCTTCTGTCTCAGTGGCTGGATCTGCTCGTGGGTAGGGGCTAGAAAGCCTGCCTTCTGTTCAGTAAGGCCATTGCAGGCAGCCAGGAATCTGGCCAGGCAGCCGGGAGCCCTCCACCTGCAGCACGGAATGGATGGGCCTGGGACACAGCCGGCTGGCCCTGTGGGTGGCCGAACACGCAGGCCTCTGCTGAGGAGTGTCAGAGAGAAAGTTGGTTAAGACAGCAGAGCCAGAGGGAAGAACGGCTCACTGTGCTTTCTCCCCTACTGTGTTGTTTCTGGGCCCGTTTTCTTCCTTACCTCCAGAGGACGAAATACAACAGACAGAGAGAAGCTAGTTTCTGAGAGAAGCTCCAATTTCTATCAAATTTCTATCTGAATAAAACAGATTTTTCTCCCTCATCTCTTGAAACATCTCTCTCTTGAAACAAATTCCTGAACAAAAGGTTTCCTAGTGGATTATCTAGTATTTGGGTATCTTCCACCATTTTGTTGTTCTGCATGTAAGTTTTTACTACAAGGTAAAGTTTTTACTACAAGCAGTAAATGCTCTGTATTTTCCTACTGTAGTCCTGGAGTCCCCAAATACATCTTTTTCCAACATGGGATTTTCACTGTAACTCAAAGCAAGTTTAAAACTCAAGCTCATTTCTGCTCCCCTTCACTGCTGGTGGGAGTGCAGACTGGTGCAACCACTGTGGAAATCAGTGTGGAGATTCCTCAAAAACTAGGATTACAGGTTCCATTTGACCCAGCTATTTCCCTTCAGGTGTTTTGTTTTGTTTTCTTTTCTTTTCTTTTTGGTACCGGGGATCGAACTTGGATCCTTGTGCTTGTGAGGCAGGTGGCGGAACCAGTAAGCTGAATCCCTGGCCCTCCTTTCTGGGTATATTCCCAACAGAATTAAAAGAATCATTCCACACCCAAGCTGATAGCAGCACAGTTTGTAGTAGCTAAAACAAACTTGGAAACAGCCCAAATGCCCGTCAACTGGTGAATGGGTAACAAATATGTGACATAGATATATAGATATAGATATAGATATCAGCCATAAAGAAAGATAAACTAGAGACATCTGTAGCTAAATGGATGCACCTTGAGGCCACTTTTTTTTTTTTTTTTTTTTTTTTTATTGGGATTGAATCCGGTCTTT
>NW_022900930.1:11706362-11718842 GCF_012274545.1 Fukomys damarensis
TTTTTTTGGTACTGGGAATTGAATTCAGGTCCTTGCACTTGCAAGGGGGGGGGCACGGGACCACTGAGCTAAATCCCTGGCCCAAGGCCATACTCTTAAGTGACATAAATAGGACACACATGTGTAAATACGGAATTGTTTCTCGGATGTAAGAAACCGAAAATGTAAATAAGGACCAAAATGTATAACAGATACTGTGAAATATGAAAAAATGTTTAAAGGGGGAGGGGAATTGAGGGGCAGGGGAAGGAAAGAAGAGAAATAAAAAAATGAAATAAGAAGGAAAAACAGAAACAAAGCTTATGTAACTAGGAAGGGGTGAAGGGGTTAAAGGATGGAGAATGGGGAAAAATAAGAACTAAGATAAGTGATGTTCAGGCACAAACTCCCAGTGATGAGTATGATCATCATATCATAATGTATATCTGAAATGTACCAATAACCTTAATCTTTGAAAAGCTCATTTTCACCGTACTATTACCATTACAACCATTTCTTCTGAGTCAGTCATCTCATCGGTGTTCTTCTTGCTGTAACTGCTCTGTAGCCAAGTGAACCGTCTTATTTCTTGACTGCCTTTCTCAGGAGAAGATTAACCCTCACCTGATTTCCATTACAAAAGACCTTTTCCTGGCAGAAGCCTCGGCCTGTTCCAGTGTTGGCCCAGGCTGGTGTTTCTACCTCAGGGCCCCAGCCTGTCAGAGGTTTAGAGTCACAACTCTCTAGACCGACGTGCTGAGATGTGCCCACTGCTCCCATTCAACTCCTGGAGGGCTCCACTGTCCACAGCCTCAGATGTGGGACCTAAGGAGATGACAAGGCTGCTAGTCAACGCCTCCTCCCAACAGTCTTCAAGATTAGATCTTCATTGGTGCTCCCTTTGGATGTGGGGAACAAGGCCGCCCCTTACGGGCTTCTGCTGGAGCTGCGCACTGGGCCAGAGACTGCAGCACTGCTAGATGTTCTTGCTGTTCACTGCGATCTTGTGCGAGCTTCTTCATTCTCATCCTTGCATCTCAGTCTGCCTGTTGCTGGTTCTAATGATTTACAGCAAGTTGGGACAACATGGGCACATTAAGGATCTTCAGCTGCTGTTTATTTCCTTTTGTTGTTAGCATGACAAATGGCATGGTTTCTGCAAACTCTTCTCCTTCCCCACCACCAAATGGACGCCCTTTCCTCAGCTGGCTTTTGAGAGGCACAGGAACAGCAGCATCACAGATTCACCCCTTCATTGCTGAAGATTCTCTAGCATTATCTTATCCAGCGCTTGAATGAAATCCCCTTCTTCTAATTAATGAAGCTTCAATCCACCTCCATTATTATCTTCATCAGGTTCATTCTCCTTATTTGAATCTGTAAGGTAATCTGTATTCTCTCTTCTCCTCGCACATTCCTGTCAATATCAGAGCCCCTCTTTTGGCCCATTTACATCACTTTCATTTCCAGACTGTTCCGTTTCAGCTCTTTCTCCTCCCCCACTTCTTTTTCTTCAAAGTTTTCTCCTTCTTCATAGACTCTTTTGACTGTCATTTATTAGGCTGAGTTTTATTAAGTATTCTCATTCCAAGTCAAGTACCCATGTGACGGATTCATCCAGAGAATTACAGAGTTTGGCCTTTGGTCTTAGCAGTTCATGTGTGTCACTGATCATGTCATCCATATCAATAGGAAAAGGATGGCCTTTTGTCCAAACCTCCAAACTTTTCTTCCACCAGACATAACTCTGAAAATACACAAGGAAGCATTCGCGTTTTCGTTGACTGGAATCTCTGTCGAAGTACTGGCCATAGGTATCCAAAATGTGCAGACTAGTCTAATTCTGAAAAAATACTCAGTAGGGTCCAGCGAACTAGGAGAGCCATCAGGGTTAGCACCAAATGGGGGTGGGGAAGAATAAGAGTTCTGAAAATAACAGATGATTCCACTATTTGATAATGATAAATTTTCTCTAAGAACTTAGCACTGCAATACACCTCTGATTAAAGTAAGGTTGATTAACCTCCATTTCCAATCAAATATTCTAAAAGTCCATCTACAATATGGATCCTAACATCCTCTGAGTAGAGCACTAGTCCTGCTAAAAGGACGGCTACATAATGAATACTATTGTATTTGACATTCCAGATGTTTATCCTACAACAAATAATATGGTCTTTCACTTTCTGGTCCTGCCAGGGCTACTTTCACATGCTTCGAAATTTTTTCTTTAGTACCTTAGACAGATCCTTATACAAAGTTTCTGAACATATTCCTGGAGGAGAGGATGTTTCTTTTTCATTGTCTTTTCAGCCAAAGGTGGGTCTTGGTAGTAATAAGCATTTTCCACCATTGTGATATATCTTGCATCAAGAAACATTGCTTCTTTCTCATCATTTGCTCCAAAAGTACACTGGCCCTCAGATACAATTAAGATCTAAAAAGAATTGGTCCAGGGCTGGGGATTTAGCTCAGTGGTTCTGCTGCCTGCCTCACAAGTGCAAGGTCCTCACTTTTCAATCCCTGCTACTGAAAAACAAAACAAAACAAAAAAGAAATGATCCATATGTCTCCAGTAGAGTATGTGCCATTGCTATGGGAGCAGGAAAAGTGTGACAGAAGCATCTTCAAACAATGTAGCATAAACGTCTACCATTTTAAGCAAGATTAGTTGCCACATTGCATCCCTACATGTCTGATGCAGAAGAGGATCTTTGTTCCATGCTGAGGGGCAGATTTCATGTACAAAAAAGGATGAGATCAATATTGAAACAAAGAATAAAACTTTACTGGAGAGCTACATTTCCCCATCAGGAGTAACAATAATTTTTTTACCTGTTCCAAGATTAAGAAAAGATTTTCTTGTCACTGAAAAATCCCAATTATTATGAATTTGCCAATGAATTGCAAACCAGTTCTTAGCTTGGTAATGTTAGTTTTCTCGTCTTTCACTGCTTCAAAATGTTTTTCCAGATCTGAAGAAGGGAGGGGTAGAGTCAGCACAGCGCTGAGGAAAGAGAGACCGTAGACTGCACAGTCTGCATCAGAGATTTTTAATTTGGCTTCCACTACGGAAGCAACAGCCTCTGTGATGTATTTGCTTAAATTTAGGCCACTCAAATAATGAGACAAGGAGTCTGTGTCATAGTTTTTAGTTTCTTGACAAAAGCAGTTTTCTTCAAATTCAAGTCCAGATGGCTAAAGAAATTTTCCTCTGGTCGACTGTCTGGAGCATTTTGGTTTTGTTATGAAGCTCTCTTAATGAATGTCATTCCTATGCTTCTGGATGAAGCCAGAGATTTTTCTTTCACTTTCAACTGAACGGCTTTCTGTTGCTGACATTTTACCTGCTTTTCTTGCTTTTATCTCTCTTCTCCATGTTTCTCCTCTTGTTGTTCTTCCTCTTCTTTTCCTCCCTCTTTGCTCCTTTCTTTCTTCCTGTAATTTTTTTTTTTTTTTTTTGTCTTATTTTCCTTTTTCCTCTTATCTTCCTTCCAGTTTCTTCTTTTTGTCCTCAGGGACCTTACTGACCTCTTTCTTGGCAGTGATCCTGAGATCATCTTAGGGTTTTTCCTTGCTGCTCACTGGCTACTTTCACTGCAGTCTTTCTCTGTGTGGTTTAGCAAAGATTACTTTTCTTCCATATTTGCTGACTTTCTACACTCAGCTGGCATCATGTGACCCAGAACACTCTCCAGCCTGCTGTCATTAGCCCTGGGTTTCCAACACCAACTCCAGTGCTCCGACTTTCCTCTCCCCTCTTCTCTCTTAGCTCTTGGAGGGTTTTTTATAAGTGCAAACAGCCGAAGAATACTTTTAAGAAACTGCCAGGAGTTAAGTACATGAGGGCACAAAGATTCCCCAACTTGTCTACTGAGTTAGAGCCACAAAGCTTTGAGTCACACAAACCTGCCTCTTCCTGGTCCCAGCCACAGTCACTGAACCCACAGACACCACCCCGTCCTTCCCCCATGAACTTACTCACAGCCATTGATGATTTGGGCCCCTCTGTTTCTGCCTACACTGCTGCTAAATTGCTCTAGTTTCTACCTCTGAAGACTCTAGAAGTAGCTCACCAAAGTACAAGTTAGGGCTGTTGCTCCAGGAGTTAGAGATTGCCCATGTTCCACCTCATTCCTCTGTGGGACCAGTGAAATTCAAACTCAGAGACTCAGAGAGTAGCACGGTGCTTTCCAGAAGCTTGGGGGGTGGGCGGAGGGGATGGGGTGATGTTGCTCCAATGATACAAAATTTCAGCTAATCATCAGGAAAAAGAGACCTCTTGAACATCATGGTGACCAAAGATAATAACGATGCATTCTTAAAAATTGAGGAGAGTAGATTCTAAGGGTTTTAACCACACAAATGATAAGCATGTGAGGTAATATGTATGTTAATTAGCTTATTTAGTCATTCCGTGATATATACATATTTAAAAACATAATGTTGTACACAATAAGTACACACAATTTTTATTTATTTAATTAATATTTTTTAAAAGAATTGCAATGTTTCCTCTTGGCTGTGGGATAAAAGCTCAAGGCTACACAAAGCCATTATCAATGTGGCCAACAGCATGAACAGGCTCAGCTGGGACCACCCCTCTCCACACGTATCCCAGGCATTTCGCATCCTGTTCCTCGTTGCTCTCTTCCTCCTGCCAGCATCAGCGCTGTGAGTACACGGCGACTGCCACCCTCGCTTCAAAGCCAGCCCACAGGTCACTTCCCTGAACTTCTCCAGAATTTGCCTCTGCCTCTTTAGGCTCCCTTAGAAATTACTTCCATCCTTTATAGAATTCTTGGCACTCGGAATTGTCACTGTTTGAAGAATTTCCTTGGCTAGGTAGTGACTCCCAGAGGAGACACAGTTCCAGTCTTGTTTGTGTTGCATGTATTACAGGATTACAAAATATGGAGCTGACCTGTTGAACATAGCACCCCTAACTCAAGGAGTCACCTCCAGTTTTCCTCCTGCCCATTAAAGCCATCAGCAATATTGATCAAAAGAATAGACCCCACCCCCCGCAATCCTGAGGATGAAACCTAGTTGTTCGCACTGAGCTACATCCCCAGCCCTTTCTATTTCTTGATGCTAGTATCTCCCTAACTCATGAAGTTGCCCAAGCCAGGCTTAAACTTGCAGTCCTCCTGCCTCAGTCTCACAGAGTGCTTGGATTACAGGCATGCATCTGTGTTTTATTTCATCAAAGGCACTGGTGACCACCAGTGTTATTAGAAGCAGTGGTCAGAGATCTGCCCTGATTGGGTTCTAGGACACACAGTCTCCTGGTGCCTCCCCCCACATGCACACATTGGGCCTTCTTCTCAGACTTCTTTGCTACTTCTTCCTCATCCCCTGTCCTCTGAATGGCAGAGCCTTAGAGCTTGGTCCTAGACTGTCTCCTCTCTTCTCTCTGCACTAGTTCTCTTGGTTATCTCACCCAGATAAACACAGAGTACTGTCTCTGTGTTGAATGTTGCCAAATTTATAAGTCTTGCCTGTTCTCTTCTCTCAAACCTAAGGCAGGAGCCAACTGTGTACTGCACACCCCTTTCTGCCTCTGCAACCTGTTAAACAGATTGCTGACCCAACCCTATCCAACACCTTCTCTCCAGCCATTCTCTCCATCTCAGGAATCACAACTCCAGCCTCTGGTGTGCTCACCCTAAACTCTTCAGCTGGCTTTCAGCTGAGTCCCACCCCAACCCAGTTGCTCACCCTTCCACACAGATGCTGCATCTCATCACTTGTCATTACACTGGCCAGTCTCACCTGGGCTGTTTCACTAGGCTCCTAACTGATCTTCCCCCTGGCCCTTGTTTCCTGACGGTCAGTTCTCTATGCAGCAGCCCAATTGACTCCGGGAAACCTAAGCCAGGTCATGTCACTCCTTGATACACAACTATCTGATAGCTTCCATCTTACTTACAATGGGCCCCTGTGTTCTGACCCATCTGCTCTCTGGCACTATCTGCTACTCCTGTGTCCTCCCTCCTGACCTGGCTTCAGCCATGTGGCCCTCCACACAGGTCAGGCACACTCCTCGGCCTGACCACTGCACGCATTGCCCCTCAGCCTGGCATGGCTCATTCCTCCACTTCCTTTGAGTTTTTTCAAGTGTGTTCTTCACCGAACCACCTGTTATTGTATAAGGAGTGATCAAAACACACAGTGAATGTTTAAATAAAAAACTATATTACACTGCAGGACACACTGCCAGTAATTCCCTCAAAGTACCCGCCTTCCCTCAAAGTACCCGCCTTCCTTCAAACACACTTATCCCATCCACCTTGCCATTTTCTGAAACACTTCTGGAAGTTTCCTCTCTGTCTTTATGATGTGTGATTAAAAAAAGTACGAGGAATACTGCTGCTGAGTGCCATCTGATGGAAAGGCAGGTTCATGAAAACATGACAGATTGTCCTTACCACCTTATTTACTAGATCTGGTGCCATACAAGTTCTGGGTCTTCCCCAAAGTCAAAATGACATGAAAAGTAAATGTTCTGAATGGATTTAGGACATCCAGGCAGCCACAGCAGTGCAACTAAAGACTTTCACAAAAGAGGACTTCCAGGGCTGTATCAGAAAGAGGCAAGAGCGATGGGCTGAGTGTGTTCAAAGCGAGAGGGAGGATTTTGAGGGGGATTAATAGTGATGCGTCTTTTACTGTCATACAAATTTTAAAAATGTAAACATTCACTGTATTGTTCAATCAACCTCGTATTTTAATTTACTCTAAACTTCTTCAGTACAACCTGCAGGACATCACACACACATCAGTTCCTTTAAAGTTTAACTCTAGAGATGTGTCAGCCAAAGCACAATGAAGAATGCACATTTCAGCATTCTACCAAAGAGCCACACTCCAGAGGCCACAGCTCTGAATTTCTGTTATTCACATCTTAAGCAACTACCAGCACTTTGTTAACTGACAAACTAAATTAAAAAATAACTATAACAGTGAAACCAGCAACATGTTAAGTAACACGGTGAGGCTTAAAACTCAACTCTTAGGTGAAGTTAAAATTATTTTTGTGGCCTGGCTGAAATAATTGGCTACGTAACTTAGGGATACTTTGCACCTTTATAAACATAGGGTATAAGAATCCAGCAAGATTTGTAACTTCTACTTACCAGGAGAAACTTGCCCCCAACGTGTTCTGTGTCCAGCTGTTGGGGATCTGAGGTTACATAATCCCAAAAGAGGGCAGAACCTCAGAAGTGTAGCAAGATCGATGAGGCCTGGCCCTGGTTTCAAGCCTGCTTTTACTAATGGTTATCTGGTTAATGACCACCACCATTAGCAGAATCCAGCTTGAGATGACATGATGAGGGAGTGACTCACTACTCATCTACCTCAAATTTCTCAGAAGCTACTGTTATTTATAACAAAACAAAACAAAACAACCCTACCAAACCTTTCCATCCACCAATAGTCCCAGTTTTGGGGAGGCTGAGGCAGGAGGATCCCAAATTTCAGCCCAACCTGGACAATTTAACAGCTTAGTGAGACCTTATCTCAAAACAGGATGGGATGTAGTTCAGTGTGAAGTCTCTGAGTTTGAGCCTGATAACAAATAAATCCAAAGAAATCTCAGAATCATGCATATTCAACATGCTCAGGTCAAGTTTATAAGACCTTCCTATTCTCAAGTTTAAACATCTTCCCATGGTTCCTAGGCTTCTGTTTATTTTTCTCAATAACTTATCAATATCTGACATATTATATGTATGTTTTTAATTATGTGTATAACCTTTTTGGGTTATTTCTATCCACAGATGACTCAATCTCCATGAGGTTGGCAATTTTTGTTTCTCTCTATATATATTTGTATTCGTTTTGTTCACTGCTATAGCCCATTATAAATAGTAGTGCCTAGTAAAATAGCAATGCCTGTATTTTATTTATTTACTTATTCTTTGGAACAGTGTCTCACTCTGCAGTTCAGGCTGTCCTTGAACTTATGGTGTAGCCCAGGCTGGCCTCAAATTCACAGTGATCCTCCTGCCTCAGGCTTCCCAGTGCTGGGATTACAGGTGTGCACCACCATGCTCAGTGACATTTGTTAAATTAATGAGTAAAAGAAAATGAGACAGTGCTTCGCGAAAACAGACGATGCTAAAGGAGTTCCAAAGAAAACATTCAATTTTGGCCAGAACATTAAGAAAACAGAAGATGACTGTGTCATGGAATAAAGATAAGCAGTGTAGTTTGAATTTATAGATGTAAATGTATTGCAAGCCTGGCAAGCAGCATCATGGCTATAAGAAAGGTCAACGAGTCTCTCTAAATAGAAAGTGAAAGGATCAGATAAGACGTGAAAAAAAAGTTTTGTTCAAATTTCCAACTGATTCAAAAGTGCAGTCCGAGACTTTCTTGAGGTGGGTTTTGGTTCTGGTTTGCATCATTGAGGTGTGGGGCAATGAAACAGAGCTGGGACTTGCATAAGTCTGCGGCAGGAGTGGGCTGGGAGTAACACAAAGGGTGAATTCGTACATGTGTGTGTGAAGTTTGGCAAGATTTTCTGAACTACCCAAGAAACCTGGAGAAGGGCATACGGGCCAGAGAGAGTGGCGTGAGCCACAGTGCTCAGCAAAGAAAGTACATGTCCAAGAAGAAACACAGCTTCCGGGAATGGAACAAACAGTGATTCCTGACTGGGAGGCGGGTGTAGGAGATGTTAGGAAATGGGGTGGAGGTCACACTGTAGACCTATGAATGTGGTAGGCCAGAGAGAGCCATGAAACATTTGTAACAGGAAAACAATCAGAATTGGGTGACTGAGGACAAAGGCACTGGCCGAGAGACTGGTAAGACATTCTGGGTGACTAGAAGTAAAAATCCTAGGCCTAGAGCCAGTGAGACAGGAAGACACACTCCCAGGGAGACGGTCGAAGAAGAGAGCAGGAGAGTTGAACATGGCTCTAGGAGAGGTCATGGGCAGCCTGAAGTCCACTGACACGTTAGCTTCCCCACGCTGACCCTCCCTCAGGGCTCAGCCAGGAAGTAAGCCAGACTGCACAGTCACAAGGTGGTGGTCTGCAGGGATTGACTTGCCACTGGGTGGGAATGGAGGGCAGGAGGCCAAGAGATACAAATCCCAGTGGTTAATAGACAGTGTGGCCAGCTCCGACGTGTCCCCAGCTGACGCGATGGGTCACTACTGAGGCTGACCACCTGAGGGGCTGATGAGACGGAGAAGACCCCTCCCACCCAGGAAGTGAGAGTCCAGTGTGTGGCATCTAGTGACCGCCCCAACCTCAAGAACATCCTGACCACCGACCAAGCCAAGGAAATGAGACTTAGGCAGTGAGAACCCAAGCTTGGGAAGCACTGGGAGTAGAAACTAAAAAATGGTGGTGAAAGCCAGCCTGGGCTCCAGGAAGATGAGGCTGCTAAACCAACCACAGGGCCTCTCAGCTTGTGGGCAGGGGTTCCAGGCATGTGGCCAGGCTTGGCTGGGGGCCAGGAGCAGAGGAGGCTTAGTGTCTCCACAGATAATGTGGAGGAGGCTGGAAAGCCCAGGTCCAGTCCAACTGGACCTTCCCTAGCCCCTCAGTGAATCCTCAAGCACTTAGGCTAAGGATTGAGCAATGCTTCTATAACCTGTTGAACCTGTTGATTTCCTTTTATACTGGGAAGGAAGAGGTACTTCTGAGGGCACAGTAGCCAAAAAACTGTTACCTAGCTGTCCTTGCTATGCAAAGCAGACTCACTTCTCTGTCGCTCTTCCCCTTTTGGCACCTTCTGGAGAGAAGGGAACCAGCAATGGGAAAGGCAAAACAGGGAGACAGGACAGACTCTGGCCATTGACAGACCTATTTGCTCTCATGCAGGGACAATGGTAAGTGTGATGTCAGCTGTCTTTTGCATGGCTGCCTTCATCTCCTGCCACTAGAGCCCACAAACACAAGGGAACCAGGTGAGCCATGGAGAGATGTGGGGGTGGCCTTGGCCAGCACTGGATCCAGAGGCTCTGCGACACTCCTGGAGTTTAAGAAAGTCCTTCCCCCTCTTCAATTATGTCCTCCACACACTGTGTATTACAGCAAGGAGAGGGCAGCTCTCCCATCTGACCTGGCACTCTCTCCTTCTCCCAGACTCTCCTCAACTGCTCTCAGCAATTGCTTCAGACTTGACAAAGGAACAGCTCATCACCCCAGCCTGGGAAACTGCTGACCCCTGGAATCTGACAACCAGTGCAAGTGGCAGTGGCCTGGGCCCCAATCCAAGGCTAGAGCATTCCTATTTCAGTTTGAAGCCACTCTGACATCTTCGCCAAACCTCCACTCCTCTTCGTCTTAGGGCAAGTTGAAAGGTGGAGGCTCCCAGCATGGAGATCAGCTAGGGAAAGAGCTGCTGTGAAGCCACCTCGGCTGTTCTTGTGGGAACCTGGAAGAGATGTGGGACAAGGAGGCCAAGGCCTTATCTGGAGAGTCAGAGTTGGAGTGAGGTGGGCACAAGCAGGTGACTCGGGAAACACTGCTCACCTTCCCAGAAGTAAATGTATCTGTCTCATCTCTGGATGGCATGTCCTTAGGGACCCCAGAGAGGTTGCTGCACATTCTTGAGCCCAGAGTCCAGCTAGGAGAACTACAACAGGAACCATGCCAGGCTCTTTCACGCCATCTCAGTGAATCTTTGGGCTTCCCCTCAGGTGGCATAACTGTCCATATTTCACTGCAAAGGAAATTAGAGCTCAGAGGAATTAAGCAACTGATCTATGGTCACATCACTAGAAAGAGCAGAGCTGGGGTCCCAAGTCAGCTTTAGCTGCCTCTCACCTTCTGGTGAGAGTAGAAGGAAGACCAATGCTGAGGAATTCAGGCTTCTTTCTGGGGAAATAATAACAATTATATCTTCTTAGGACACATGTGGTCTTTCCATTGGACGATATTCAAAAGTAGCACTCACTTTACTTTTACCACACCTTGTAAAGACCCTTCTGAAGGACTTTCAGAATTGCTCCAGAGAGTAGAAGAAATGATGGGACAAGTGTGTTTGAAGAGGGAGAATATTTTGAGAGGGATTAATGGCAATGTGTCTGCTAATGTAATAATTTTTTAAAAATTATTTTTAAACGATTCCTATGTGGAAGTCCTAACTCCATTAACTCAGGAGGCGATATATTTGGAGACAGGGTGTGCTATGGTTTGGGTCTGGATGTCCCTCCAAAGCCTCCTGTGGTCATAGGCTTGATCTAGAGTGTACAAAGCCAGAATTGATTCGTGATGCAATGCTATGCTCAAGGGCACTGGGGTTAAGTGTGTGAGTGTCACCCGCCCTAAGTAGCCTGAATAAGATAAAAGGGTCAGGTATGCCCTTTTAAATCTTCTTTTTGCCTTTGGTACTGTGTGGGCACCATGTTGCTTCTCCTCTGCAATGCCTGTTTGTCACTCCTGCCTTGGAGCCAGACAATTATGGACTAAAACCTCTACAAACTGTAAGTCAACTAAACCCCTTCCCTTTAACTTTGGGTGTTGGGTATTTTGTCTCAGCAATGAGAGAAAAGTAACTGCTGCAGATCTTTAAAGTGGTAATTTAAGTCAAAATGACATCATTAGGGTGGGTTTTAAGCCAGTACAACTAATATCCTTACCAGGTCACAGACACAGAGAGAAGACCATATGCAGACACGGAGAGGAAGGCGACTTAGCAGCCAAGAAGGGAGTTCTCACAAGATACCAATCCTTCTGCCACCTTGACCTTGGACTTCTGGCTTCCAGACCTGTGTGAAAACAAACTCCTATTGTTTAAGCCACCCAGTCAGGGGTAATTTGTGATAACAACCCAAATACACTAATTCAAATTTCCACTTTGCTAAGTGTTATTTTCCAGACACTGGTAAAGTAACATGGAGTTAAATTCAGACTAGAATTCCACTCAAGAGATAGATAGGGAGATTGAGGTATTATAGATATCCCCCAAACCCTTTACTAATATTATCCTTCTTATAAATCTCAGCATGTGGTATATGCCTGCCAACTCTTTATCCATTGTAATTCTCCGGACAATTCCTACCCTCAGCCTCCTCTCAAAATAAGACTCACAGGAAAAAGACAGAAGGCAGGGGGTTAAACTGACACTGACTTTTCATGTCTGTAGGACTAGCTGACCTGGAGGGCACTGGCCGGTGGGAGGGACCCCAGGAACCTCTTCCTGTGTCCTAACCTGGGCGACTGCATTATCACAGTAAAATGTACCGTGTCCACACTGGGGTCCTCCCAGATCAGGTATCACCTGGTGGTTGTTGGACCTTCCACAGTGATGCCAGGCCAAAGATCTTTGACAAGGGAGAAACCCAGACTGGAGGAGGAAAAAAAAAAGTGGCCCCTGAATTTTGCAAGTATTTAATTTGAGTACATCCTGTCATGAGTGAAGGAGTTAACGCCCACAGAAAGGGTGAAGAAGAAAAGTCCCTTTGAGTTGCATAGAGTGGGGGAGGAAATGCAAGGCTTCACCGTCACGGCAATCAACCCAGGGATAGAGGGGGGG
>NW_022900930.1:11719888-11726295 GCF_012274545.1 Fukomys damarensis
GGGAGGGACCCCAGGAACCTCTTCCTGTGTCCTAACCTGGGCGACTGCATTATCACAGTAAAATGTACCGTGTCCACACTGGGGTCCTCCCAGATCAGGTATCACCTGGTGGTTGTTGGACCTTCCACAGTGATGCCAGGCCAAAGATCTTTGACAAGGGAGAAACCCAGACTGGAGGAGGAAAAAAAAAAGTGGCCCCTGAATTTTGCAAGTATTTAATTTGAGTACATCCTGTCATGAGTGAAGGAGTTAACGCCCACAGAAAGGGTGAAGAAGAAAAGTCCCTTTGAGTTGCATAGAGTGGGGGAGGAAATGCAAGGCTTCACCGTCACGGCAATCAACCCAGGGATAGAGGGGGGGGGCTGGAAATGAGAGTTTCAAAATGAAAAATAGGGGGGGTGTGGCTCAATGGCACAGTCCATGCTCAGCATGTACAAGGCTGTGGGTTCAATCCCCAGCACCAAAAAGAGAAAAAGAACAAATAAATTTTGCACAGTACATCTTTTTCAATACAAGGGAATCTTGGGGAATTTTGTTCGGGGAGAAAGTGGTAGGTCAGAGCTGCCTAGTAGGGAAGGTTGAAGCCCGTCTCCAACATTCTTCTTGATTTGTCAATCAATCATAAAAAAGGCACTGGAACAGGAACAGGAACTCTCTTAAAAAAAAAAAACACCTTTTTTTTTAGCATTTTGCAGTTTGGTATTCTTTAGACTTGATAGATGCCAAGTGAAAATCTTGATCATTTTTAGAACCTATTTCTGTGTTTTACCCAATCCAAAGGCTATGAAGGGGGTGTGAGAGGCACAGTTTAATTCTAAGTCTCTCACCTTAAAGCAACAATGAAGTTACACTCAGTCTTCAAACACGCAGAAAAATTTCTGCTCTAGATTTGCCTATCCTGACATATATGTAAAATAGATAATGGCATGCTTTGCTTATTCCATCTCTTCTCCCATGTGTTAAACAGAAAAAGAAAAAATATCTCCAGCTGACCTCATATTCTAGGAGAGCATATGTTCTAACTACATTTCATCACAAGTGTGAAAAATATGCCTTATGAAAAGGAAAAAAATGTCTGAGTATGTGATGTGCGTGCCTCGGGCCAAGGAGTGACCCTTTAGTTTTGGTTTTGCTGAATGGCCATGGACACACATCCTCATTTCAGCATGGCTGTCTTAAGGAGTCTCAGCTGAGTGGATGCAGCTTGTGTGGTCAAAAGTTCCGACAAAGCACAGGAGAGGATTAAGCCTGCCAGTCAAAGCAGGATCAGCAAATGTAAGAAGCTCTTGGCCTGTTGAGGCCATGGAGGGTGCTCTAGGACAGTTGACCAGCCAGGGCAGTGGTCAGAGGTTGAATGTCCAGATGGACATCTCCAGAGACAGAGCCAGCTTGCTGGGTATCCGGGAAGCAAGCATCAAAGCCATAGAAGAGAAGCCAGAAATGGTGGCCAACAGCAGTGACGTGTGCTGCTACACAGCACTGGAAAGAAAGTGAAAAACGCAAATGTGGCAGAGACCGCAGAGGGCCATGTTGGGGCAAAGGGTAGAATTCTTGGCATTTTTAGTAAGTTGACAGACACCTGTTGCAAGACGTCTACATGAAGCTCTGGCCTTAGGATTGTAGGAATATTGTCAGCATCCAAGAAAAGAGCCTCCAGTGTTGCTAGGCAGAGAATATCGTTAGGGTTGTAAGTGAATTGGTGGCAATATTTTAAGGATATTTAATTGTGCTATAAAATATAAGGAAAACTAAAGCTAATTTACAAAAACTAAATAGAATGCATGAGTATGCAACAGATTTTTTTAAAGGAGGGGGTCTCTCAAAAACGTTAAGCACAGAATTAATCAAATGATCTAGTAATTGTAAACCAGTGTTCATAGAACCATTGTTCATGATAGCCAAAAGCTATCATGAAGCAACTAAAATGTTCATGAAATAAGCAAATTAATAAAGTAATATATATGTATAATGAATACTAGTCAGCCTTAAGCGAAATGAAATTCTGATATGTGCTACGACATAAAGGAACCTGGGAAGCATTCTGGTGAGTGAAGCCAGCCAGACACAAGAGGACAATGACTGTACAATTCCATTTATCCTAGGTACCTGGAGAAGGCAAATTAATAGAAACAGGGAGAACAGAGGTGGCCAGGGACTCGAGGCCAGGAGAAATGAAGAGCTTTGTTTAACACATCACACATTCTGTTTAACCCAATGAAATAGTTCTGGAAATGGATAGTAGTGGTGGTTATACAACATCGAGCATGAATTCGTACTACTGAACTGTTCTTAAGTGTGGTCAAAATAACAAATTTGATTTTATGTTGAGTGTACTTTTTTGAAAATGTTGCTTGTGGACAGAAAAACTGGAAGGGCTGGGTTGTACAGTACGAATTGTGCCATCTCTGGTGAGACAGCAGTGCTACCCTTAAATCAGCCTCTGTTGGCGACACTTCATGGCCTTACCTGGCCTCACATAGGCTTTGCCTAGAAACATAAAAAAGCCCAGGGAGCTGAGCAAGGCGCTATTTGGCCAGGCATCCTTCCCTGACAGAGAAGACGGCTTCGGCTCCAGGCAGTCTTCTCTGCAACTGTGCTCGTTCAAAACTCCATGCTTGTGGTAGGAAAAGCTGGGCTGACTGAGCACACTTGGCAGATGGACAGTGAGAAACAAGTAGTGGTCCTCCCCTTGCACTGTGACCTGTGTGGTGAGCCAAGCTCGTATTCTTCCCCTTGAAAACACTGGTGATTTTTAACTGATCCAATCACCCACGTGACCTGAGCACCTTACGGGGTCTGACACATTTCTTGTTGAGGCAGTGGAAGCTATTACTGTACCAAGGACGTTTCTCACACAGTGTTAGACCATCACTGTGCAAGAAATGGTAAAAAAACCAATGTAGAAAGGCAGTAAGGGTTAGAGAAAGATCAAGAGGTAAAGAATTAAAAGAATCCTACCACAGTGATACACGTGCACCCATGTTCATAGCAGCACAATTCGTGATAGCTAAAACTTGGAAGCAACCCAACTGCCCATCAATGGGAGACTGGATAAAGAAAATGTGGCTTATTTATAAAATGGAGGACTACTCAGCCATAAAGAACAAGAAACTAGAGACATTTATAGCTAAATGGATGCGCACTGAGGCGATACTCTTAAGTGAAATAAATAGGACGCGTATGTGTAAGTATCAAATAGCTTCTCTAGTGTGAGAAACTGAAAGTGTAAATAAGGACTAAAAGGGATGGCAGATAACGTGAAATAGGAAGGAAAGGTGCAAAGTAGAAGGGGAAATAGGCATGGGAAAAGAAAGAAGGGAATAGAATTAATATGATAAGAAAAAATGGAAACAAAGTCTTTGTAGATAGGGAGGGGTGGAGGGTTTGAAGGGAGGGCAGGGGAATGGGGAGAAAATAAAAAAAAGAAATGTGGGTGGCATGGTGACAAGTCAAGGGAACTGGGAGCATGGGGCAGCCCAGGATGGTAGGGAGTAACAAACACAACACAGAAGCTTTTCTTGTTGATCAGTGGAAACACACCCAAGCAAACAGCTGAGCCAACAGCTGGGCCGGCAGATGAGCCTGGTCTGATGACACAAAATCCATCTGTGTGTTCCAATACATTTGGAATTTTTCCAAGTGCACCTTCATGGAGAGAATAATGGATGAACCAGAAATGGTCCCTCAATGACATCTCTTAGCTTTTAAAAACATTACCCAGGAGAAAGGGAATAAGGTTTATTGAATAATACATTAATCTAGGTGTCATGAGTAACATTCGCAGTAGAAAAATGGGCCAATGGAAGGTCAGACTGATCCAGAGTCTCCACTGCTAAATGACCAGGCTGGTATCAGAACTCACATATGTCTGGCTATACACCCTGTGTCCATTTTCAAGGCACCAACTCAGGGCTAGAGAAGGTACAGCTCACAGGGGGCATCCAGATGGTCCTTTGGTCACCTAAAGAGAAGGCAGATTTTGTCCCCCAGTTACTTAGTGGAGAGGTTAAGGAATGTGCTACAGAGAAGACATATAACAATGTGAATCTAGGAGAAAAGGCAGAGAAATGAATTAAAGATACAGCTGGCTGGGTGCTAATTAGTTAACCTCTAATAAATGAGATAAAGAGTAGGATGCAATTACCCACTGCATAAAGGGACCGTAGGTGTTTCCCTCAGTGGGTAAACCCTTATGCATCCTTATGCTAATTCAAACTGAAAATGTCTAGAACCTAATTTTTTTCTATAAAGGAATACATGCCATTTTACTTTATTCTTTCCTATATTTATTCTGGAGAATGCATAAGTAAAAATCTGGATTATATAGACGACTAGATCCTGCAGAAGAGAAGAAGCAAGCCCTCAGAACAGCAGAGCCACAGTGCAGGTGATCCAGGCAGCCTGGCTGTGGGGCAGGGCCTTCCTAAGCAGGTGAGGCTGTGGTTCATCTAAGAACAGCAGCCCACCAAGAACGTGGTGCCTCCTCATCTCTGCTTTTCCTTTTTGTCCTTTCCAGGGCTGTTTGTCTTAGTATCTCATTGAGCTAAGAGGCTGCTCATGCTGCGAATTCAGAAAAACATTATTTCAGTGCTCAGACTCATGTAGCATCAAAGGCTATAACGATTTGAGTATGGGGGGTGGTTGCCAGGGGATGAGCTTTTAGAGGGTGATGGGTCATGAGGATTCTAACCTCATCGATGGACTGATCCACTCATAGATTCTTAATTTGATGGCACTGTTGAGAAGAGAGGAAACAGGAGGGGGCCCAGTTGAAGGGAGTAGGTCATGGGGCATGCTGTGGGGAGCTCTGTCTTGTTCCCCACCCCATCTTCTCTGGCTCTGACCCTCTGGTCTTCTTGGATGCCATGAAGTGAGTAGCTCTCCTCTGCCCTGGCCTTCTTCCATGATGTTTCTGCCTTACCACAGGCCTGGAAGGAATAGAGCCAGCCCACAGCAGACTGAAAATTCTTGAAGTGTGAGCCAAAATAAACCTGTAGTCCTTTAGGTTTCATTTTCGGGTGTTTTGTCACAGTGATGGAAAGCTAATGAAGGCCTTCTAATTTTTTTCTTTCTGGGATAGCTTATTAAACTTGCACACTTACCATTTAGAAATTGCAGGTAGTGCCATTCCTTCTGTGTACCTAAAAATGCAGAAGGAAGTACCTTAGAGTTTATAAAGAACTATGAAGTTTCTACAGCTACTAATTAGCTATGTAGGACTTGCTCATCAGCTATCCAAAGCTAAAGCTGAAAGCTCAGTTGTCCTTTCTTGCATTATCCAGTATCCAGTCAAGCTGTGATGTAGTTACAATGTAGTTTAACTGAGAACTACATAACGTGTCTTCAGTGAGGTCAGGACACACAAGTGAGACACAGGCAAAACACCGCTGGACAGGGCACACACTCCTGGGCGTACCCGGCTCCTCTGTGGACCGTGGCCAGGACCCTCAGCAGAATCACTGTGAAGAGGGTGTAGACGGCAGCACACCACAGACTTTCTTTAAACTTTGTGTCATTTACAGCTTCACCAGAAAGGAAACAAAGCTCCCCAGCCCCAGATATTCTTTTCTAGACTTGGTTTCAGGTCATTTCATTGTTTTCAGTAAAAGAAGTTTTTAGTAAAAACATACATAAATGTGGAGGTTATGTTTTCTTTTGTAATCATTTTTATTTAAATAATTTCACAAGGCTAAAAGAAATCTTTCCCGACCACCTATTCCAGTATTTGGTTTGGACAATACGTACATGGTAGGATCTCTGCAGAGGCAATTTAGATATTCTGTTGTCTTGACAAAAAGTAAATACAATTACATTATTTTCCCTAGTTTTACAGATGGTAAAATCAGGGGATGGCACAGATGATTGGCTTCAAATGACTAAGTAAGTTAGAGCTGGGCGCATACCTGGGTCACCTCAGATCTAGGTTGGCTCACTGTCCACGGCATAGATTTTCCACACAGCCTTGCATCTTCTTGGCTCTCTTGTAGTTTCAGACAATTGCGCATCTATTTTTAGCAGGCAAACCCACTGGGGAAGTGAGATGCTAACAAATGAAAGGAAAAGAATATAAGACCCAAGGGCTAAGTTAGAGCTGGGCGCATACCTGGGTCACCTCAGATCTAGGTTGGCTCACTGTCCACGGCATAGATTTTCCACACAGCCTTGCATCTTCTTGGCTCTCTTGTAGTTTCAGACAATTGCGCATCTATTTTTAGCAGGCAAACCCACTGGGGAAGTGAGATGCTAACAAATGAAAGGAAAAGAATATAAGACCCAAGGGCAGAATGACTGTCAGAGGAGAGACAACAGTTAAGGAGAGGAAAAAAAAAAAAAAAAAAAAAGGCTGTCAGAGAAGTTTAGGACATTTCAAGGATAAAATTTCAATGGATAAAGTGAATTATTGATGC
>NW_022900930.1:11726358-11729306 GCF_012274545.1 Fukomys damarensis
AAAAAAAAAAAAAAAAAAAAAAAAGGCTGTCAGAGAAGTCTAGGACATTTCAAGGATAACATTTCAATGGATAAAGTGCACTTTATTGATGCACTTTTCTTCCATTTTCTCCTTCCCACAACACAGTTCCATCCCTTCCCCTTCTGCATCTCCATGGCATCTTGTTTGATCTTTTAAGGATATTTATTTGATCTCACTTTGCAGCAACACATACACTGGCAATCACAACCTGGCTGCATCTACTTAGACTGTAAACTCTATGAGGGTAGAGTCAGTGTTGTGGAAAAACTTCATCCTCCACTAAATTTTTCATGTTTGTTGGATGAATGACTAAATAAATAAGAAACTATGAATAACTAGAGTGACTCCCCCCACCCCAAAAGCCCATTTTTACCTGCTGTTTATAAAAACATTTTGTTACAAAAATGTCTTTGAAAACCTGACATTAATGCTTGAGTAAAACAAAATAAAAAAATAAAAACGAACTTTGCCTTCCATGAAATTGTCCTAAAGGAAGGCCAGAGAGGAGCTGGAGATTGCCCCTCACGCATGGCATTTCAGTGTGCTTGGCTTCCAGGTTGGTAACAGTGTGCCTGCTCAGAATCATGCCTTGTTGGAAATGCACCCGATCTGAAATTGTCTTGTCCAAACTCAGGTGGAGAACTTTGCAGTCAAGGGAGGGTCTTGACCAAAGCCATTAAGCCAAACTAAACAGAGTAGTAAATGAAACAATGTGTCAAAGCCTTTCTGGAGAGCACCTGGTTTACAGCACTTCACTGGCAAATGACACAGTATCACCCACAGAAGATAAGGAGGCTGCTAAACTAATTTGTGACAAACTCAGCCCTGAAAAGTAACAAAAAACAAACCCTCAGGCTGTGCTTTGAAGGCTTTCTGTTTTCATGCAATCTAAACATGGAGGATTTCCTCTGCTTTAGAGCCCTGACTCCATAGGCAGAGGACAGACAGTTTCAATTGCAGGTATAAATGCTGCCTAAGAATACACTGGGAGACACAGGGGCCCGCTGTGAGCGTGAGATGCCTCTCCCTTCTTTTGAACATTCCTGTTACCAGGTGCAGACAAAGTCATTCCTGTAGCAGTTCAGAGGAACAAGCAAGGGTCCATTTTCTCTCAGGAAAGGGGAAACGGGCCTTTCCTTCCATTGCCATCTTGATACTAATTCATTAATGATTTTTTTCAAGCAGGTTTTATTCAGGTACTTTGGGACAGGGCAGTGAGTCAGAGGTTGGCATCAAAACCAGAATAGAAGCCATTGTTCTTCTCTTGGGATTCAATTTGGGGCTTCAAACTCTCAGATCACACAACTTCCTAATGGGAAAGAAATGTTCTTATACAAGGGCAGGAGCTTTGCTGGAGCCTGACAGTGACTAATAAGGTTGGTCTAAGGACTGTCTGGGGAAAAGGGAAGTTGGGTTTACATGCCACAGTGATTGTTAAAAAGTATTTTCACCCTGAGGTTTATAGCTGAATATGAATAAAATAGCTCTCCTTGGGCAATCCCATCCCAATTCCTGTAGGAATGCTTTCCTCAATTAAATTAACTTTGAAATGACATTCAAGTAGCACCTTCCTCCAGAAATGCCTTTGTTTTCTGCAAGATCTGCTTATTGAGGAGCGGATTTACAAGGTTTCTGTGTAAACTGATTATGTTTCCCAGCCCCAGCCCACAGACCAGTTGGAGGCCAGTTTTATTTCACCTCTACAGCAGAACTGGGTAGGTCTCACATTGTCTCCATTTAACTGTAGATCGGTGGCTTAGGCACTTCAATTTAAAGTTATCCAGGGTGCTTAATCAGTAACCAGGATAAATACAATGGGGCAATTCAAAGCTCATTTGCTGAAAAATCACACGACTAAGGTGGGGGAAAGGGATTGTTATTAGTCTCTTTCAAAATCCAGGACACGGCGTTCCTAACAGAAGCGGTCCTAGGTTTAAAAGCGTTAAGTTCGAAGTCGTTGCCCTCTAAAGGGAGCAGGCACACAGGCGCGTGCACGCACAGGTGGACACACACTCACACGCGCCCGCCCCTTCCGTGTGACTCGCCTTCGGGACCACGGATTAGTGTCAGGTGCAGAAAGTAATTCTGTGTTCTGTGGGCATCTTCCTCCCCTCGGATTCCACTATTATTTACCGGCCAGCTTGAGCGCGGGGCCCCGAAGGGCCGGCGAGGAGACCCCTCAGCACAGGGACACAAAGGCTCGGCGTGGCCAGCTCCTGCGACACGAGTAAAATTGGCCTAGACCTGTCTCCAACTGAGAGGCTCCTTTAAAAGACGTCCTGTCGTTTTCGTGAAGAAACCAGTCTTTTCATCAGCACGGACAAGAGCCTTGGCGCTGGGGCCCGGTAAGGGCCGAATTCTGAGCTGAGGCACAGCAGCCCCAGAGAAAGCCAATCGGCCTGGGACCGTCGAGCAAGGGGGACTCCTCGGACAGGGCACATTCCAGGCATGCTAGTGCAGCGAGGTGTGAGGCAGAGCCAGAGCGTCCCAGCCTTCTCCGCAGGAGAAACTGGACCCAGGCCCCTCTGCCCTCCCCAAGTGAGCGGGTGCAGTGCGCTTTGCTTTGCGGCCTTCCCACCCGCAAGGCCGGCGCCCGAACTCCGGTCACCTGCAGCCGCCGGCTGCAGTCGTGGCCGGTTCCAGGGCCACGAGCTGGAAAAGCAGCCGCCTGGGCGAAAAATGTAAGGGGGTGGGGCGCGACAAAAAGTCCAAGTAAGTATTTTACTGCAAAGCTTTAAGAAATACAAAAAACATAATGAACAACTTTTAAAATTTTATAAAGACAGGACCATCGCATTGCCTTACTGATACGTTGAGACCGCAGGCAAAAAGAAAGATCCCCACGGACAAGCGGCGCCACGCACAGACCACCGGACCTGGCTCGGAGTGCCGGGCACTGGGAGGGGAGCGCAGGTCGAAGTCCTCGG
>NW_022900930.1:11729579-11730710 GCF_012274545.1 Fukomys damarensis
CCCGCCAAACCCCCACCGGGGAGCGGACGGGCGGCCCCGGGGGCTGGAGGTGAGCGCAGGGCGGAGCCGCCCCTCCTGGAACAAAGAGGGAGAGGAAGAAGCTGGGGCAGATCTGAGGGGGGCGGGAGCGACCCGGCGGGCTTGGCGGCTCTCTCCTGGCCTCTCTCGGCCTTCCACGCGCGACCTGAAACGGAATATCCGACCCCGCCGCCACCGAGGGCGTCCTGCGCTTCCTTCGCTCGGCGATTAATTCTAAGAAGACTTAGCAAGATGTCGGGCGCATGATATTTGGCTTCAGTAAAGGCCCCATCGCTTGCACTCACAAAACCCCTGCCGAGAGTGGCCTCCGGGAAATTAAATGCATAACTAAAACGGGGCGGGAAGGGGAATGCTCTGTGACCTGGAAAGAGAGATGCAAAGAGCTGAATGGACTCCAGAGCTTACTAAATAAATCCTTTAAAAGGTCGCTCTCTGCGCGTAGTTTTCAGGGTCTGGCTGCACACCAAATGTGGACCCTGTTATTTCCTGAGAAGGCAATTCACATGTGTGCAAGATGAGGGTGAGGACTTCCCTAAGAGCTGAAAAAAGTCGCTCCCCACCCCCTCCCACCAGGGTTAAACAAACATCTTTTAGGAAACCTGGACCGCAGTGCCGCCCAGTTCTCCGTAGGAGCAACATTCCGGCAATTAATTCCTCCCTCCCGGTCGTAAAGCTAAAAACCCCACACCTCACTCCAATTCCTGCCCCTCAGGCGGGAGGGCTGTCTTTTATCTTCTAAATTGGGGTGTGCCCACGTTCCTCTGGAAGCTATAAAGCTGATTTAATGGCTTAAAGATGGAAATCGATCACGCTAATGCATAAGGTAACGTTTTGAGCAATCGCACTTTCAAAAACGACTGGCCGGGCCGGGGGCGCACGGTTAGTCAGGGGCGAGAGGTCCTAGGCCTGCCAGGCGGCCAGCGATGCCAAGGCGCTGGCGAGAGACGCCCGCCCCGCGAGACTGCGGGAGGAGGGTGGGGGACGTAAAGGGATGGAACCTCACGCCCGAGCCCTGGCCTCCGCAAGCCGGCTTCTCCGCGGGCTGTCCTTTGCGTCAAAAGCCGCGCAGCGGTGAGCAGGGAGCGCGAGGCG
>NW_022900930.1:11731063-11731511 GCF_012274545.1 Fukomys damarensis
GGCGGCGCGCTCGCGAGCGGCACCAGGAGCAGCGCTGCCGGCAAAACACACTCAAGGCGGCCAGAGAAGGGCGCCGGTGGTCCTTTCGCCTAAACACACTACCCTACCTTTCGCGCCGCGCGCCCGCCGGGACTGCTATGTAACCGCGAGGCTGCGGGCAGGAGGGGACTGGGAAGAAGAGGTTGGCTTGGGGAGCCTCCAGGAGCTGCATTGGCGGTCAGTAAGTAGTGCGGCCGGCTCCGCACAGCCCTTGCTAGCTCGCGCCTTTCTGTAGCCTCGTTGGCCCGAGTACCCTTCGCCTCCTCGCGTGCCCAACAGCTGCGGTTCCCGGCGACCATGGTGACGATGGAGGAGCTTCGGGAGATGGACTGCAGCGTGCTCAAAAGGCTGATGAACCGGGACGAGAACGGCGGCGGCGCGGGTGGCAGCGGCAGCCACGGCGCGCTGG
>NW_022900930.1:11731648-11732719 GCF_012274545.1 Fukomys damarensis
GGCGCATAGCGCGGGTTACATCCGAGGTTCGGTCAACGTGCGCTGCAACACCATCGTGCGGCGGCGGGCCAAGGGCTCAGTGAGCCTGGAGCAGATCCTGCCGGCGGAGGAGGAGGTGCGCGCCCGTCTGCGCTCCGGCCTTTACTCGGCAGTCATAGTGTACGACGAGCGCAGCCCGCGCGCCGAGAGCCTAAGAGAGGACAGCACCGTGTCGCTGGTGGTGCAGGCACTGCGCCGCAACGCCGAGCGCACAGACATCTGCCTGCTCAAAGGTAAATAAACGTGGACGCCGGGGAGCGAGCTGGTGGGGAGGTGGTGTGGGGGACCTGGCGGCCTGCGCCTTTCTTAGCATGGGAAGGAGTACCCGGGCGACTCCAGGCTGCAGGGATCTCTGTGCGCGGGAGAGTCCTGTGCCAGTGCAAGCTCCCACTCCCTGGGGGATATGCGGGCGCGTTTTCCTGGCCACCGGCAATTCCTTGCGCGTCCTGGCTGTACCGTGCTTATTTGCACTCCCGGAGTTCTGGCGTGGGGGGTGTGTGAAACGACTCCTGCAGCCCATCATTGAATCCCGGAAAGTGCTCCGTGTGCGGATGGGGACAAGATAGGCCAGCTGGCTCGGCGTGCTAGGGCCAGGTACTGAGTCTCACCCCAAGAGTAGGAGATGGGGAATGGGCTAAGGGAGCGAGCGCCAAGGTGCGATTGGCCCTGCAAGTTAAACTGGAAGTCAGCCTTTGGTAAAGGTAGAAACGAAAGTGGGGTGGCAAGACCGTGTTGGGAGCGATGCGCTTGTCGCTGCCCAAGTCCGAGTCTCCTGGAAGACGGCCAACTCCTCACGCCCGGGACTAGACCCGGGCTCTGGGAGCTGGAGGTTGAAGGACTGGGTTGGAAATGCGGAACCATCCCCCTCTGCCAATCCAGGCAGTGGAGAATTGCGACCTTTTGTTTAGACACCATTCTTGACTATCTGATGGCGGCGCGTGCCCGATTTAGGTAAACGCAGACCAAAGTCTCGGTGGCGGGCGGAGAGCGGAGATGTGTGGGTGCGTTGTCAAATCTGGCGATCAGAAACTC
>NW_022900930.1:11734348-11735008 GCF_012274545.1 Fukomys damarensis
CCGCGCCCCGCGCCCCCTCCTCCCGCGGGCCGCATTCCGCGCATTCTTTCGCCGGGGTCTGGTCTTCGCTTCCGAACCCATAGGCGATTCAGACTCGCGTCATCAAAGAGCCGCAGCTCTGCCCGCAGGCGCCTTTCGCCCCCTCCTTTCCTCCTCGGACCTTTGTGCCCTAGAGGAAGGGACAGGGGGGACGGAAACCTCTCTCCCTCCCCCTCCAAAAAGCACAACAAAACTCCTCAGTGCGGAGAGCCGGGCTCGCCGCTGCTGAACAGCGGGGGGCTTTGTTCTCGGCAGTTGTTTCCTGACCATTTGACCTGTCAGCTGCTGGGGAAATGCTGCTGTTGACCTGTGGTTGAACTGCTAAGGCGATTTTGCTGATTTTTCTTTCTTTTTCCGTGAGGGCCGCATCTTGCACCTCCAGTTGAGCTCAGACCACCCCTCTCTTAAACTCAAGGCGCTTTAGGAGCCAGTGCCGGGAGGAGTTTGTCCCGAAGTGGGTGGGGAAGGGGTGGTCTCGCTCATCTGAGACCACCAGGCGGGCGTCTGCGCTATTGTTAGGGCTCGCCGGCTCTGCCCGGCCTGCTACTGGCGCTGAAGGGGAAGACCAGAGGTTTTCCTCGCGGCCCGGGCCCCTTCGCGAGGTGCGCCCCGGGTCCTGTG
>NW_022900930.1:11735073-11876008 GCF_012274545.1 Fukomys damarensis
GCAGCCCCACGTGCAGGCGTGCTGGGTTTGTTTTGTTTTTCTTCCTGGAAGAAATCCGGAGGGCACCGCCCTGGAGCGGCAGCGTGGCCCTTGGGCTTCAAGCAGCGCCGACTCTTAGGCCCTGCTTCCGGGGAGGGAGGCCAATTTTTAAGGTGTACCCTAGGAGACCCCCGAGCTAGACTGGTTCTGAGAGCCGCTCAGCGCTGGAGATTCCCCGGGAGAGGCAAACTCGACAGATTGGGTGGGACAGGCCGCCTCGGGGCAGAATGACAGTGTGGCGAAATTCCTGATCTGCGGAAAAGAAGCATTTCCTGGGAGCCCGCCCGCCCCTAGCTGTTTGTCCCTGTGGGGCGGAAGGAGCACCTCCAGCCTCTCTAGGGCCGCCAGCTCCCAGGTGGATGTGAAGGGTGTCTAGGCCTGGGCCTTGGTCTTTTCCGATACCCCCCACCCCCCCAGATCAGCTGATCTTGGGAGTAAGATTGAAAAATTCAGAGGTGGGAGATCTTCCAGCCCTGGCCTGCCAGCTGGTAGAACTGAAGCGAGGCTAACTGGGTCTTGTTTGTTTACTTGGTTATGTCTATGTGTGTGTGGAGCTGGGCTGTCTTTAACTCGGGTCCTCTTCTTCCTCTTTCCTGGCCTGGGGGCTAAGGGAAAGGCAGCCTTAGAGAGGGCAGAAAAAAAAAAAGCCAGTGTCTGCTGCCACAGGCCTGTGGAGAGGAGCGGCCTGGGGAGGAAAGTTAGGGTGTCCATTCCCAGAGACAGTGGCTTCTGCACGGAGAAGAAAGCAGCCCTGTGCAAGAGATGAGGCTTCCTGGGAGGGAATCATAGCCCGGGGCCCTAAGGGGAATACTGGGAAGAAAAAGGCCCTTTAGATAATCTTCAGTAAATACCTGAATTGCTTAAGGTGATTCTGCTCCCACCGGGAGTTGCTCCTTGTGCCTTTCCGGCTGGGAACTGAGGACACTTGTGTGCCCAGATCGCCGAGGGGGAGGGACAGGAGGCACCACCAGTGGCGGTGGGTGTCTGCCAGCCTCGGTGTGTGCGTGGGGGCACTAAAAACCACAGGTTATTTGTAGTCATGTTGTCACTTTTCCCAGCGAAAACTATTAATAATAGACTGCGTTTGGTAATTCAGTTCTCCTGTTTCTGCCACTTTGAAACAGAATGATTGGTTACTTGTTTCAGGGAGTTAGTAATTGATCCCACAAGCAAGAATTAGAAAAGACAGGAGTAAACTACTGAGTACATTAAAGCTCTGCTTGTACTGTACATTTGCTGGTACTAACCAAGTTTTGCTAACAGAAGTAACAAAAATCCTGCCGTATTTTATTTTTTACTAGTAAGAGATTCCAATTGGGGTCATTTTTTTTTTAACCTCTTAAAATCTTGTAAGGCATCTTTGGAGACAGTGTAGAAACTTTTTTTTTCAGGTCATCACAGCGCGTGCCTCTTTTGAAATCCCTTTCTCTCCATAAGGGGGTTCAGATCCCCCTTGGCCTTTAAAATCAAACAGAAAGCAAGAGAAAACTTTTCTTACCTCCACAGAAGTCCTTCTTTAACCCAGTATCTTTAAATAACAGATTAATCTGTTACACAAACAGATTTCAGGTATAAAAATGTTACCTTATTCGCTTCCTGTCTAGAATTCACCTCTTGACTTTTGTTATCTCTTATTTAAGTTCTGGTTGCAGAGCTCTGCTGGAGCTGTTGAGAGCCACTGAGAAGGTCATCCAGATCAGTGGTGGCGAACTAGGGAACGTGTGCTGCTGTTTGTACCATTGAAAATTCAAGTTCGCCTTTGCTGATCTAGATATTGCAGTTTCTTCCTTCCGCTTGGAGCTCGCCTACACTATCCTTTCTTTAGAATCCAGGTCCCTGACCTATGTCGAACTGGAAGGGGGAGGGGCGCCCAGGAAAGAGCCTGGTGACCCTGGTGACCCTGGTGACTGACTCCTGCCTTACCCGCGTCACCAGCTGTTTAAGTGGCTTCCAACACATAGCTTTCATATCTTTTATATGGAAAGGGAAAGCGACAGGGTTTTCTGTTTGCAAACATAGCATAGTCCTCAGCCAAGGACTGAGACTGTAGGAATGATAAAGTGGTAAATCTTAAAGTTTATTTCCCACCCTGTTATTACTTGTTACATAATTACAATGAATAAAGCAGATCCACAGAGTTAGGCATCACAAGAACTGTATGTTTCCAGCCAACAGCAGTTACAAAAACTAGGGTGTAGGTGTGAATTAAGAGTATAGACTAGACCCTTAAGACGACCATTCGCCTCCTGGACTTGTCTTCTCTCATGGCAGGGGTGGGGTGGGGTGGGCTGCACCCACCAACTTGGACTAAATGTGGTTTGAGGGGGAGAGTGGCATAAAATAAAATTTATTTTAAAAATTAAAAAAAAGAAAGAAAGAAAACAGGGACAGAGAAAGGGTGGCCATTTTAAGGAGCCAAGAAATTCCTTCAAAAACTCAGAACAGCTGAAACCAGATAGCTGGTTTCCTTACTGGGAGCAGGAATCCGCCCCACACCCCCAAAAGAGGAAGCTGGAAGGCAAGTTCACTCTCCAGCGGAAGCTGGCTGCTGAACACAGCAGATAGCACCAGAGAACTGGGAGAACCTGCTGAAGAGACCCAACCTCCGGATGAGTGGAAACCAGCCAGCTGGCTTTGGGTTTCAGTCTCTTTTAAGTCCCAAGGTGAGATGGGACCACATTAGCACCTTGGGAGAATTTTGCATACATTTTTTAAAACCCTGCTCAGCACTCATGGGTGCATGAGTAAACTCACATATATCAAAGTTCCCAAAGGCAAGTCACCTTCATTAATTGCTAGGCCAGAGCAGGGTCCCTGAGGCCAGTCTGGGAGTGGCTGATGCTCTGAGTGTTGTTGAGATGGGACAAAGTGGCCACCCTGTTAAGACCCACCCAGAGACCATTGAAAGTCTTATCTTGGCTGCATTATTAGCACTAATCAGCCTTCTCTTTGTAAAACACTTTGCATTAATGATCTCCTGTTCCTTCCAGGGGTTAGTAGTCCTAGAGGATTTGTGGCTGGGTGTGTGTGTTCTTTTAACTGCGAAAACTGCCTTGCTGAGTGTGAGCAAGAGGAAAGGAAACGCTCACGAGCCAGAAATTCAAGAAGAGGGAATTTCTTCTTCCTTCTTCTTCCTTCTTCTTCCTTCTTTCTCCTTCTTCTTCTTCCTCCTCCTCCTCCTCCTTTCCTTTGGTATTGGGGATCGAACTCAGGACTTTCCTTTTGCCAGGTAGGCGCTGGCACCACTGAGCTAAATCCCTGATCCTGGCAGTATATTCTTAAAGATAGGAAAGACAGGTCAAAATTTATGAGCGTATTTGTTAGCAAAATTTATTCCCAAGAAATACAGATTTTAGGTACTGTACCTGCTGCTTGGGAGCTGGCCGAACTGACCAGTAAATAAGTAAATCGTGGACATTTAGAATCTCACAGTATTGAAACTTAGACATCATTATAGTCAGAAATGCTTTCATTTTTAAGGGCAGATGTTTGAAAGTGATTGTTCCACAGCTAGCGCTGGGGCTTGTCCCTAGATCTCTGTGTGCTTGCTTTTGAACACCTGTAGGTGGCAGAGGGCAGAGTGTATGATGGAAATAGCTCAGATAAAACATGATCTAAACCTAGCTGCTGGGGCCGTGACACTTGTACTGTGCCAATATTAGGGATGTGTAATGGTGGAGGGAAAAAGTCGGACAGCAATCTTTCCACACACATTCCCTGCGTGGGATTTCCGTCGTGATCCTCCAGAGGGAAAAATGCATGCACTCCTGCAATAAAGTGACAGGAAATCATACGCTCTTCAGATGCAATCTTCCTATTCCCATTCTATTGTATTTCTTTTAGTATTATTATTGTTATTATTATTATTATTATTGGTTTTGGTACCAGGGATCGAACTGGGATCCTGGCGCTTGCGATGCAGGTCGCAGAACCACTGAGCTAAATCCCCAGCCCTTGTGTTTCTTTTTTAAAAGAAATGCTGGCCATGACGCCTTGATGACCTCCCTAGAAAGAAATCGCTGTGATAAGAGCAGAGTTTGGTGAAATGTCAGTGATGTCCCGTTGGAACCCGTTCTGTTGTCACTGAGGGACAGCAGCAGCCTGTGCTCTCAGGGTGAGGCCACGGCTAGGGGTGAAAGGCTGAAATGTAGAGCAGGGGGTTGCAGCCGACACAGAGGACAGAAGTACAGCTTCGAGGCCCCAAACAATGCTGGGGCTGGTGGATACGTGGAAAGTACACTGTATATTCAACATTAGCTTTTCAGTGACATTTTTTTCCTCATTGTTCTGCACGACCTTGACTTCCTTGTCCTGCAAGGTGCGTCTTCTTCAGACCCAAAGCTAGCAGTAGCTGGTGAGGGTGGTGTTGGCTCTGGGAGAAGGACCCTGCAATGACTGTCCCTCTTCCCTCTGGCTAATCTGTTTCAGCCCTTAGTTTCTTTGCCCTCCCGCTAGAGGGAACTGACTTTGGAGTGGTCACTTGGTTTTCACTCCAACTGTTTTTTTTTACTCTAGGCGGTCTTGTCTGTCCTGTTAACCCTTCGCCTGACGGAGAGAATATGACGTAGGGTACACCTCCCGCACCTCAGGGCCACCAGCCCTGCTCACCTGGCCCCTGCCTTCCCATTTCTCCTGGAGGGCTCTGCTAAGTTGGCTGATGGACTTGGAGGTGGTGGATAGGAATTCCTGGAAGGGAAGGTGGAGTCAGCAAATTAGATACTGGCCCTTCCTCTGACCACAGGGTTCTGAGACTTCCCAGAGCACAGCAGGCAGACCCAGGGAAGAGACCTGTGGGAAGCTAGGAAGGTACCGACACAACAGCACAGTCCCTTTGGTCCTCTTGGGACTTTGAGGAGCTCTGCTGAGGGCATGTCTAAGCACAGGTGCCAAGAAAAGACACCTTCATTAAGTGTCTGCTCAGGGCCAGGTGCAGAGTGTTGGCTGTTCAGTCTTCCACGGACTCGACTCTGTTTGAGGAAAGATGATGGATCACTTTTTATGGACCGGGAGGAGGCTCAGAGAGCCTGGACATGGGTGAAGGCTGCACAGCAGATGAGTCACAGTTTGACTGCAGGGCTTGTGCCCCTTCTGGAAATTCAGTCAGGTCTGGTTCTGACCTTCGCCCTGCCCTGGCAGTGCCAGGCCTGCCATTCACTCCGGAGTTTGACAGTTATCTGCCTTCCAAGGGGGAAGCTTGGGCGGGATACCACTAGCAAACCTTGCATTTATTCTTTAGTGTGTGTTTTGATATGTCCAGCTTATGTAACAGACACAAAGATCATTTGGTTTAAAGCTTTTCGAGTCCTGTAGAAGTACAGAGAGTGACCAGCGACGGCTGTTGACACGGATGTGCAGCACAGTTCGTCCATTCCTCCCTTGCCCCTTCCCTTCTCCAAAGGTGATGGGCATTGACTGAGGGAGGCTTCCTGGTGCAGAGGGACTTGAGGTACCATCCGTTTTCAGCCCCATCTTCCCCCACACTCTAGTGCCTGCACTTCAGGCAGCAGCAGCAGCCTTCAGGTGGGGTTCTACTGGGGGGGCTCTTGGGGCGAGATGGGCCTCAGGTCGCCATGCATTGGAGGCTGGCAGCAGGTTATCTCGCCAGGGAGGCAGTGTGACTCAGCAGGAAGGAGGGCCTGTGACCACAGAGATACCATTTATATCCCGAGGGAAGGGGGTGGAGGGGGAAAGTGGGTGCCCTGTTTCTGTAAGCGTTATGTTGTGGCAAAGAATAATTTTCCTTTCCCTCAGGAGCAGCAGGATGCAGTGTTTTAGGGCTGGGTTCAGGGGCCATGCTTGACTGATGGTCGCATGCTGCTCCTTGGAAGAGTCCTGAGGCCTGGCACTCTGTGACACAGTTGGGAGGGCTGAGTCCTGCTCACTGTCGGCTCTGGGACCCCCAGCCAGCTTGTCATTTACCTGAATGGGACTATTTGTTAGGGTGCTTGCTGCTAAAGTGTGTGTGAACTGATAGAACTTCTGGTCCTACAGAAACAGAGAAACAAATAAAGGCAGGGCCAGACTTCCACATTTGATTGCTAGCAGAGATCACAGAGCACCGGAGGAGGCTCACAGGGTGTTTGTCCTCTGAGCCTGCCTCCCCCTCAGACAGGCAGAGGTGATGCTGGCCCAGATCAGTTGGCCCTTCATGTTTTTGATTCCAAAACCCTCTTTTCCCAGAGGACAATCCCAGCACCCGCCACTCTGGGGCTTGCAACTCTCAGATCAACAAATCCTTCCCTTGCCCTAAACCTGAACGTGGTGGGAAGGATTGGTTTCTATGGAAGCCTGAGGCTGGCCGACTGGCATCTGCTCCCTTTCGGAGACCCAGAGGGGCTGAGTTCAGGGAAAGGTGTTTTCGTACTTCTCACACCACACGTGAGAGTAGTTAATGATGGTCATCTCCCCAGGCCTAGGGGCACAGGCGCCGATGATTGCTGCTGCCCATAGCCCATAGCCTGTTCCTGCCTGAGGAGCCACCCTGGAGAGTGCTTTAGGATGTCTCCTGCACGTTTCTTTGTGTGTGTTCTGGCCCACCTGGAATCCTAGATCCCCTTAAGCTTTCTGGAACTCCTCAGCCTCCTCCGAATCTGAGGTCCTGACTAGAATCTGAGGTCCTGACTAGTCGGACTTTGCTCTCTGGAGGGCTCCTGCAGCCTTCATCTCTAGGCACACAGCACCATCTAGTGGTACACACGCAGCCAGACAGCCCCCCACCAGCTCTGTAGCTGGTACAATTCCAAGTCCTTTTGACTTCCTTGAAGGTTCAGTGGCCTTATTAACCTGAGTTTCTTTCTCATTTACAGGTGGCTATGAGAGGTTTTCCTCTGAGTATCCAGAATTCTGTTCCAAAACCAAGGCTCTGGCAGCCATCCCACCTCCTATGCCCCCCAGTGCCACAGAGCCCTTGGACCTGGGCTGCAGCTCCTGTGGGACTCCCCTGCACGACCAGGTAGACCTGGGGCATGGAATGTGGGAGCCAGGGGCAGGGTGGAGGGACAGGGCAGGGACCCAGAATTGGGTCAAGCTGCTGCAATGCTCCCAAGCCTGCTCTTCCTAGTACTTCCAGTTCAGTGGAAGAGAATGAAGTTCAGGGTCCAGCAGCTGCTTGGCGAATCACATGACTTTAAACCATGTGTCTTTGATGTGCTAAGTGAGGAAATATCCAAACATGTAGGTCCCTAAATCACATCAAAAAGCTGGATGATAAGAGGCGTAGCCTCCTCGAGTCGCAGCACAGCAGAGGCAGCAGTGTGCACGCTGCCTCCTTATGTGGGCAAGGTGAGCCGAATGCTTTGCCCGTGCTGGCTTCTCAGCCCACCCCCAGTGCATGGTAGAGAATCCCCTCAAGCCCAGCCGCCCTCCAGGAGATTCCAGAGGGGAGGAGAACTGGAAGGGCTGTGTGCAGCAGGATCGCCCAGGACATAGAAAGCCACCTGGACTGGCTTCCCTTACCCTTCTCCAGTGCCTCAGCCCTTTTCCTGGAAGCCTTCTACTCAAGTGGTTTGTGGGCCTTTGTCCCTCCTCTGTTACAGGGAGGTCCTGTCGAGATCCTCCCCTTCCTCTACCTCGGCAGTGCCTACCATGCTGCCCGCAGAGACATGCTGGATGCCCTGGGGATCACGGCCCTGTTGAATGTCTCCTCGGACTGCCCAAACCACTTCGAAGGACACTACCAGTACAAGTGCATCCCCGTGGAAGACAACCACAAGGCCGACATCAGCTCCTGGTTCATGGAAGCCATTGAGTACATCGGTAGGCCAGCCTGGCCCTGGGTTCCAGGGGCTGAGGATGGCAGGCTGAGGGGGGTGAAAGGTTCCGGGACCTCGATGTTGTGGGGCTGCCTGTTTCCCTCTTCACCAGCAGGGAGGCCTGCCTGCAGGGTGTTGTGGGATTGGGAATAGGACGGAGCCAGGGCTCTTTTCCGTGCATGGCTCTATCTAGGTGCATAGATGTGAAGCAGTTTGCATGGGAAGGAAGATGGGATTGGGTGACTATTTTTTTTCTGCATGGTGGGGTTTGATGTCTCTGCATGTGTTTTCGCACACGGAGGACTTTTTTTGGTTAAGTCTCCAAAATACCTCAGAATGGGGTGGAATTCTGAAACCCCTCCCAGTCTGATTTGACTGTTAGGCCAGTGGGAGTCCCCACGTCCCCTCCTGGCTGCCCTGACACATGCTTCATTCTCCGCCCCAGACGCAGTGAAGGACTGCCGCGGGCGGGTGCTGGTGCACTGCCAGGCGGGCATCTCTCGTTCGGCCACCATCTGCCTCGCCTACCTGATGATGAAGAAGCGGGTGAGGCTGGAGGAGGCCTTTGAGTTCGTGAAGCAGCGCCGGAGCATCATCTCTCCCAACTTCAGCTTCATGGGGCAGCTGCTGCAGTTCGAGTCCCAGGTGCTGGCCACATCCTGTGCCGCGGAGGCTGCCAGCCCGTCCGGCCCGCTTCGGGAACGGGGCAAAGCCACCCCTACCCCGACCTCACAGTTTGTCTTCAGCTTCCCAGTGTCTGTGGGCGTGCACTCGGCCCCCGGCAGCCTGCCGTACCTGCACAGCCCCATCACCACCTCCCCCAGCTGTTAGAGCCAGTCGCAGAACCCCAGAGCGCAGAGTTGGCCCTAGCCAGGGCTGGGTGAGCCACACGTGTGGGCAGCAGGTAGGGACGGACCAGCCGGGGGCAGCTGACCAAGCCCTGTCCCCATCCATTTCTCCTTGGCCAACCGACTACCGGGCCAGCTAGAATGGCAATAAGGACTTTGAACACACACTTAAAAAGCAAACAAACAAAACACTCCAACTTAGAGCAATAAGGCTGCGTTAGTTAGTGGCCAGGGAAGACCTTGGATTGGTTTATGTCAGTTTTACTTTTCAGGTAGAAATTTCTTACCTCATTTTTTTAAGCAGAAAGGCTTGAAGTTCTGAAACCCACAGACCCTGGCTAGTGCGCCCAACCAGTTCATTACGGGGGAGGCAGGAAAGGGAAGGGAGATGAAGAAAAGAAGCTTGCCAGAAGTGCCTGGTTCTGTCTGCTTGTCCCTTTGTTGTTCTAGCCTTGGGAATTTGCTTTTTAAAAGAAACCTAGAGTACGGTTTTCATTTCTAATTATTCACCAACTGGTGCGTCATTATGCTTAATAATAAATAAAGATATTTATTTTCAATTTCCTTAGAGTATGTAAGTACAAGGAGCCTAGTGACAGTGAATTTAGAATATACTTAGGTTGATGACAAATAGCAGAGCCCAAGAGCATGCAAGTGTCTGAGCAGTGAGGGATAAATGGTGTCGTGTGGGTCTGAGTCAGTCTGCATGGTCACTGTCCTTTGGTGCCACTGAGCAGCAGGCAGGGTGGGAGGGGATAGGAGGGAGAGGACTACTTTTTACTTTTGCAGCTGGTTCCTGGGCACCTAAACCACAACCATACAACTTTTTTTTCTCTCCGGTAATCCATTTGATGGTTGGAGCGTTTTTCTCCTAGGCCTGCCTAGGGGGTCGTATGTGGTCTGTGGTAAACACCATATTACATATAAGGTGCTCCTGGAAAATTGGGTGCACTTCAGATTTTCCTATAGCGAAATCATTTGGCAAGGCCAGGGGGAAACCAGATCACTACCAATGTCTGAAATGAATCCTTTTGTAAGTTGAAATACTGTCTTTCTTTTACATTAATCAAAGTTTTTAATTTAAAGGGGGTTATTTGAGATGAAGTATACCAAAAGATTCTTGTGTTACTAAATTAGGTAAATTTTTTAAAGGCCCCTTCCTCTTCTGAATAACAAGGGGAGTGGAGCCACGTTTCGGGTCTCCTTGAAGTTTAGGACAAGAAGGCCCTTTCAGGGTGGGGTTAGGGGAGATTCCTTGCCCAAGGCTAGCTGCTGGCTCCTGAGAAGTGCATCCTGGGTACTTAGGAACCATTTTGAATGGCTAATGCGGTTTTAAGGGTCCTTCCAAATGGAGGAATGGTTTTAAAGGGAAAGGGGATGTTTTTCTGGGGGGAGGGTTTGCAGGGGAGGGCAGAGGGCAAAAGCTACTTGTTATTTCATTTGTAGTATTGTGGAACAGTGTTGTTAGGGATTAGAGATCATTGCAAACTTGTCTAGAAATGAGAGTATTTTTTAAAGCCCCTTAAGAGTCTAGCTCTCTAGCAAACTTGTCTAGAAACGAGAGCATTTTTTTCTTTTACAGCCCCTCGAGAGTCTAGCTCTCAAGAATGGGTGAACATTCTTGCTCACCCTTAAGAGTCTAGCTCTCTAGCAAACTTGTCTAGAAACGAGAGCATTTTTTTCTTTTACAGCCCCTGGAGAGTCTATAAGTAACTTCAAGCCTCAATGTCACAGTTGTGTGGGAATGTTCTTTCTCATTGGGCATTGCAGACAGGCCAGATTCGTTACATTTCCCTCTGTGAACTTGTGTCAATATCATTATTCTTCCTGCCTGCCTGCCTGAAGCCTTGGGGAGAGGCCAGAGTCCCCACTTCCTGTTTTTAGAGAAACCAGAGGTGCCCTGATTCTCTGGGAGTTGCTTGGTCGAAGAGTTGATAGGGAGGCATGAAGTGGGTGAGGTTCCCAGTTTGCAGGCTCCTTTAGAGACAGTACCCTTTGGACATTGCCACTCTTCCTTTGTTCCTAGAAGTTAGTTCATGTTTGGCGAAGAAGAGGTTAAGTGAATTCTGCACTGAAAAAGGCACTGGTGCCAAGAGCAGACAGGGCAGGGCAGAGGGGTGCAGGTAGGGGCAGGTGGTCCCCAGAACAGATTGACTTCTTACACGGTGAGTGTATATTTGCCAAATCTGTCCTCCTCCTTCAGACTGGATCCCCACTACGTGGATAATAGGAACTCAGGATTAACTCGGGATGTCTTTCTCTGCTTCCCAACTGAAGTCTTCTATCACAGTGTCAAACAGCTATTTATAAAGTTGTTTTCTTTGTACTTGATAATAGCCTGACTCTTGGAAATAAAATAGGACATTGGCTTGATTGAACAAGGGAACTGTTTCTATTGTTGGTCTCCCACCAGAAGTCTCTTCGATGACTTGGAACTACTCCGATGAAGACACTACCATAGGTTGGTTCAAATGGCCAGTGGCTTTTGATGAGCAGCCCTTCCTCCTATGAAGCAGTTTCTGGTGATGGTGAATTTCTGTAATAGCCAAAAGCACCGCCACACTGATTACCAGCTTTGTTTGCTGTTGGCTACAAAAGGCAGTAGGTTTATTGGGTGTTTACTGTAGACAGTGAAGAATGCTGCTGATTCCCTCCCAGGATCTCGTTTGACTCTTGGGTGTCTGTGGAGGAGTCACAGGAATGGTCTGGACTCCCCCACAGAACAGTATTAGGCCGACGCACTGATGAGCAGGTGGCTGGTAGTTCTGTCAGCTTCATTCCTTCCTTTCTGAGGCCATTGAGCTCAGGTGCTTCATTTTCAACAGGAAGCCATGAGAAAAATATATGAACCCCTCAGGAAGGTGGAGGTTTGGAGTAGGATGGCAGATTCCAAGTAAAAGGGGAAGGAACCAAGCTTGCAGCAGCGAAGCAGTGGTTTATCTTGGCTATCTATGAGAGTTGCTTGAGGAACTTTTGAAATCCTGATTCCCGGGCCGATTTTGACCAAGACAGACAATTCCTGAGGGTGGACCCAGGCATCAGGATATTTCAGAGTTCCTAGGTGCTGTGGGGGGGGGGGCAGCCAGGTGTGGAAGACCATCCTTTCCTGCAGATGGCGAGGTAATGCAGGAGGCTGGGTCTCTGAAGCCACCTCCAGGGGTTTGTCCCTGGCTTAGTGAGCTCTCTCTGCCATCCCAGCCCAGTTAGGGGCAAGTAGTTTTTCCGAGGGAGCTCCAGAGTGAGGTTCATCTTCATCTGCTACAGCCGGATTCAATGCAGTGACTAGATAACTGATGTTTTTCCTTGAAATCTTGTCTCAAGAAAATGGAGTCTGTTCTGGAGGTTGTCCTCCAGAGTACCCTGCCTCCCTTAGAATTGGAGCCATTCGAGAAGAGACTTCATCAAGACAGCAATGCAATACTTGTAAATAGCCCCATCTTGTAGAGTGATGTCATTTCTACATTTCTTACACCTATTTCTGTAGGATGTATATAGTTTAGGGGATTTTTTTGTTTGTTTGGTTTCTTTTTTAGAAAAGTCAATATGTCTGTATTTATTTATTGCTTGAAAAAGATCATTTGAAGAAAAATAAATACATTTTCAACCACTTGTGCCTTGGTTGAAGCTGTCCTTTAAAACAGACCCTCTGTGATGACACAGAAGGGGAGGAAAGAAAACCTGGGGCATCGAGTGACCACAACCACTTAGCATCTGCAATGGAAACTGTCTGGGAGCCCTGAGCCCATTGGACTGAGGTTCTACCATGCGCTGAGCACAGCATGCGGAGATAATGGAATCCTCAGTGGGATGGGTCAGGCTTAGCACAAGCAAAGCTATCAGGCTGAAACAGCGCTTGTACCAAGGGCTCGAGCCCAGCTCTCAGAATCTGAGGAAATGTTACTGGCTCATAAACTATATGCTTCAAGGCCAGGCAGGAGAAATGACTAAAGGTTGTATATGCCATGACTTCCCTAGTGCTGATGATCTGTGGATCATTTGTATCAGATTCTATTGCTATGAATGGCCCAAATTGCAAACCAAAAACTTGATTACTAAATACACATTCCCATTGTATCATATTTATCATTATTCCAGGAGCACTAGGCAAGGTGATTAGAAAGTCGAAATGAGCTATTAAGTTTGGAAAGTGGGAGAACAAGTTATTTGGAAATGTGTTTGGAAAACAAGGGCATCAGCTGAAAAATCAATTCAGTACATGGTAAATTTTTAAATCAATGGGAAAATAGTAACTTCTATATGAATATACCAATTAAAATAGGAACAGTAGAAAATCCATTTACAATGACAATTTTAAATGCCTGTAATGAACCAGTGGAAATAAAGATGTGCACTTGCTAAAGCCCTGGCTCTAGACTTACACGGACGTGGGAAAGGCAGAGGGACAGCTTTTGTTCTTAAGAACAACTACTGAAAAGATTAGATTTCTCCAAATTTCACCTGTACATTTAATGAGATCTCAACACAGCAACAGGATTTTAGGGGGAACATGGAACGTAATTCTGATTTCATTTGGAGAAATACGTATGTGGGGAACTGAAAAAATAGGGAAGGGAAACAAGGTAGGAGCTCTTAGCTTTGGGTTGCAGTGAAAATTCCACGGAGGGTAAAGAGTAGAGAATTGTTTCTTACAGTTCAGTGGTCGGGAAGTCCTAGATGAGAACTTTGTTGCCTCAGCATCCCATGGCGAAAGGCAGATGGGCAAGAGAGCTTGACAGTGTGAGATAACGGGCTTGGTGGCACAGGCCTGTAATCCCAGCACTCAGGAGGGGAAGCTGAGGCAGAAAGAGTACTGTGAGTTCGAGGCCAACCTATGCTACAAGCCAGCTGGAAGTACACAGACCCTGTCTCAAAGAGGAGGGGGATAAACTTCACTTTTATAATAAGCCCACATGCAAAGAGGACATTCAAACAATTCCTGAGGGCCAAGGCTCTACTTACATTTCTAAAGTATGAACTTGCGGGGACACATTTACACCGTGGCAAGAGGGGAGAGACAAGTCCTTCTGTACAGTACCACTGTTGTGACAGAATAACATTGTTTACCGGTTATTTCTTAAAACAGACATTCATGGGTCCATGTACGTCCATGTAAGAGAAGCTGTACACTCATAGCTCAATCCAGAACTGCCTGTTTATCCTGTTCCCTTTCCCTTGTGACCTCTCCCGGCAAGACAATCCACAAACCATAACTACTACCACTGAATATATCCAAGAATTTAGTTCTATAAACTAACAATTGTTTATGAAGTTGCCAGTTAGTTGGCTCCAAACTCTGCCTGGCAGTTGGTGCTGGCCGGTGGACAGTTCAGTTGTGCCAGGTGACTTAAACTCACTTGTTAGTGCTCTCTGCAGCATGGTGGTCTCAGGGTGTTGAGATTTCTCACGCGACAGCTCAGAATGAGCATTCCAGCAAACATAACGAAGTTACTCCCTTATCACCTCATCTCCAAAAGTCCCTGGGTGTACCTGCTCTTTACTATATGGAAGAGCTCTAAGCTTCCTCTGATTCCTATGAGAGGTGACCCTACATTTTGTAGCCATTTTAAAAAAGAACCACCATGCTAACAGAGTTATTTAGAAAACTTGAAAATGTGCAATTTTTACCCTTAATCCACAGATCCTTATCATCAGAGATATCAACCAAGAACCAAAACTCCTGATGAGTTTTGGTACCTTGAGGTGGTCTTTAAAAGTTCCCAGATGGATCTGGGTGTGCCCTACCTGTTGATGCCAAGGACCTTGCCTTGATTTTGTCCTGTAGCACAAGAAAAGTGCATCAAATGGAGGAAATCAGGATTCAGCTCTATCTCCATATTGGGGTGGTCGCATATGGCATTCATGCTGCTGCTGATTACTCCCTCTCCCACAACAGACATTGCTACTGATCAACTACAGTCTTATTTCCTACTGAGTTCGTGTGTCACCAAGCTCAATGGAGCAGTACAGGCACCTATCACCCCTTCCCTGAGTAGGCCTGCAAGATAAAAAAAAATAGCTAATACTAATCAAGGGCACTCTAAGTGCTTTATATTAACTCACCATCCCAACGCTATCTCCATTTTATAGGTGAGGAGAGTGAGGCAAAGGAAGATTAAATAACTTGGCCAGGATCACAGGTGCTTGGTGGAAGAGTCCAGATTTGCACCCGAGTTTTCAGCCACCCATGCATGATGCCTACTTATTATACACTGACTCTGTCTGACCCAGAGACTTCACAAGACAAACTCATCCCCAAAGAAATACAGGAAAGTAGAAAGCTGCAAAAGCACCATGAAAGGAGGAAGTGGAGGTGAGGGTATGAAGTACCCACTAATTTATATCTAAAAAAGCTCTTTGCCTCTCCAAAGGTCACCTTCATTTTTCTATTACTTTCTAGGGGTTTCAGCTTTGTTTTGCACTTAGGCCTACGATCTAGTTTCAGTTAATTTTTTTTTAAGTGCACAAGTTCTTTTTTTTTGTCGTTTGAATGTAGATTCGTCAGGTAGATATCCAGCACCATTTGAAAACAGTATTTTTCTTCCATTGTATCACCTGTGCTCCTTTGTTAAAAGATCAGCTAATTATATTTGTGTGGGTTTATCTCTGAGCCCTCCCAGAAATAAATCTTCCAATGATCAAATATGAGTATCCTTCCACCAATGCCATACTGTCACGATTACTGTCTCTTTTTAGCAAGTCTTTCAGTTGGGTAGGGTCAACATCCCAACTTTGTTTTCTCCTTTAAAACTCTGTTGCTTTTCTGGGTCTTTTGCCTCTCCACAGAAACTTTAGACTGTGGCTATCCACCAAATAACCTGTCAAAAGGTTCCAAAACATATGAACATCAGGAGATTCCCACCAACAGTCCAATGAGGTCAGAACTGTCAGGCCTCACTCACACATTTAGGGCTTCTGAGCAACTTTTTAGATCCCTGCCCTTTATTTTTTTTAAACTGAGACAAAAATTTCAAATGTGCAAATTGTTAGAGCTCAGTGAATTGCGTGCAAGTACACACTTATATCATAGAACCATCATCCAGAGCAAGACACTGAACTTCAGCCTCTACATGCTCCCAATGACTCTTATCCATGGATACTTTGTACTTTATGCTCTAAACTTGGCTGATTTGTAAGCAGAATTATGAAAGTAGGGATGAATCGACTTATTACTTCATGTATCACCTGTAATTTAGGAAAAAAACTGTCAAGAATTGTATTAATAAAATAAGCACTGACTATTGTCTTATTTGAAGCTATTTTATCAGCACTATATGATAGGTAGAAATTGGTCAAAATGAAGATGTATACCCTGCCCCAGTGGAAAGTATTCTGATTTTTCTGTGCCTAAGCCAGTAGCGATGAACCTATGGCATATGTGCCACAGCGAGCTGTTGTATCACTAAAAGCTATAAAAGGTTCACAATCGCTGGTAGACTTTCAGAGTAGATGCCAACCAAAAAACCTGGCAGGTCACAATTTGATGGGAGACAATGACCTATCTCTTACGTCCAATGTAGCACTGGAGACCTTCCTTTTAGCATGGATACCTTTTGTATCATCTTTTGATGATAAAATAAGGAAAAGTGAACCAAGCTAAATGATAAAGGTTTGCAAGTGCTACCTATAAAGAGGACAGACTGCCTCTCACCCGAGTCACTGGGTCACATCACCAAGCATCATAGGCATCGAAATTATAACATAATAGCTCTTCAAACACTGCTGCTTGAGAAACATACACCCTTTTATGTTAAGATTTTTCTTCCAAGTAATTTCCTTTATAAAATAAATTCAGGTGCAAGTGACTTATAACCCCTCCTCCCCCTTCATCAAGGTGCAGTGAGTGGTTCAGACTACAAAAACAGGGATGGTCCTGTATCACACAGCAAACCAAGTTGTTGAAATTCTAGGCTGTTATCTTATATCCCATTTGGTTTTTGTGCACAACTCAGATACATAACGAGCTAAAGCGGAGCAATGAAGTCTAACAGCTTTTACCATGTGAGATATATATATATATATATATTTCTTTTTTTTTGGAGACAGGGTCTCACTGTGTAGTTGAGACTGAACTGGAACTCACTATGTAGCCCAGGCTCGTCTTGAACTCACAGCGATCCTCCTGCCTCAGCCTCTCCAGTGCTGGGATTACAGGCGTGTGCCACCACACCCGGCTATGATCTGATCTTCTTGCGATCACTGATTACAAAAACGACACAAGGGTGTCAACTCTTCATCTTTACTTACACAGCACAACTCTATACAGTCAGGGATTAGTACATAGTAACTGGTACTCAGTCATACAGTGGAAAGGGTTCTGATACAAATTATTTCACCACTTCGTTTGTTTATCTGTAGAACGGGGATTAAAAGACCGATTTGTAGGGTCGTTGGGATTATTGGTGACAGTGTAGACAATGCACCTAACTCACCTCATGAACTTGATGACAGCTACCATTATCTGCAGGGTTACTGAATGCTTACAAATACTTAGTTGCTAGGTCTTTTATTGACTCTGACAATCCTCTGGTAAAGAAGTTCTTGCTAAAATTCTAGCTCTGAATTTGTTATGTAATGGATCACTGGGTGTGGGGAAAGGAAAAGGGTAGAAATGGAAAAGTGTCCTTTGTTCTCTGGGCAGACACTATGCTAGTGGATTCTCTCTCTCCTCCAATCAGAGAGGGGACAGCATGAGTCTCTGGGCAGTGATGCTGGCTGGCCTATGAGCTGCCCTTGGGAACCTGAGTGACTCCAGAGCCCATGGCCCGTTTTAGAGCCATTTTCTAAATGGCACCTGCTCTGCTTCTGTTTCTGCTGCCTCTGGTCCACTTCTGCTCACCACTCAGAGGCGAGGAAGAAACACTTCAAACCTGGACCTCATGAGGAAAAGGGAGGAGGGCTGTTACGTGAATTCTAAGTTTTAGGGCAGTCATGTTGAGGCTGGTCTGGATGAAACGAACACATGGGGCAAAATGAAGACTCTAAAGAGCTAACTGCTAGCCCACACTGTACTTTAAAAATGTTTTATTGAATATTAATCAATTACAAGTACTGTAAGTTAGACATTAAGCCAAAGCACAATTACAGGTTAAATATAATCACAAAGATGTTTTAAATAGAAACCCACCACGGAGGCAGGTCAGAGTTCACTGATGCCCTCTTTTGGAAATAAGCAGAGTGGAAAAAAGGAGCTTCCATTCCAAGTGAAAAATAATGAAGACCAGAAGAATTTACGAGATGCAAATGACTTTCTGTGACCAAATCAGTAGATTTGCCAGATGGAGAAAAACAAAACAAAGTGAAAAAAAAAAATCAAGATGCTCAGTTAAACTTTAATTTCAGATGATGAACACTTTGTACGAATATCAAATGTTGTAGGAAACAAACTTAGGCTGCGAAACTGCTTGTCTAAAATTCAAATTTAACTGGGCATCATTATCCGACGGTCTTAAAAACAAATGCAAAAAGGAAAGACACAGAGGTTGGAACCCGCTGACACTGGTGGGTCACACAGAGAATAAAAATAAAATCAGTAACAAACCAAAGAGTCTCACTACACTGGTTACTTACACAGACTAACATCACAATGAGAAAATACAATTACTATTCCAAATGATGTTGCCAGAAAACATTCTAGATTCCTCAAAGTTGGTTTTGTAAAATGTTTTGAGAAATTTTGTTTATCAAAGTACCTTTTTAGTTTTGTAGGTATTAAAGTGAAAACACTACCAAAAAGATAGGACGAGCTTACAGCAATGGGAGAAGCAGGTACTATATGCCCGTGAAGAGTTTGTTTACTGTACTGAATACGATGACTGTATGGTCTAGGTCATCTCCTAGGTCTAAGCTATCAGCCTCAAAGATTTTGGTTGCTTTCTAACTTCTTTTTCACTGGTGTTTCCTAGCTCTTCCTCCGGCACTCTGGGACGAGGAGGACGGTGTGTGAGGGGACTTCCCTGCTACCAGGGTTTACAGCTTTTCTCTGAATTGACAAAGGGCTTCAGGATTGCTTACAGATATGGACACACAGATAAAATAAAGCCATCTGAATTCTGGAGGATGAGAGAAAACTCTCTGAAAGGATGGTGGTAGGGACTGTGGAGATGTGCAGTGTAAAGTAGAAAAGAAAAGGGGAAAGAGTGAGGAGTCAAGATGTGATGTCTTCACAACGCGAAGGTTATTTCACAGGAGGTGGAACCCGGGGGAGAAGTGTAAAGCGTCACACATGACTGCGTCTGGCCTTAGAGTACATAAAATCTTCAGCTTCCTACAAATTCTCACTTTAATACCTCAAAATGTTTAATTTAAAATGATTAAAAACAGCTTGCATAGCACTCACATTCTACACAGTATCACAGTTACTGAATCCACACACACACACAACTTTACAGGCTTTGAGATTGTTCTCAACAATTTTCCCAACAAAAATATTGTTGCTGAGCTATTTCAGATATGGAGAAATTGGAACGGATTGATTACATCAATTCTGTTGTAAGTGAGGGAGTGTAATTTATGAAATATACCCTCACAATATAAGCTTAACAAGTATGAAAATACACGGAGACATGCCAACTCACTGACACCTTCCAAACACTAAGAAATAGAATCACAACGTTTCATTTATTAGAATATAAAAGGTTAAAAAGTTTCTGCCATAGTTAAGGCTTGCTTAAACTGAAAAATTTTAACTATCAATTGCAGTATGCTCAAATAGCCTGCAAAGGGTTTCCAGGTGGTATATTTTGAACAGATTTCCTTTTAATATGCTAGATGTGTCTAACAATAGTTCAAATACTACTTTCATTTCTCTGTCATTTATTTGACATTAAAAAAACTTAATTTCAGGTACATGAACCCTATTTTAATGTCAACTTTGGATATCTGCTGAATGACTAAAGTCTATAGCTCTGCGCAAGACAATGAGCCTACCAGAAAACCCAGTAAGAAGGCTGCTTATCCGACATCACACACATAAGATCTGGATGTGCTGGAGGAAAGGTGTTTCTGTTTGTGAGGTCATCTACAGGAGTCCCAATAGTGCACGCGTTTCCAGGGAGGAAGCGATACCCAATGACTCTTCATGCAACTGGGAAACACTGAAATACAGAGAAATCTAGACAACTTATTGCATTTGAATGCTGTTTTCCAGCATTAACAAACGTTGTTTTTTGTATAATTCCTACAATAATAAAATGTTAATCTGTATGACTTTGCTTGCCATATTCAGGTGTTTTGTGCATATTTCAATGCACTTTGCTATTTTGAAAGCAAAGAAAATTAGTCTAGCTTTTAACATCAACCTCAAATGAGTACAAGGATGCTATTTCATGAAACATCCTAATATTGTTTATTCTACTTAAGTTGCTTGAACAGCTAGACATTCTAAATGCCAAGAAAGAAAAGCAAATAAGAATCTTGGGTGTGCTGCTATTATTTTGCATAGAATAAAAACTCTTGGTTCCATGATGTCATTTGTTGACCAAGTGGCAGAATCTTCTGAGCAGAGAACGGATGAGGCCTAAATCCACTTCTGGTGGCGATTTGAAAATGGAGAGGTACCTATATTCTTTCTAAATGACTTAAGATGAAGAAAGAAGGAAAATGGTGGGGTCAAAGGTAACTGTTGAAGCTATTTTTATTCTAGACTAACAATCTGGGGAAAAGTAAAGGTCAAACACAAGGAGAAAAGTGTCCAGAGCACTTACTTCACGCCTGAGTTAAGTATCCAGTTGGTCACAGGTGAAATGAACCCTCAGGTCTGGAGAAGCCTTCTGATTTAGAGATAAAGCTGTGGAGATGTCTGGTTCTTTCCTCTTTTTTTTTCTTTTTGGTACTGGGATCGAACTCAGAACCTTGTGCTTGCGAGGCAGGCGATGGAACCACTGAACTAAATCCCTGGCTCATCTGGTTCTTTTTACCAGGTGGTTTGGGAAGCAGAGAGGCCATTTCAGGTGAGTCCCAAACTTACTAGTGTCGCCATATAGTGTAACGTCCAGAAACAGATTCCAGCCTAATTTAATGTCATGATTTATGATTCTAGATGGTTCTTCACATTGCTGTAGATGGAAATTCCAGATGTAATTAACTTTTGCTAACTTTTGAATATATTCATCATGACCTTTGGTTTTCAAGTTCTGAAAAAAAATGCTTTTGGTTCCTATGATATATCCATTAACCTCCTCTCTTTAGCAGATAATATATACACATTCTCTCAAGACCTACACTACAGCTGAAGCGTTATAAGACCAGAAGCACGGCAAATGTCTTCCTTATACAGACAGAACCTTTACTTGGCACACAGAACAGCAGACATGGAACACTGGTGGTTTAAAAAGTGAACCACAGTTTAACTTCTCAAGTGTAACGCCCAAGTTCAAAACTAGCACATCCATTAATCTAGTTAGTGCCATGGAAACAACACAACATATAACCAACCACAGTCAGGTAGTGGTTTATCTTTTTAACGAAGCTATAAAGCTCTCCATATCTATTCCATATTAACTCTTACTTAACTAAAAATTACAGCTATGTTTATCATTTTAAACTATGTCAGGGGTGAGGGAAAAATAACACACACTCTAACAGCTACTGAAAGCTACAAAAATGTCAATTTCTTCAATCCTTTGTTACACACAGAAAAAAAAAAAAAGGAAAAAGGCCCTCAACAAATATCAAATTTTGATGCTTTCTATGAAATTCTAGTGCTATTAAACACACAACCAAGACAAAAACACCCAGCTCAGGTCACTGAAACTTCAATAGAAGCAACAACAGAGGCCAATTCTTGATTTAATTTTAAGGGCCCAAGCAAGTTTCAGCTATAAAATTCAAACAAACTAGTGTGAATGCCTAGTTCCTGCATTGAACTTAAGCCAAAATATAAAAAAAGAACAGAAAGGAAAGAAAGGCAGAAAGAAAAAAGAAAGGTGTGTACTTTGACAGCCTATTTCTAGATTTTTAGAAAAAAATAACCATTTTGTTTCATTTCTGGAGATTGGAGGAGGTCCCAGCTTAATTGGCCTGCATTAAAAACCCCACCAAACCCCAATTAGCTTCCAGGGCTTTACTTTGAAATTTGTGTCACACCGCTTTTCCACCATTTTATATTGCTTGTGTTCCAAAGTTGAGGAGATAGTAGCATGTCAAGTAAATGAAGTAATATGCTTAATTCAATATTCAGTAAGGTGAACAGGGCAAGTGTAAGAATTGTGGTAAATAATTTCTTCTTAAGTGTCTGTATGCACTTGGCAAATATTAAAACAAGCAGTACTTTCATGAAAAAACCCAGTATATTTCTCTATCAGCTTTATTTAGAAAAATAACTGAAAGGGCTTTGGTTTCCATTTTTGTTCTCCTTGTCTAAATATATTAAGAAGTTTGAAGAAGTATTTCAAAAATTTAGTGCAGGGATTTCTTAATAAACTATTTGAAGCATGCCATTCAAAATAACCCAAATCTGGAGTAAAAAAAGTTCTTGCATTTGTGTACATCTATCTACTACACAGGACTTGAATCCTAGCATACTAAACTAAAAAGACAATAAAGTAATATTTTGGGGAGTCTAATGATATACATTAATCCACTGACTTTGGAAATAAGGCAGCTAATTTGGGGGCAACAGTTCTGGTGGCAGGGGTTATGTGAAGGGAAGTGTTTGTTCTCTGAGGAGTCCCCTGACTCTTCTGGACTGCAGTGAAATGGAATCGTACACTCATCCTTCTTGATGGTGTTCCTTCAATAGCTCCCTAGCTGCCTCACCTGGGAACGGAAGTCACAGTCGCCTCAGTCCACGCTCTACTGGGATTTCCAGGACTGGCCTGACTGCCCCGGCCCAGGGTATCCTAGAAAGGGCAAGTGGCCATTCCCAGCTTCAACTCCTCTCACCTTGGGAGCTCCTAAGTCAGGTTGATGATTGTGCCTTCCCTAGTGAGATGGGCCAATTCATAAAAGGAAACTAAAACTTGATGTTTTTCTTTTTCATCTTGATTTATGGAAACTAGAAGCACAGATATAAAATCAAACAATAACAAAAAAGTGGAAACAGAATCTTGCTCAGCCAGAAACTGGGGTGGCATTGTTAGTGATTTTAGTCAGTGTGACTTTGTGCAAAATATCCTTAGGAAGGTTCTGGCTCATTTTCAAAGTAAAAGTTAAAATAAAAAAAAGCGCCAATGATGCACGTTTGCAAAAAAAAAAAAACTAAAAAGGAGCCTGCATCTGTATATATTTGCTATATACACACGTGCCACGTTTAACAAAGCAAATGTAGTGTGTGAACGGTGAACGTTTGAAACAGTATTGGTTATGTTTCCTCTTCTTCCATTTCCAAGTCTAGATCAAAGTGATCTCGCTCTAGAAATGGATAACTGTGATGAAAATGAGCCTGAGATACGTGAAAAGGCCACCACTGTAAACATTTCCTCAAAGGGAACAGTAGCAGTTGAGTATGGATCAGTTACTCATACTATGTTCATCACGACAGCAATGCTTTATAAAAGACAAACAGCTTATTTCTAGGCTGTCAGGGATTAAGAATATTGATTTTTTTTGCTGTTGTTGGAAACAATCCACACAATCCAGTCCCAGATTTGGATCTGATGTGGCCTTTACCGATGAGCATTCACTAGGTCTTCTGCTCTGCAGCTGTTGCAGTCTGTGAAGGAGCTTCTGGCTTCATGATCTGGTACGTGATGAGATATTCTGGGTATGCCTGGAAAGGACGAGAAGAAAAACATCTCATCTTTCTGGTAGGTGCAGTGTTATTAAAGTGTTACTTAATGTGGAGGCCTCAGAGGCTACTGTATTCTACAGTATTCTACACAGTCCAGTAAGGCACCCGAACAACTGAAAGGTCCATCAACTCATTTGTATACAAACATGTATAAATTCTACAATCTAGAAAGCAGCTTGGATGTTATGTATTTTCTTTTTGCTCTTCAGTTAGGCCTGGAACCCAGGACTTTGCACCTTCTAAGCAAATGCTCTATCACTGAGCTACATATCCTCCCCACGTATTTCTACTCTACACACTGTCAGTTATACTCCATGCTTCCCATATCAGACAGCCATTTGCATAAACAGGAAAACAAAGGCACCACTAATATTTGTCTTTGTTACCTCACTTAGCAAGATGCTGTGACATATTATAGCCGATAAAATTTGTTAAACAAAATAATAATTATGCTGAATAGAATTTTGATCACAAAAATGTGTAACTCACTAAGCTAGGAGGAGTAAAGGGTAAGATGTTTTGAATCATCAGTAACCTAGGAGGCTATAGTTTGGGGATAATTTTTAATAACTAATTCAAGGCAGCTTTCACAGGAAAGATAATGGTTCAGATCCAGACTTGCCACTCTCACTATTCTTTCTCTTGGTCTCTTCTTCCTTGCAGTTAGTAAACCCAAAGCTCAGTAACTAGAATGCGAAGAGTATTTTTTAGTAGGAGCCGGTAAAGGAAGGCTGACCAGATGGAATTTCTCATAAATCTTAACCAAAGTTATTATGAAGGCAGAAATTAGAAGAAGAGGAACAAAAAAAGCCTCTTTAGTTTTCTTCAACCCTACATATAACATGATGATAAAACTAGACTCAGTATCTTAGAGTAGCCTGTGGATAAAAAATAATACTCTCTGTGAATCAAAGTATTTTTTGGGGGGAAGGGGTCACAAAATAATTTGCTTGATGCTGATCTATAAATTACTTGCATATAGATTATGGATTAAGACAATAAAAAAAGGTATGAAGAAGAGAAAATTGGACAAATTAGTATTTAAAATGCAAAAATAAGTATGCGGTAGATGTACTGAATTATTTTTTTGTAACTAGTACACCCTGATTTTAAGAGGCAGAATCTGTTATGTCTTAGCTTTTCTCATCTATTAGTAGCAATTGCAGTAACAGGATTTTCTGTGAAGATCAGATAGAAAGGTTTTGGAAAAGACTCAGCAAAGTAAGAATCTATTCTGTTTTGGTTCTATTAGTGTGACTGTCATTAGTATCACTCATTACAGACTAGTACCTCTTAAGTCTCAGTAAGGACTTTTAAAAAAACAAAAAATATAAATGTGGTTTAAAAAATTCTAGCCAGGCCTGGTGGCACACACTTATAATCTCAGCACTTGGGAGGCTAAGGCAGTTCTGTCATGAATTTGAGGCCAGCCTTGGTTATATAGTGAGCTCAAGGATAGCCTGAATTACATAGCAAGATCCTGTCTCAAAAAAAAAAAAAAAAAAAAATCTGTTTTCATCACTGGCATTCCCTGTTGGAATAACCAAGGATGACAATCTCTCCTGACCTTTTCCTTTTCTGACAAAATGAGTGAAAAATGGTAGCAAAGTTTATTTGAAAAAGTAAAAATAAAGAGGGAGGGAGAAACTGGCTCTGTAGAGTGAGCTTGGGCAGAGTAAAATAGGAAAAAGTAACATAAAAGTACATCCTGGAGGAGGGAGGGTGGGCTATAGTGAGAAAAACCACAATAGCATCTTCTGATTTTCTAATGGTAAACTTCAATAACTAAAGTCTGAAGTTTTTCTTTATTATAATCTGTACACTGCTTAATCCCTGAAATAGTTTTAAGGTGGCATTTTAGTTTTTAGATACTAAAACAAATTGGTTCACACACAGTTAATTCTAGACTTGGTTATAAAGAATGTAGCAAAGCTCATACACTGTTAGAAAAAGGAAATATTGATTAGTCAACCAAATGGTTTACTGGCTAAGAAAATTATGTATTCATCATTGATAAATAATTATCGAGCCTCTATTATATACAAAACACTCTGGTGTAAGGTGGGGACCTTGCTGTCAGGAAGCTGATAATCTAGTCTGGGAAGATAAGATAAAGAACAAGAAGGAACTAAAAACTAAAAACTAACCCTTGTTGACATCTGCTACACATGAAAAATGAGTGTGAAACTTGTTCCTACTTGCTTTTACCCCAGAAAAACCTACTATATGCAATACTTGCTCTAATACTTTCTTTTAGTTTGCAGGGCAGCTGCTTACGCGGGAATGAGCAAGAGCATCTTGGTAGCATGCTGTTTAATGTGATCTCTGATACATGAAAATTTTAGTTAGAGATATTTGAAGACTCTAATGGTATCAATTTCTTCAAGCTCCTTATCTGAGTGCTGTTCAATAGGATGATGAATTATTTCTGGGCAAAGTTTAAAATACTGATTAATCATATCAAAGTCCACAGTGATTTAAGGTAGGGAATCAATGAACTGCAGTAATAGAAGGGACGAAGTGGGGCTAAAAAATAGTCTTTCCTGTCATGTTACTTTAAAATCCATGCTGGTGCTGGAAATGACTAATGCTCTCAAGCCATGCAGCAGACATTCCATTTAAAGATTTTCTTCCATCTCAGTGTTTTGTATTGGCTGTGCCGACACGTTTAACGACTGGGTAAGTAGCATACCTGTTCTCCCCTGTAGATGACATACTCAGCATATGCCAGCCCATTGACACTTGGTCTGCCAATAACTGAGTGATGTCCTGGTGGGGCGTGGGCCATTTTCATGGTGCTGAATTGCAGAAAGGATTTTCCAAGGGTCACTCTACAGAATAGCATTTGTCTAAAGAAAAAGGAAAGCAACGCTCTGAAGGAAGTCTCAAATCTTAGAATAACTGTTGTTTATTGAATTAAAAAAAAAAATAACAAGGCACGCCAATTTAAATATTACTTTCAAATTTATGTGCATGAGTGGATGGCATTTGAGTTACAGATTTATTATAAACCAGTGGAGGCAAACCCATGGCATGCATATTATTTGTTTTTCTTTTAAGACCAGAGATGTTAATGCCTGAGTTGTTTTTTTCTAAACTAAAACCTCAGTATTCAGGCTGAACCGCAGGGTTGGCACTTTGCAGTAAGTAAGTGGGTTCTGGGTTGCAGTCTGGGCACGTGTCTCTAAAAGGTTCGCCATCACTGCTCTACAAACAAGTTTTTTGAGCTCCATCTCTACGATGTGGCAGCAGTGTGCTGTCATTAGTCTGCATTCCTTGTCTGCGTGATGACACACACTTGACCTCACTCACAGGTCCTACCAGCCCAGTCCACGAGGCTGCCGGCTGCAGGAGTACAGGTGGAAGTCCTGACCCATGTCTGTTCACTGACTTTCCTTGCGCAGTTCCATGCATTATGTAGACACCCAGTCGAAACCACAGGGGAAAACGATGACCGATGTAAGATGGGAGCAGCAGATGAATCCTTCCCCTTTCCCACTAATATGTCATGCATTGTTCTGAGATGGAGGGTACAGTTCACACAGGCTCTCTCGAGATCTTATGAGCTGGACAATTAACTGCACTATTCTGCTCTGCTTCCCTTTCGACTTCCTTTTGTGCCTTTATTCCTACTTCCCTGGGATTATACATGTCAAACAAGTGTTAGTCAAATGCTGTAACTTCAGGCTACACTTGCTAGGAAATCCCAGCCAAGACATAAACTTGTGTGTTTAATTTTAATCCTCACTTCAGTTTACCTTAACTGTGTATAAGCCAGCTGCAGGTAGCAACGGTTTCACAAAAGACAAGATGCTCACCTGTGACATATATAACAAGACCTGTCTTTGTGTGTGGGGCAGCCTGTTCCTCCTCCAATCCCATAAACGTACTGGTTGCTTTTTGAGGAATTTTCAGCAAAGTAAATCCCGGCTCCAAACATTCCTCCTATGTATGCATGTCTTTCATCAAACCCTTTATGAATAATGGCATTAATGAAGGGAGAACCTAAAAATATAAAGACAGATTAGTTTTTAAGCACGTTTCTAGACTCTCAATTGGCTCCATATTATTTGCAACAAGTAGATGAATATTAATTAATAACGTGTAAGTAAAAAAGTGTATTTTTAAAAGATGGCTTACACATGCTGCTGTACTGTTCTAGAATCTTAGTAGTATTTGTCCATATAAAACCCATATGGTATTTGTTAAACAAGAATGCTATATGGATTTTGCAGACAGCATGAGATTTTAGACAGGAAAAGCAAAATGTGGTTTTAGAAATACAGACTATTTTAACGTAAATTCGCAAGGGATAAACTAAAATAATTAAAGCAAAAAAATAATAAGTGGCTCAACTTGCAATTTAAGTTCTAAAAAAATATCAGCTAAGTTATTTTCATTGTATATGCCTTGGGCAAGCCTATAATATATATAATGTATCTGGAGCCAGTAACTTGTATGTATTTGCAAAAAAGAAAACCACAACAAACCATTTTAACTCAAGCCTATAAAGGCTAATCACGCAGATTTTTTTTTTTTTTTGAGACAGGGTCTCACTGTGTAGTTGAGACTGACCAGGAACTCACTATGTAGCCCAGGCTGATCTCAAACTCACAGCGATCCTCCTGCCTCAGCCTCCTGAGTGCTGGGATCACAGGTGTGCGCCACCACAACTGGCCTTTTTCCTTTTTTTAACGATACTCATTTTATAAAAGCTTAGACAGATGTCTACAACTACTAGGCTACTCACCATGAAATAACATGCGCTCATTGTGATGGTTATGATTCTCTTCAGATACTTCCTTTTGTCTGTGACAGAATCGCTCTCTCAACTTCTTGTTGACAACTTTTTGAATCTTTATGATGAAGAAAGAAGTTAGTTATCAGTAAAATGTTTATTATTTAAGAATGGTTTTCTTTAGGAGGAGTCAATTTGTTTTGTTTGCTGAAGACCTTTAAAAGTGATACAGTGGGATTCAGCTAATGCACTGGCTGTGAGTGACATAATTTTAGTTACAGTATTTGCTACTCTGTATCAGATTGGGCTGTTACCTCAAACCCATTTCAGGAGTTTAAAAATAAGAGGTTGTTCCTAGGCATAATGATTGAGGGTCCTATAAATCTGTGTTTTTAAAATAAAATCCATGAGGGCTGGGGATGCAGCTCAGTGGTGATATGCCTGCCTTGCAAGTGCAAGGTCCTGAGTTTGGTTCCCAGTACCAGAAACAAACAAATAAACAAAAAAACAATAAACGCAGCTGAGCAGTAATAACATATTAAAATAAGCTCTCCGGTAAATTCTGATGGGCATCAGTATAAGTTCCATAGTTCTGTTAACTCAAAGGGTGACTGGTTCATAATAGATTTTACTCTTATTCACGATGCCCCTTTGAAAGCATGTAACAGTTAGCCATTCTCTATTATAAATAAGAAATATATTCATTCTGTACAGTCCAAATGTGTGGATGAACTGGGAGACTCATGTCCATAAATTCGTCACCGATATAGGCTGACTTTGCCTTCCGTGTGGAGGTTTGCTGTTTCAGGCTGTGTCACGTCCTAGTGAAGCACAGTCCTTCAGACTACGAGGCTGAATTGTAGTGAGAGACTTTGACATCAGTAGAACAGGTGATGATCTGCGACAGTTTGAAAATATGACCTAATTTTTTGTTTTCATTGTTTAAATGTGACTTTCAGGTGAGCCTTGCAGTACAGTTTCCACTATAAAAGTTTTAAACTTACTCGAATGACATTGTATCTGTTGAATATGCCACCAGCATTACCACCATCTCTGTGTTCCCGGATAGTACTCTGCATCTATAAAACAAAATGTGGTAATTAACTTTGTGAAAATATGCCCGAGTATAATACTAACAACAGTTCCTTCTGTTATTTCAATTTTCCTATATGGTTTTAACTAATGAATCTAACTGGTCAATAATTTAGTAGATAAGTATTTCTGTGAGAAAACAGTCATAAATATTAAATTTATGCATTTTCTGATGAAAGATTTGGAAGTTGTTTTTTGAAACACAATTGGAAAACAGAAAAATGTCACTTTAAATCATCTACATTTAGTATTTTATGTTATTGAGATTGAGAAGTAACAATGTGATTAAATCAAAACTCTTCATACTGAATATCCCTTTAGACAAATACAAAAAATAATTTCTAGAAATCCAATATATTTTGTTCCTGAGGTGAATCAGTCTACATTATCCCAACAGTTTTTATGTTAGGAGTTTGAAATATCTACACAGACAAGGGGAAGGGAAATATAATGTGCAACTAGCTAAATGGAACAGCTCTTCTTCTCCTACTATGCGTTCTTCTACTCTAATTAAAATTATGAGAGCCGGGCGTGGTGTCGCACACCTGTAATCCCAGCACTCGGGAGGCTGAGGCAGGAGGATCACTCTTTAAGTTCAAGATCAGCCTGGGCTACACAGTGAGTTCCAGGTCAGTCTCAACTACACAGTGAGACCCTATCTCAAAAAACAAAACGAAACAAAAAACAAAAAAAAATTATGAAAAGTAAAAATGTTTTAAAGACCTATGTTTCTTGGACTGGGGTATGCTCAGTGGTAGAGCTCTTGCGTAGTGTGTACAAGGTCTTGAGTTCAAACCCTAGCAAGGCTGGAGGAAAAAAAAAAAGGCAATAAAATAAGGAAGCAATGCCCTCCTAATGAGCATGAGCCAAAATATCACTCTGAGGTAATGGTCTTGACTTCCCAGCATGAGAGTGGAAATAACATGAATGTTTCTTAAAAACAAACTTAGGGCTGGGGATTTAGCTCAGTAGTGCTGCTACGTGCCTTTCAAGTGCAAGGTCCTGAGCTTGATCCCCAGTATCAAACCAAACCAAACAAACTTAAATTTAAGTATATTTTCATCTGCTTATGTATTAGCAGAACTGTAGAATCAAGCAGCTTACTTATAATAATGAAATTATGGGTAAGAAAGGAAGCACAAGCCATTAATAGAAAGGGATGCTCCATGCCACCAGCAGGTTCAAACAGCCTTACTACGGTGCTTGAGAATTACGTGGCGGACTTCCAAGACATCTATGAAAATTAGACATTTTCTAACTGTATAAAAATAAAGATTAGAAGATACTTGCTATCTATGAGGCAAGATTCTCACTCTATATTATTCTTAGATAGCATTCTAATATAAGAAATAGCCCTAACAGGCTCTTTATGTGCATGACTTTCAAGGAAGTTTCCAAAATAAAAAGCCAGATCTACTGTACAATGAGTCAGGCTTGTCAAGTGAAAACAATATGGCACAGTTCTAACCTACAGTCATGTTTTATTTCTGGCAATGTTCCATTACAACAGCCAAAGGAGAATGATCAGTAGGTAAGTGATCATAGAGAAGTGTAAGAAACGCTTGTATCTTCCGGAAAAATAGATTTAACTACAGTTTCAGGAAAAGAAAATGAACATTTCTGGAGCCCATTACCTCTTCTTCTACGGACTGATATTCTTTATCTTCTGGAGCAAGATCTAGCAAAATAGTTCCCTGATTTACACAATGAAAAGTCAAATAAGGATTGGTTCCTGTAAGAGAAAAAAAATCAACATATAACACACAAGTCCATTCTATGCAAGGCTTTATTTTAGAAAAAAATTACTCATAAATAATTGGCATTTTGGTACAAGTCTAAACTAGTTTCAATGTGAACATCAAACGTAAGGTTATATTGCACAAATCACCAAAAGTGATGTGTTTGGGGATCCATTTTATCTGTTGTTACTGAGCTTTCCGTACAGAGAAGGTCTTAACAAACATTTGTTTAAGTTAAATCAATGAAGAACACACATGAAGATATGCCTCACACAGGAGTACCACACAGGACCGGGGATTCAGCTCAGTGGGACCATGCCTGCCTTGTAAGCACAAGGTCCTGAGTACAATCCCTGGCACCAAAACAGAAAGTACCACATTGAAATTACAACGTAGTTAAGTCTAAAACATATGAATTGTCCTCAGAACCTCTCCTTGGGTGGCTTGAAAAATCACAGTAGCTTTATAACACATTATCCTTGTCAGTTTCATGGATGGTCTAAAATAAGGTAAGTAAGCTAGAATCAAGTTCATAACTTCCTTTTAGTTTGGCACTCTTGAAATTTTATTAGCTCTGTATCTTGACTAATCCCTTGCCTTGCTGTAGCGAAACTATATCCAACAGAAATAAACATGAAGAAGAAATGTAAGAAGCTTGTAACAACAAAGGACAATGGAAAAAGACTGAGCTGAAAGTCATAAGGGAGAAAAAAAGGTTCAAGGTTAGTTAAGAAAGGTCAGATTATGAAGATCTGGGTTATCAGGGTCTGATTTCATCCAAAAAGCTATGGGGTCCTATTGAAGGACTAAGTAATGGAGTGATTTGGTCATACACTCATTTTGAACAGCCCTCTGTTACAGTGCAGAAAAGTATTGGAAGAAAGCAAAGGTGAAGGCTAGAGACAAGCTGACACAAGCTGTGACAGTCCAGGAGAGGATGGCAACAGTGGCTCGAATTAGGTAAAAACAGTGGGAAAAATCAGAAGTACAGTAAGAGATACAGTAAGAGATAACAGAGGACTCAGGATATAAAGTACAGGGAGAGAGGGCAGAATGATGCTCAGACCTTGCACTGAGTGGGAGTGTGACGCTGATCACTGAGATGGGGAAGACAGGAGATTCTGTAAGAGTTATACGCACAGATTCTGTGGTCAGACTGCCTGAGTGCCAATGCCAGCCCCAGTGGTAATCGTGTACCACTAATGTCTGAAATGTTTTTCGAAATAGCTTACCTTGTTGTCCACCTAAAAGTCTTTCTACTCCTTTGATTAATTTATGACGGTGTCCATATGCATTGATGCCTATTTCTTTCAATTCTTCATGACCCATATCAGCCAACACATCTAGTGTAATCTGAAAAAAAAAATTAGTTGCTAAATCTTTAGCAGTTCCTCAGATGACAAAAGCACCTTTCATTTGGGACCAGGGATTTAGCTCAGTATTATTTCTTTCAATTCTTCATGACCCATATCAGCCAACACATCTAGTGTAATCTGAAAAAAAAAAAATTAGTTGCTAAATCTTTAGCAGTTCCTCAGATGACAAAAGCACCTTCCATTTGGGACCAGGGATTTAGCTCAGTGGTTCTGCCGCCTGCCTCGCAAGCACAAAGACCCCAGTTTGATCCCTGGTACGAAAAACAAAAACAGAAAAGCACTTCCATTTGTCTACAATGCTGTGATCACCATACCAATTTTAAAGATTCTTTTATTTCTTTTGTAAGCATGACCTTACAATTTTCTCAGTTTCCTTGATTATCTTATCAGCTTTTTTTCTAACTTGAAATACCGTTTGCTTTAAATCAGTGGAGAAATAAAAAGGAAAAAACAGTTTTATAGACATACAAAATGATCATCACTATATTTCTCCTTGATGATTTAATTCTACAATCTCCTGTTTGCCTTGAGGCTTAGTAGGGATCAGTAGCTTGAAAATAGGAAAATGCCATAACCCAGAAGCCAGCAGGTAATAGAAAGGAATGGCAGGGGAAAAGGAGAAATGTTTGGTACAGTTAAACAGAATGTGGAGTACGCAGTTTCAGGTAAGCCGATTTTAGGAACGATAAGGAAATTCCCCTGCTGACACATAGTCAAGGTAGGAGGAACAGGCTGCCTGCAAAGTAGTGAGATTTAGATCTGAAGTACATATTTAAGTTAGAGGTCAGTTTATGGAGATGCTATACAAAATATTCCAGTTTGGACAGGGAAAGAGTAATGGTTCTTAAATCTCTCAGAGACTCTAAGGTTTAACAATCCCTGCCACATAACACAATCTGCTTCTGTACAGATAGTGGTTTGAAATTTTTGGTTATTCATCCCTGTGGACGGAGACGATTAAGACTATCCATCTGGCTCAAAAGTATCTACTATCAAATCAGTAAGTATCTAATACAGTAGCCGTGACTGTGCTACCACCCAGTGGCAGTGTTCTGAATGTACAGGATGAAAGTGGGCAGCCGCATCTTTGGTGGGCTCAATCTATAATTTCACAACTTAGAAGTGGGCTCTGTGACAATCCAAACATAGCTTTTGATTTTCTACTTCCCTGGAAAACTGAGAAATCCTTTTATAGGCCCTCCTTTTGTAAGTCAAATGAGACATTTGTAGTCTAGCCATAGCTTTTTCTATCCTACTTGGACAAAACCTTAAAAAAAAAATTGACAAATTAGGCCTGGAGCTGATTTTTATTGTCAGAATGAAATATTATATGAGTCTGATCATCTTGGTGCAATGAGCACACATCACTCATTCTCTGAAGTAATTTAGTATATTGCTTCTAAGTGGCCATTTAAGAAATCGTTGCTCCACTGCACAAAATGGGCAATTCACTTTGAATCACCCAAAGGAAGTTTTCATCAGAGCTTTTGAAATCAACAGTTCTGAAATAGATATCTTTGAAACAGAGCAGTTCATAAAATAATAAAGCCTTTACATGTTTATTTAGATGTGCCTTTAATTACTATCTATTGATATCCCATTGAAAATGTATGCTAGATATAAGTAGCCCAAAAGACTTGTGATTATCTGGATATAACTAAAAGTTAAGAGTGAGTCACTTTAAAATGATGTTCAAGAAGATATTTCTAGCAGCTTACAGAACTATAAAAGCCCTGAATCTTGGAACAACATGTCTAAAATCCAATTCACCTGCCCCCGACCCCGAAACTGAACTCAGGACCTGGTGCTTATCAGGCCGGCTCATGCCACTGAGCTACATCCCTGGCCCTTAATCTGCTTTCCTTGCTGTTTCTTTTATTGATACACTATTACAATGGTACCTCAGTTCACCAACTGTTTCCTACAATTCTGGAAAAATTTCTTCTATGGTTTTAGAAAAGATGGCCACATTTGTTGGTATTTGTGTGGGGAAGATAACTGTGGTCATGTTTGTCACCCAAAGCAGAGTTTGCAAACAAAAACAAAATCTTGCCAAACACTTCTGTTTGTGAACCAAACTGTTTGCAAGCAAAAGTACTTGTGAATCAAGGTACCACTGTACTTGTTCCAAGTAGGTTTATTAAGTGAAAAAGTATTTATAATTCCACACTTATTGTGGATATAATTAGAATGAAGGGATATGCCTTTAATGTGGCTGTAGCAGGATAATGTGTCAACACAAAAACCTTCAGGAAGGGAATCAAGTAAAAGAATTCTTACTCTTTATAATATTTACCTAAGAGATTTCTATAAATCAGAAGATGAATAAATGGTACCAAAAGGAAAATTTTATAGCAGCCTATTATGTCCTCACCACCAAAAAGAAGAACCATGAGATGTGTTTACTAAAGCATGTTTTCAAAACTGGCACACTGTTGCTTGGAATCTCTGGACACTGTAGGTTCTATACAGTTAAGCAAAGTGACAGGTTAAATGTCTCTCAACCAAAATTTACACAGCTAGTAAGAGGGAGAAAATTAAAATCAAGGTCTTCATTTAGTCCAGTGTTATTTCTATTCAACTATTTTGATCATTAAAAGTATTAGTGATGAACTATAATAAAAAGAAATTAGCTAAAATTTAAGAAAAAGCATGAAAAAAAGAAAAAAGACCTGGGGGTTTTAATTAGCTACAGATTGACTGTAAGTCTACAACGAAGCCAGAATGGGGCAAAGACTGGTGAAGAATTTAGAAGCTATGTCACATAGAGAATAATTGAAAAAGTCAGAATATTTCTCCTAAAACAGGGGTAGATTGTAAACGTAAGTGACTGGAAGGGTAAACTCCATGAAAAGTTGACTAGGTTTAAAAAGATATACAAGGCTGTACTACGTTGGTGACTCTCAAAAAGAAATACCAAGGTTTTAATCCCTAGTATTTGTGAAAGTCACAGAAAAAAGGAGTTTCCATATGTAAAGAGCTCGAGATGAGATCATCATCCAAGATAACACAGGGCAGGCCAAACATCCAGTAAGACATGCCCTCAAGTCTCATAAGAGAAGCAGAGAAGGCAGACAGATGAGAAGGCCACGTGAAGATGGAAGCAGGAACTAAAGTAATGTGGTTGTAACCAAGGGAGCTGGACGAGACCTGAGAGGCTTCTCTCTTCCAGCCTCTGTAGGGAGTGCAGCCCTAACATCATCTTGATTTCAGACTAGAGGGAATACATTTCTGTTTTGCCACCAAGTTTGTGGTAATTTATTACAGCAGGCCTATAAAACAATACATATGTAGACTGCAGATTAGATTTCTGAGCAAAACTTAGTAAACAAACCTGCAACAAATGGATTAAATATAGGGGCAGATTTTGGCATAATTTAAGCTACAAGGATTCTATTATACTTACCCAAAGTTGTAACAAGTGATCTATCATCCCTGCCAAATGGCCTGACATGGAAAACCTAGAAGAATGACTTAATGATCTGTAAACACTTTTCCAACTCTAAGACTCCATGTATATCAGTAATTGTTAATTCCTTCCTTCCTGCTCTCCTTCCTTCCTTCCTTTCTTTCTTTTTTTTGTGGAACTGGGGATCGAACTCGGACCTTGCACTTGCAAGGCAGGCATAGTGCCACTGAGCTAAATCCCCAGCCCAGTTATTGTTAATTTAAACTCAGGTATCAATGATCTTCCAGTATTTAATACTGACCATGGTAATAAGCATATGCAATATGAAGAACTTATTATCCAGTAAAAAAACAGCATGAACATAGAAGGATCTTGATTACTGACACTAATGAAATGAAATGAATAAATATTAATACATTTTTTGTTTTTTGGTACCGGTGATCGAACTCGGAACCTCGTGCTGGCAAGGCAGTGGCGGAACCACTGAACTCAATCCCTGGCCCATTAATACATTTTTTAAAGAGAGAGAGATAGGGGAGACAATTTTGAAAGCATTCTTTGAGAGAGTTTTATGGCCTAGATTTTTTTCTGCAGGGCTAGAGACTGAACCCAGGCCCTTTTGCATGCTAGATGAGCTATCCCCTCATCCCTCAGTCTCTTTAAGTTTTGACAGGAGACAAAATGTACACAACAAGAATGCTTATACAGACAAAACACGGTAACAATTAAAGACACTAAGGTGTTCAGATAATTTATGGGAGAAGTATAAAATGTCGGGATCTTCTGGCTTCTACAGAAATGTGATACAGGTTTTTTCTGGTACCGGGGATGGAACTCGGGACCTTGTACTTGAGAGGAAGGCGGAGGCACCACTGGGCTAAATCCCCGGCCTGTGTGACACAGGTTTTAAAACAGTTGTAAAGGAAGAAAAAATGGATGGCAATTACATATAAAAACAGTTTACCTGTTCTGTTTCAAAGATGTCCCGAAGATGTTCAAGGCCAAGACTCTTTAGGAATTGGCTGATATTCATGTCAAGACCAGCAACTAGAACAGAAACATATTAAATTAAGATTCTCAAAGAATTTTATGAATCTAAAGAAACTTTCAATATCCACTTAAAGACACTTTCCTTGGTTATACAGAAGATTTTATATAGCATAACACGTCGATTCAGGTATTTCAAGTTCTACCTGAGTTTGGCTGAGAAATAAAAGCAGAGTGCTTTATCACATCAGTAGTATATATATTAATTCTAACTACAGCTAGAATACAGAATTCTAAAATATTAAGTATAGAATATTGGAATTATATTTTAATAGCATAAAATGCTATTTTATATAACAATATTTTAACTAATTAAAAATCAAAAAAATCCTTTAGTGTACGTCCCTTAAATAATCCATTTTTTCTGATGTAATTTCAGTAATAAGACTCACTCAGTAGTTCCGTAAGATACTATGGTTGGAGATGGACATATAAGAATACAGTATAAATAAATAACAACGTAGATGCCAAGGAACTTGGCGGCTATGAAAACACATTTTTGTAAGATGTTATGTGTTCAAAAATTTGCAGATAGGATATTTTTACGTGACATGCTCAGTAACTGCAGAAAAAAGTGAATCTGTCCCATTAAAAAAGATGTAATGAAGTAAGTGTTCCACACACTTAAGAGGCTCCACACACCTTCTCCTTCCTTCCTTTCTGTACCGGCCGCTCCGTCTCCTGCATTGGAGGCTCCTCCTACTGCCAACTCCGCTAAAGGGCCTGTGAGGTTGTCTATGCTGCTGGCTGCAGACAGGCAGGAGGGGGTGGATGCTGGTGAGATCAGAGAAGCACTCACTACGGTTGCCTGAGGTTTAAAACAGGTAGGTAAAGCTTCTGGCGGCATGGCATCTATCAGCAAGGCTCTGATATCGTCGGCCTACAAAGAATAACGAAACAAAACAAAACACTGTATCATAATGTTAAGTTTTTCATTAAGTACCAAACACTCTGTGATTTTTTTTCTTTTAAATGCCAGGCATGGAAACTGGTACATGGAAGTAGCATGTTGCTATGACAAAAACCTGTGGTGTGGCTTTGGCAGGAGCCATTAGCGTGGCATGGTGACCATTAGTGGAAGCTGGAGACAGGCAGTTACTACTGAAGGCTAAAAATGGGAAGTGATATTGTGCAGTAAAGTGTCTGCAAGCACTGGCAAATGAAGTACTATGGAAGGCCAAAGGAGCCTAAGAAACTTGTAGATTTGTCTTGGGAGATTTCAAGAATGCTGACTGCCCACTGAACCGACTTATTTGCCCATAATAAGGTATAGCAGGTGAGAAATGAATTAAGAAAGAACTATTTTATTCTCTTAAAGGAAATATATTCACCAGGATATGCTAAGTTGGAAAATAAAATTATCCGTTATCCTCAGCCTTCCTACCAGCAAGACTTTCTCAAAGAAAAAACAGTCCAGGCCAAAGATCAAATACAGAATGTTAACAACAAAACATGGCCTCAGAGTAAAAATCAATTCACTGGATTGGATATATGACTGAAAAGCCTTAACAAGACCTTTAAGGTGGTAGATTCTGAACTCTGAGCTAGATAAAAAAGATTCTCTGAGGACACTGCTCCACAGTACCCTGACTCGCAATCCAAATCAGAGAGGGACTTACTGTGAAGAGAACTGTGGCTGTGGCTTCTGTCAAATGCAGTAACTAACTTGATAGGAAACATGTTTAAAACTATACCAGTTGGGACTAAAGGAACAGATAAATAAAAAATGAAGAGAGACTCTTGGCTCCCACATTTCTAGGAGCAAGAAGCAGGTTGTGAAAGCCATTTAACTGTATAGATGGATCATTTCTTATGGAAAGAGTAGGATGATCCAGAAGATAGCCAGTGCTACAGAAAACCATGAAAACACTCCCTGGAGGCAGAAGGGGGATCGAATCAAGGACCATTCCCTGACTCCTGAGTAGATGGCTCTGGAAACATAATGCCTGAACTGGATTTCAGAATTGCTATGGACCAGTGACAGCCACTTGGCCATCTTGGGAGGACTGTGAATATAGTTTGAATGTGAGAGAAATACACATAACTTGTGGCCACAGGGAAGGACACTGATAGATTAAAGACCACTACAAAATCTTTGTTTCACCCTTAAAGGAGGTAGAATCTATTTTTCTATCTTTTTTATGTAGGTTGGCTGCTCATAACTTGCTATGCACAAGAGAATATGGTGGGTGTTTAAGAGGTTTTGCCACCTCTCTCTTGAACTGCCACCCCCCCCCAAAAAAAACCCAAAACAAAAAAAAACAACTGAAACAAGACTACTTAATGATGAGACACCAGGTGGGGACAGGGAGAATAGTTCCATTCTTCAGCTGCCTCTGCCCGAGGCTCATCAGGGAAGCATCTTTATGTTCCTGCTTCTGCCGACAGGTGTAGCAGCTGAATGAGTTCAGGGAAAGAATATTCTAGCGAATGTGAGGAGTCATGAGATATTATTAATGGTTATTATTTTAAGCTACTGTTTCGAAATAGTCTGTTACTCAGCAATAAATAATAAAATAGAATATAACCTGGAAAAATTCTTTCTGGCTCAAAATTATAATGATTGACTTGATTCCTTGACTTTCAGAAAGTTTGGAGATGAAACAGTGTTTAATTTAGCAATTAAATTCTTGGTTTTAAAAATGTTTTTATAGTATAGTAATTTACTTTTCCACTTTCATAATAATGTCTGGCTAGAGTGAATTTTTTGGTTTATCTCAAATACATGCAATATTTATTTATATAAACATTAATATATAATATATAAATACACACTGTAGATATGTAGATATATCACATATGTAAATATATATGCAATATACTACATATATATTTTAATGAACATTAGTTGCTCTACAACAACAGCCATCTATAGATTTTCACGATATTTTGCTAAATGTAATTGAGGATCCACGCTAGAAATGTTTCCCTATGATTCATGTTTTCTTCTTCTAACTAATTTCAAGTATTTAATGAAGTTAATTTAACAAAATTTTGAATATAACAAATGCGAATTTCAAAAAATTTTCAGAAGAAAATGTTTTAATTAGTGCTCATTATTTTATTGAATAATGGGTTGCACTGATATATTCATAAATGCATGTTTCCCAATTTGATCACATTCACCCACCCCTAAGTAGCCCCTCTTCTCTAACAGTCTCCACTCTATTTTTGTGTCATATTCTTCTCTTTGTTTTTTCCTAGATTCCACTTTTGAGAGAAAACATGCAGTACTTGTCTTTTTGAGTGTGGCTTAAAGAAATCTGTTCTTATTCTAAACAAAGTAAACACTACTAAAGGTAAACCTACTGAGCTGGAGAAAGTAATGTCATCTCCGAGCTTATCGTGAATAACAGTCAATATCTGAAGTGAGGACTCACTGTTGCCAGGTCTAAAGGCGTCTGACCCTCTTGGTTCTTCATAGTCGGGTCTGCACCATGTGCTAGGAGTAGGGCACATAACTGTGTCCTTCCTTTTTGGGCTGCTTCGTGAAGAGGAGTAAACGCCCACTTATCTGTTGCATTTACACATGTGTTGTATTTTATCAGTAACGCTGCTATGTCAACATGCTGAGGAAATATAAAAGGACGCAGAGTTAAGAATGAGAACATCTGGACGTACCATCGTGCGCACCGTTATTCTCCTAACAGTTTACTTTTTCTACATCTGTATTCTCATCATTTATAGAGGTTTCTTCTAAAGTAAAAAGAATATTTTGTCCCTCTACCTGTATTTTGGACTAGTTTTCTCCAAAAAAATTCCACGAGTATTCTTTTACTCTGTAATTCTGCCTGGGCTTTTAAAAAAAAATTCAACCTTGCATATTCAAGTCTATATTAAAAACAAATACATAAAACAAACTTGTACTTGAGTCTAGGTCTTCTATTAGTGGTTGAAGCTACCTGCCAAATCTCTCAGACGAGTAGTCTAAACCTACTGCTTATTTGGTAATCTTCCCATATGTCTTCTCATTTGTGTGATCTGTTCTATTTATTAAGGCACTCATCCCAAAGATTCAAAATGGTATTTATCCAATCTTTGGGAAAGTAATATAATAAAACACTTTACAAAAAAATAGTCTGTTGGACCGGGAATATAGCTCAGCGGCACAACGACTGCCTAGCAAGCTCAAGGCCCGGAGTTCGATTCCTGACACTAAAAAAAAAAATAGTCTGTTAAATCCAAAGGATTTCACACAGGTTAGTTAACTGGTAAGATAAGCTGCGCATTGCTGACGATATGAAGTGGAGGTGTAGAGGCGGGCAGCATAATCAGACTAGGGTTTCTGAGACAGGCTACGTGCTTCTTTAGGGGTTAGAAGACTATAAAATTAATTTTAGAGTTCAATTATTTGTAGACTTTCTAACATAAAAGAAAACAGAGGTACCACGTATGATACTATTGAAATCAATTAAAACAAAATAACACTCCAGTAATTTATCTCCCATATTCAAAGGACACATGTTGGAAAAGCTGTTTTTGTTCAGGTAATCCAAAAGCATGGAATAATTTCAAGCTTCTCTCAAGTGAGGCTATAAGTCCTTTACTCCGTGTTTCTGATAACAATTTTTATTCCACTTCCATGTTTATTGGCAGAGTAATATAATTTGGTAGACTAATTGCAAAGGCTTCCAAAATTAGATAGTCCAAGGAAAATTATGCGTTTCTGTATGTGTATGTATAAAACCAATTGTATATCCAGTATGTATTATTAAACTTTCTTTATATTGAATTTATAGTTTATGCTAAAAAAACTAATTACATGCTTGTTAAACTTGCTGACAAATGTCTGAAAAAGCAATGAACAGGAAGGAATATATTACTGCTCAAGTAGAATAAAAATACAATTCTTGAGCTCTTTAATTCTTTTAAGTAACTATGCCATGGGGGCAAAAATAGTAACTGAAAATTAAGGCTGACAAATGCAGTAAATAAGCGGCAGCGCAGTTCTATTCACCCTAGGACAGCCAAGTATTGAACTGGAAAGCCTAGAAAAGGAACTGAACTCTGCTGGAAAGTCTCTAGGAGAAAGAGTCCGTTTAGCAGGGTTTCAGAATCCAGCTGCAAGACAGAAAGTTTTAAATGACAAACAACATAAAAAGACCGGGAAGGCCTTCATTTAATTTTAGAAGGAAGAGAAATATGTTTGGGCTCTGGCTAAAGCAATTTGTTACAGGTGCTTTATCACAATGAGGCCATAAAATCCCTCTAATACTATACTTTTACGGAAAACACTGGAAAATGAAGAATGGACAAAGAGAACTAGCAAACTCTTCTGGGGTCTTTACAAGGTATGATAAAAAAATATGGTGACTGTCACTGCCAAGTCACATCCAACAGAAAAGCAGGCTCGTAAGAACATGATAGTAAGTCGTCATCCACTTAGTCACCAGATCTGGCACTGCGTGACTCCTGGCTCTTCCCTGAAGTCAAAATGACCGGGAAAGAAAGAATCACTCAGAACACTCAGACAGCCATAACAATTACACTAAAGACTCAAAAGAGAACTTCCAGGCCTGCTTCAGAAACGGGGAGGAATGATGAGATGTGTTCCAAGCGAGGAGGATTCTGAAGAGGATTCTCGGCACGTATCTCGTAGTGTAACACACTTTAAAGTTTAAATGTACACTGCATTTTGGATTTTATCTCATACATGGTATAACAAGCTACATGTAGTGGTACATGTCTGTAATCCCAAAACATACAACTAACTGAGTTCTCTAGAGGAAAAAGGGTAAACATGAATGAGGGAGTAATCACCAATATATAACTGCGTAAGTAAATAACTGTATTTTCACAGACATCTCATATTTTTATTTTATCTCCAGGCTACTCAATTAATCTGTATCTGTTTAATACTGATGTGGAGCTGGTCAAATGTACAGGTTATTTTTAAGACATAGGAGTGGCATGTTGCCCTTGTCCAGACCGGCTTGGTAAATGCACTGTAAGAAGTGAGTTATGCTCTTAACAGTAGTACTGTCTTGCACATTTATGTAGTTAGGTTTATGAATATAAAGACTACATTCCTAAGGTTCAGACTGCAAGTTAAGGCTCTTTTCATGACATCACAGATGTCTTCAGGGTCTTGCTGGACTAAAAAAAAATGAGTAATTTTCCTTAAAGTAAAAATAGGAGAGAGTATGGTATTTGGTACCACTCTTCCTAAAACTGCTCTATAAGCTGCTTTACTTAGAGTATAGAAGCCTCTATTCCAGATACAGCACCACATCTGATAAACTATGTGGCCAGGCCAGCTGAAATACCACCAAGATCAATATAATACATGCAGCATTTTGCTGTCCTAAATATCCAGCTAATGAACTCATGTAACATGAGTAAAGAGGAACTTTTAAGAGATTTATAATTTCTGTAATATAAAAACACCTGTCCTTTAGTTAAAGCAAGACAAAGTAGATTTAAAATTTTTTATACAGATGCTCTGTGATTTATGATGGGTTACACCCTGGTAAAGCCACTGTAAGTGGAAATGCATGTAATACACTGAACTTCATAACAAAGTATACTGTATCCGCCATTCCTCCTCATCTGAGGACAGAGGGGGGCTGTGACTCACTGCTGCTGTTCAGGATCCCAAAAAGACTATAGCAGTACATTGCAAACCTGAGGAAAGACTGATTTTAAAGTATGGCTTTTAACTGAGCGTGTACTGCTTTGGCACCACTGTAAAGTTACAAAATATTAAGTCGAATCACTGAAAGTTGGGGATTCATCATTGTGTTAACATCAGTCCTTATTTTAATTGAGATCAAAAGACATAGTGACTTGATGTGATTACTGACAATACATTAAAGGTTTACAAATAAATCAACTTATTTTGTAGAGAAGAGATTCTCAGTGGAGAGGATTGATCTTACTTGCTGCCATCTGAGAGAATCACTGTGCCATGAGAGACTACTGAGGGGGTCCAGGGCACATGTGAAAGATATGGCGGGGGGGGTATCAAGAAATTACCAAAGTAAAAGTTCTAGTAAAATAAAAATTACCTAATTCACATTCATTCTTTAGAATGAGAACAGAATGAACTAGGCTAGTCAAAACCTCCAGCAAATGCCTATTTATACACAGCTTGGAGAATTTTCTGTTCATTTTCATCTCAGTAAGTTACCTTTATTTTATAGAACTAAGCAGTAGGGATTTGACAACAAGTGGTATAACATAAAAGAGATAGTGGAAAAATATTATTTCTCAGTTGGAGATAGAAAAGGAGAACAAGAATTATGGTAATAGTGAAATAAATTTATGAAAATAGAACTATGGGCTGCTGTTCACCGTAATGCCTGCCTTACACCTCTCTTCACCTAATGAATGACAAGACAGCTTCAAAGGAGCAGGAAACAAGACAGGATCAACCTGTATATTACACTACTCTTCAGGCAAAAAGGAGAACACTAAAATTTTCTTCTCTTTATACTGGTTATCAAATGACCTACATGTAGAGTAATGAGCATCTCAACACTCTCCCTGTAAGAATGGGGTCAACTGGTGACCCTTTCTTTCTTTTCTAGAACTCCTGTCAAGACTGTGAAAGGAGGAGACTGAAGGGGTAGAACTTTTCCACAGCCACACAGTGCCTGAGCTCTCTCACTGCCTGTGCAGTTAACAGTAACATAGTTTTCTGAGATCACATTATTAGTATAATCTATACATTAGGTTTACACAGAAAACAAGGTATTCTAATTGAAGTTCTACTGATCCCATCAGATTTATAAACATTTAATTGAATCTTAGAAAAGGGATTAGTAAAATAAATACGGAGAGAACAATCCTGCTAAGAAGTGCTGAAAATTACTCTCCAAGTGACTGCCTCACAAGCAGAAGGTCCCGAGTTTGATCCCCAGTACCAAAAAAAAGCATATGTACTGTATTAGCAACAAAATAATTAGTATACAAGATTTTCAGTGGAAATATTTGTTATGCAATGAAACTTTCATGTGAAAGTTAAAGGAAAATGACACTTTTAATGAAAGATTTATCATTTTTGGAAAGGCAACTTTAAATATTACAATTTCTAAAAGATTTAAGTATTAATAATGTATTTACTAAGCATAACCTTCAACTATTTCATATCATATTTAGAAGTATAGTATTCTGTTTGTTCAACTCAAAACCAGACTGCTGGCTTTTCTTACAAATGGTTGCATTTAGACTGTCACCTCCCTGGAATACCAGTCTTTGCACAATGGATCTGAAAGGATGAAGGTATTTTAAAGGGCAAAGAAGAGAGTAAGAAGGAGAAAAGAGGCCAGGGATTTAGCTCAGTGGTGCCACCACCTGCCTCACAAGCTCAAGGTCCCAAGTTCGATCCCTGATACCAAAAAAACGGAAGAAGTAATTAATTTGATTTTTATATATAATTTGTTAGACTTTTGTTGTAGTAAGACATCAAGCCTGAGAAGGCCTTGGTTACTAGTCAGTCAGTTCTGACAAATGGCATCCAGGCCTTACAATCCCTTCATCTTCTAGCTGATAGCCTTAACGGTAATGCTGGACTTGCACTGTGGGGTTTTATTTAGTCATCAAATTCTATGAAACTATGTATACCCACTGCTCAACCACTTATCTGAACACTTTTGAGATGCTGACGATAAATATTAGACACCATAATTTCCATACCTCTATAGGAGACTCCTGGCCTTTATACTTTTTCTAAACCATAACTGAAGTAGAACTAAGATATATTATTGGTGTCCATAAGTACTACTGAACATACATTTCACATTTATTATTGTGCTAGACAATATGGAGTGACCAAAAGCTTTAAAAAGCATGGTTGTTGGCCAAAAAATAGGTAAGCTGAGAAGATGAGATAAAGCTTGACAGAAGATTAAAATAGTGTTAACTGATATGCCATTGATAGCAAGATATCTATGTCTTTAGTGTGTAGTGTACATTTACTAAAGTAATAAGGAAGTCTCCTTGATTTTAATGTTAGCATGCTTACCCCATAAGATGCTGCGTTATGAAGAGGAATTAAACCACCCTTGTCCTGGGCATTAACATCTGCTCCATGCTCTAGAAGGTATTCAGCTACTTCCAGATTATTGTAGCCTGCTATTAGAGCAAAAAAAAAGCAAACATGTCAGCTTAACAGAAAAAAAAAATTTACATATACTGAACAGAAAAATGTTATAAGTTTAATTCTGTTTGCTTCAATAACTAAAACTATTATGACACAATCAAGAGCTTTCATTGTTAAGAAACTATACTAAATTATGTCACTCAAATGCATTTTACTAAGTAGTTTCCTTCATGCTGCTCAGCATTTTGTTCATCTTTTGGTAAACCATAGTAGGTACCCAAAAAGGGAAAGCAAGGCTTAGCAGCACTGGTGATGCTTACCTGCCAGGTGCAGAGGAGTAGAATTTCTGCCCTGGGTGTCTCTGCAGTTGATATTCTCTGGGGTGCAAAGCTTCTGCACTCTTGCCAGGCAGCCCTTCTTGGCAGCATCCAGTAAGGCAGCATCCCCTCTCAGTAGGTCCTGAATGTCTGTGTCCCCTTCTTTGACCAAATCTAGAGGTGTATTTCCATCTCTGTTCTTTTTGGTTGGATCTGCTCCATGCTATAAAGTAAAACAAACGAGGTTTGCATGGCAGGTAGTATGTACATATTTACTTGTTTAACTTTCTTCACCTTTAGCCACTGAGGAAAGCTCTGTAATCTATATGCATTTTCAAAAAGAGAAGCCACCCCCCAAAGAGAGAGAGAGAGAGAGAGAGAGAGGCCACATCCTGCTTTATTTTACAAATTCCTTACTTAGCAATATATTGGGTCAGTTTTCTAACTACTGAATTAAAGTCCAGGATCAGTGCTGATGATTAAGTGGGGAAGGTGTTGAGAATCTTTCACTTATCATTAAAATACACTTTTTTTCAGACTCCACAAATTGTCTGTGGAAACCTCTTTTCCTTTTACAAATGGCCTGGTATTAATTCTGGCCAGATTTCAAATGCGCAGTAAGTATTAGGAAAAAGATTAGAGAAGTATAAAACACATTAGGTGGGAAAGGGATTAATTCTAAATGCCATCAGTTAAAAAAAAAGTTTAGCCACTTTTTAAACTTTTGCATTTTTCAAATTTTTTCATTTTAAAAAATTTTCATGAAATTAGATACAAATATATTAACTATCTTGATTTAAAAACTTTAATCATATATGTCTATGCAGGAAATATCAATTTTTTTGGTGTTACAAGCCTGACATGGACTGCTCTTGGCCCACTGTGGACATAAAGAATAATCCAATCTAGACAGCGGAGTAACAGTGACCTGCAAGTTATTTTTTTTAAACTAATCAGTGATAATAAAAATGATTCTCAAACATAGCAGTTTTCTAAAGACTCAAAAAAGTGGTGGGAGAAGACTTATTTATATCTTACAGGAACATTTTTTCTCTAGCTTTGTATCATTTAACTTTTAAAACCCACAAATTATCATTAATGCATATAATTATTGAACTCTACTAGTTCACACGTATAGAATTAACTTATGTTTTAATAAAAATCTGATATCAAGTAAGTTCTTAAAAATATAAATGAGAGCAATAATGAGTGAGCTAATTAACGATAAAATGATTGTAAGAAATCAGCTTGAGTTAAATATATTGCCCTTTGTACCACACCATATTTTTCTGGTATTAACAGTGTGAATACAAGGTAAACCAACTCTTTCTAAAACCTACTTTGATGAAACGACCTTAACCAAATTCATTCAGAAAGACACTTTAGGCACTACTCAGAGCTATGTAGGTATCATGATAACATGCAAACACTTCTCTGAAGAAAAACAGACGAGGGAAGCAGTTGCTAGAGCACTTATTGTTCCTAATAGAGAAAAATACTCTAATTTCAAGTAATAATAAAAAAGAATTACTTATAACTACATACTTTTAAAAGGAGCTTGCAGATTTCATATTTTCCTTTAGCTGCTGCTTCATGTAGAGGGGTGAATTTCCATAAGTCTGCCACATTAACAGAGGCCCCATGCCTCACTAAAAGTTCAGCCACCTCATAGTGTCCATAGGAACAGGCATTATGAAGGGGCACCAAGCCGCTAGACAAAAGAAAATTATTTTAAAATGAAACCCATTAATCTGCATAACCAAAATACACTAACAAAAAGGGTGTGCAAAGAGGGTGAGGACAGAGCTCAGTGTAAATGCCCTGGGTCCAATCCCCAGTGCCACCCCTCCCCTCATAATGGATAAAGTTAAGTTGCATTTTCGACATGGCAAAACCAAGATATCACAAAGTGCCTTTTTATTTAGAGATTGGTGCCTTTTTAGAAAATTTTTTGTGATGAAATATGCTAGGTGCTAAAATAAGCAACAAAAACACAAATACTGGTTGTTCTCCAATACTATTTTGAAAGAGCTAGTGATAAATTATTGAATATTCATATCTGATATATCCCTTAAAAACATACAATGGTTAATGGAAGCCTATACTGTGCAGTTCAATTCTACAGCACTGTGCTACGTAATTGTACAGTAACATAGTGGCTTATTTTGAGAAGATATGGAATTAACTCAGAACACAAAAAATTCATTTCAGTGAAAACTTCCTTACATTTCTAAGTAGCTGCCATGGTTACTTTAAGCTTTGTTTGAATAAAGTCAAATAATTTATCAGCATAGTTGAATTAGTAAAAATAAAGTTATATTTCTATTAATACTGACTCTGGAATGGATAGCTTCTTTTTGGAAGAGTTTATGCATTTTTAATAGCAAAAAAAGGGGTAGACGGTAAATGACAAACTATGTGAAAACACTCACACAATGCAGTAAAATCCTATATGCAGGTATTAAAAGGGTGAGATGAGCTACTGAGTACTGATGTGGAAACACATTCACGGTGAAATGCAAAAAGACTATGTAGAGCCACATTACCATTTGTTTAAAACCACCACCACTACAGCACACACATACGGGTCCACACAGCTGCAACAGCTGCAGAATTACATTTAAAAATGTTCATTCTGTATTTCTAGGTGGTGGGCCAATGGAATTTTCACTTTCTATACTGTACCTCCCATAAAGTTTTAATATATGATTTAAACAAAAGAACATATGTACTATTTTTTTAATGGGGAAAAAATCTGACTTCAAAAATACTTTACAAACTTTTTATGACGTATGTGAAGAGAAAGACACTAGACACTGTATTTGAACACTCACCCTTTATCTTTGGCATGGACATCGGCACCATGGTGTAGAAGGTACTCCACAACAGACACACGATTATAGCCTGCTGCAAAGTGCAAGGGTGTAGAATGCCGGCCCTCTAGATCTCTGCAGTTCACATTTTGAGGGCTGCAAAGTTGCTTTTATGGTACAGACATAAACACAGAAATAACATTAATATTTATTCAGAGGCTTTCCTCTGCAATAGTGTAGTATCTTGAATATACTGTAATTTTCTAATGAGTATTTATCTCGAAAGAACAGGTAATACAAATGATGCTTAAAAATCAGCATGACGCTTGGCTTTACAATGACTACAAATACTCTTTCTATGTGTTGTGTAATTTTTGTTTTTTGGTACCAGGGATCGAACTTGGGTCCTTGAGTCTGCAAGGCAGGCGGCAGAACCACTGAGCTAAATCCCCAGCCCCTGTGTTGTATAATTTAACCTTTGTCAACATTTCCTGGCCCAAATCTTACTAAATAGAAAAACTTGCAATTTCCAAGCCAATGAAATCTTTCTTTTGCAACTTTGGAAGTTTCTGCTCCCTGGGCTTGCTTATCACAGCCTGTCTGCTTGTATAAGAACACCATTAGCTATTCTTTGCTCAAAGGAGACTAACTCCAGTTGACTACAGAATTACAGAGTTCTATTCCCTCTAATGTGGATTTAGCAAGCAAATGGGCTCAGAAAAGATTACTTTTCTAACTTGGGTCTTTGACCACCTATACCAAGAAGCCCGGCAGTCAACAAATGCTTTACTTAAGTCAGGTGTGGTGGTGCACCCCTGTAATCCCAGCACTAGGGACGCTGAGGCAGGATGATGGCTGTAAATTCTAGACCAGCCTGGGCTACATAGTGAGTTCCAGGTTAGTCTCAACTACATAGTGAGATCCTTTCTCAAAACAAAAAAAACAAAACAAAACCCCAAAAAACTCACAAATGCTTTACTTGATTTGGGGGGTGATGTTTAGTCTCATAAATCAAAATTATTTTAATCACACTCTAGCTTTGGCCTTCCATCTCTTTCTGAGATATCCTCCGAATTTCCTGTCTTCTTTTGTCCCTTTAAATGTTACCATTTCCACAGAATATAAATTATGAGCTCAGTCATGTTTGTTTACAAAGCAGTGGGAAGCAAAGAATGAGAGGCTGCATCACTGGAGGTGATAGGCAAACTATAACAATATTTGAATAATAATTTAAAAGAATATCACATTTTTTCAGTAAGGGAATTATATCTATCAGTAAAATTGATCAGTGTCTTCATTTCACAGATATATAAACCAAGACTCAGGCAGTTTAAGAGATTTATCCTGTTCAAATAGTTGGTAAAGGGAAGGATAAAGATTCAAACTGTTTTACTGATTGTTACTCTCTTGGTCTTTTAGTAAAACATCATACATCATAAATCATTGTTCATTTTGTTAATTATTCAACTTCAAGGAAGCGATAAGAAAACTAATGAGAAGAAAAAAATCAAAGTAGAGAAAACAGTGACATCTTACAGGTTACCAAGTATGATGGGAGGGAATTTTTAGGTTATCTGTAAATCTTGCTTCCACTCTTGCCACTGCTAAAAGATCTTCTTCTACTGATATACTGAGTAGGAATGCTATGGTTTCAATGTTTGTATTCCTCCAAAATTCATGTTGAAACTTAATTTCTAATGCAACAATATCAACAGGCGTAGCCATTAGGCTAAGTCATGAGGGATCCACTCTTGTGACTGGGATTAAGGACTTTATAAGAAGCACACACAGCATTAAAAAAAAAAAAAATTGTTTTTTGGTACTGGGGATTGAGCTCAGAACCTTGCACTTGCGAAGCAGGCAGTGGAACCACTAAGCAAATCCCTGGCCCCCCACACAGCATTTTTCTCCCTTTAAGGAATATAGCAACAAGGTACCATCTTGGAAGCAGAATGACTGGTCCCCACCAGAACTGATGCTGCCTGAGCCTGGACTTTAGGACTTCTAGGTCTCTGAAACTGAAAGAAGTTGAGTTTCTATTGTTTATAAATTACCCAGTCTCTGGTATTTTGTTATAGCAGCACAAATGCACTAAGACAAGGAACATTTGCATTGGTAAGATAAGAATGAGAGTTTTAATGCAATGTAATTTTCATGTGACAGGAGGGAGTCTGGCCAGCAAGGGAGAACTCATAAATTCATCAAATCTATATGAAAAAGCACCAGCCTCTAAAATCTAAAGAGCCATTATTACCTGGCTAGATGAAGTATCTTATCATTTCTGTAAGTCTGTGGACACATTAATGCACAAACACGAGAATCAATAAATACAATTATATGAATATAAGGAATATATAAGCTTGGGCCAGGGAGTTAGCTCAGTGGTTCCACTGCCTGACTCGCAACGGCAAGGTCCCCAGTTCAAAGTCCAGAACCAAAACCAAAACCAAAACCAAACCAAAACAAAAAAACTAAAAATAAAGACTGCAAAATTCTTCTATGAAGTCTTATACAATTGAAGCTGCTCCCTGATGTTGCTTTTTTCCTTGGTTCTTATATACTAAATTAATCATTACCATTTTTACAGAGAATATTGGAAAATTTGAATGTGGCAGGGAATAAAACAACCAAATTTGGGAGGTTAAAAAAGCAAAAGCCAGTCCTGCATATTAAGTATTTGCATTTTAATATTTGTAAGTTCTCTATCTCTAGTCTGTTTTATTTTTGAATGCCAAGACAATTTTATATCCTCCTATCTTTCAAAATTTCAATTCTTTATTCTGCAAAGAGCCTTTTTAATACTTTTACTACTTTCTAAAGCTCTTGAGAAAGAAATTTATCAGGCCTGATTCTCAATTTGTGATGCTTTGACATTCCATTCCATTAAATTTAAAAAATAATTTTATTTATCAAAAATACATTTGGCTTTCATTGCGAATGTATTATTTAGCAAACCTGAAAGCTACAGTATGTATTTGCCTAAAAACTATATATTTGAAAATGCTGATTGTAATGAGCATATGTAGCTATTCTAGTGCTGAGATGATCATGTTATAATAAAGAAATAAATCCTAATTGCTTAAGGATTTTCTATTATTAGGACACATTTCAAATGATAAAAAAATATGCTCTCAGATTTAAGAGAAGTTCAAAAATTTTCCCCAGTGGCTATTACAACTAACATTTAATTTTAAAAAAATAACTTAGAATGGGCTGGGGATTTAGCTCAGTAGTTCTGCCACCTGCCTCGCAAGCATAAGGTCCAGAGTTCGATCCCCAGTACAAAACAAAACAAAACAAAACAAAAAAAAACCTAAAAAACTTAGACACTATTTTAAGATGGAAGAGATCTTGAAGTGTCCACATACTGAACTAAAATAAAATTTCTGGGCAACAGAGAGTAGTGCTTACTGCCATCTTCAACTAGTGTATGTCATAAAGAATGGAAACAGAATTTGCTTCACGACAGGGGACAAACTAGTACATAAATAGTAATATTACTGTAAATACTGATTTTGCAATTAGCCTTTAAAAATAATAAAAAAACCCAAAAGATTGACCCCTCAAATAAAAATAAAAACCATTATACTTTCTGCTAACTGTATCCTTAAATGAGTAATTAGTGATGGCAACTGTAGTTGTAAAAATTTCAATATTTGAATTTTAATTAAAAAAATTAAATCTACAACCTGTTTCTATATTGCAAATAAAGACTGATAATGTTTTCTCGGCAAGTACAGTCACAGAAAAGAAAATTCACCATCTGTATATAAATAATTTCTAATGGTTGATGGATCATAAGAATGCTTTCTTAAAATAAATGTGAGAATTTCTGGGAAAAGATAAAGAAACATCATTTGAAATTGTGATTCTAATACCTGGATTTGAACTAGTTCACATATTTTATGACTGTAACCTAAAATAATGCTTTAATTAATATAAGTAAAAATAATGCTTCTATGTAACCTGAGGACAAATGACTAAAAAGCACACACGTCTGAGCACATGTATGGGTGCATATTTATATAGCTATTTTTTCTAATGGTTTAATTGCTATAAGCCGTACATGCATACTGGGAAATTCTTACTGGTAAAGATTTCTCCTATCTATAGTTCTATTCTGTCCATTTAGAAACTTTAGTTTTGTTCACTGTTTGACTTAGTTTTATTTAGAAGCTTAAAAATGAACTGAGCTGCAAAGTTTAACAGTGCCAACCAAACAGCAAGGGCACTGACTTACCTTCACAGTTTCCAAGTCACCAGCTTTCGATGCCTCTAAGAGTCGATAGTCAACATCGGAAGTACGGATAGGTGTGCTCTCTGCATAAAAGGAAAGTTATACTTGATCTTTGGGAATGACAGAGCAGCTAAGGAAGGAAAACTATTTGGTGAATAGAAAGAGATAAATGAGTTGGAAATTTCTGATGTAACATAAATGCTTTGGCCAATCTTTTTCAGATAAAAACTGTGCTTTCTTACCTCAATCTATATCAATCTCAACCAAAGCCAAACTGAAATAAATTTTTTCGGTACTGGGGATCGAACTCGGGTCCTTGTGTTTACAAGACAGGAGGCAGCATCACTGAGCTAAATCCCTGGCCCTGAAATTAATTTTAGTACACATAAATCCTTCTCTATCTCTACTATACTATCCCTGATTAGGTGGTTATAAATTTGACAGAGGGTAATGAGGAAACGTGACTAGGAAATGAAAAGCATTTGATACACTGATGCCACAAAGTGTTGCAGCAAAGCTTTGCCATAGATTTGTTACATAAACTTAGGGAAGCCACCTGAATTTTACTACTTAATGTTCAGTTTTTCTTTTTAGCTTCAGTGTCTGCAATATAAAATACAAACACTCCTGAAATCAGAATGATTTTAGAATGTATAATTAGTGAATAAAAAAGGACTATATAGACATTTGTTTAATTCACATTTATTGAATGGCTTCAGGGAAATGCAATTTAAAACATCTGTATAATTGGAAGGCATGATACCAATGCTAAACGGAATACAATTAAGTTGGGCTATTAAGTCTAGAGGTTGACAATAGAGGTATTTTGATTAATCCAATATAAACAAACCAGAAATTCATTTCACACTGGCCTAAATAAAATAACCTGTTAAAGAAAATTTATAATAACATATCAGCCAAAAGACATTCATGGACATTATTTGGCTTTTTTGAGGGGGAAGGCTGGGGCGTTAGTTTCTTTTGGTATGGGGTACTCTACCACTGAGCTACTATTTCTAGCCATATTTATTTACTTGTTTATTTTATTTATTTATTTGGTACCGGGGATCGAACTTGGGCCATTGCACTTGTGAGGCAGGCAGCAGAACCACTGAGCCAAATCCCTGGCCTGCCATTTTTATTTTTTAATACTGAGACAGGGTCTAAATTGCCTGGGCTGGCCCTAAACTTTTGATCCCCTTGCCTGAGACTTCCCAGCTGCTGAGATTACAGCATGGCTGGCAAGTGTGTCTTTCATAATGAGCAAACATGTAACACAAAAGGGCTGGGTTCCAGGAGACAGGAGTTTAGACTGGGCTCTATTATATGTAACTTTAGATCAACAATGATGTAATAGTTCATTTTTGTACTTAAAAACAGAGGTTTCTGCTGAAAAGGTGACAAATTAGTTTGTAAAAAGCAGACTCAAGACTGCATTATCTTATGATCAGAGATAACTGTTTTGAGACTACTGTCCAAGTGGGAAGATCAAGTGATACTATGGAAAGGTTTTAGATGTCAGAAGAAATACTTTAGTCCTAAAGTGCTTCGTTCAGGAAAGTGACTTTTACAGAGTAAGTTTTGAGAATTTTTCAATGGAAGACAAACTGTTTGATCACATTAATATTTAGCAGATGAAAGATTTAAGAGAGAGTCTCATATAATAAATTAGATTTCTAAAGTATTTCTTTGAAAGAGAATTATCTTACATTTGTTAGTTTATGGAATTGTTGAGGAAAGGAACCAGATCCTTGCTCATTTTCCTATTCCATTATATCTGGAGAATATTCAGAAAGTATTTGCTGAGTTGATTTTCATGCCATTTTATTTGGGATCAACGTATATGTTAAACGTTACCTCTCCTTTTGGCTGTGTTTGCTTTTTCCTGTCTCAGTTGTCTTCCTCCTAATTGTGTATGTACATACTGCACTTAAAAGTAAGAATGCCTTTGCATGTCTACTGTGTCTCCAAAACAGTGATTCTGGCAGTTGATAAAACTCACAGAACATCCTTTGGGTATCTACAGGTAATATTTTTGGTTTATTCAAACAAAAAAGAGTGCTTGTTTATATATGTAGAGTTATAACTTAGGATATTTTTAGATTTTAACATTGAGAAATTAAATTAATATGCTGAGTTTTTTTATTTTTGGTAGCAGGGATTGAATGAACTCAGGACCTTGTGCTTGCAAAGCAGGTAGTGGAACCACTGAGGTAAATCCCCAGCCCAATATGCTGAGTTTTTAAATTCTAAGAACAATTTGAAGTTGACACACTTATCTTCAAGAAAACTGACTAAATAAAAGGTACAATTTTCTAATCAAGAAAATATTTTATGCATATGTAAGATGCTTCTAAGAACTATGAGAAAGGAAGAATAGAAAGTAAAGATATTGATTATCACGTCCCGATCAGCTTGAATCACTGTCTGTCCCCATTGGGTGGCATGTACAAAAGGATCTAATCACTTTTATCAGTCTTGTTTTTAATCGAATTAATACAAGGCTGCCCAATGGGATAGTCAGTCACATATGTACCATCAGTGGTTCAAGCCTTCTAGGAGAGAGAACATACAAATTACAGCCCTGTTGTGAATGTATTAATTACTGTAGAAACTGGGGAGTTCTGCATTATTATAATTCTTTAAATAGGTTCAGAATAGACATGTTTTTATAAATAATATGAACAAAGTATTACCTGGAAGAAGTTAGGGTATATATTAATCCAGGAACTTTGTACAAAGTTACATATAATTAAAAGAAGAAATACAAAAGATAAAGTTAAAAAGGGAACACAGGGAAAAGAAGAGTAGCTAATATGCAAAGCACTGTAGCAGTAAAATCTTTTATTTAGTAAGGTAGTTTTTTGCAGGATATGGAATCAAAGTTACCTATAGTCACACATTGAAGATTGGCTTCTAATTTTTTTCTCTCTGATCTTAGCCTGGCTCACCAGAACTTTTTAATTAATATGCAAAGCACTGTAGCAGTAAAATCTTTTATTTAGTAAGGTAGTTTTTTGCAGGATATGAAATCAAAGTTACCTATAGTCACACATTGAAGATTGGCTTCTAATTATTTTCTCTCTGATCTTAGCCTGGCTCACCAGAACTTTTTAAAAGTTTTAAAGGCTGGGATGCCGTTTGTTATTTTCAAATAATCCCTTACAAACTGGCTTTAGGGTTTTAAGTGAACCAAAACTCAGCCCCAATTTTACCAAACTTAAGTGAGGTCACATGTAGCTAGTGGCTACCATATGAAAGAGCAGGTCTAGAGAAAGCAGCCAAATCTTCTGTAATGATATTTTAAAATGCTGATTCATTAAAAAAAACCCTGATTATTTTCATTTCTTACTCAGACACTAATTTGACATAAATTTTGCCAGTAGTTTACAGTGAAACCTTTATTAATATAAACTTCTGAAAACTACTGACGTTATGTTAAAAAATGCATGTTTTTAAGACTGATGTCAAGTCTGGTATTAGCAGTTATATTTAAAAGAAACTTTAAAATGCTATCTTCAACTGAACCCTAACAACTTATTATATATATACTATATGACTAATGTATTCCTTTAGGAGTCATTACAGATATATCCTAGAATTAGATTAATAAATATAGGTAAAATTGTGAAGATCAGCTGGTGTGCAGTCCACAATCAATACACAGGTTTCTGGTAGAAATGATTTTAAAAATTATATCCTCTTACAAACATGAAACAATCCTTATTATTATTATTTTTTAGAAAGTCCTGTAACAGGTACTATTTCACCAACCATTTCTATTATTTACATTATCTCTCTGGGTCAAAGAAGAACATGAATCTTCAAACTAAGAATTTCTGCTCTGTTGTAAATTAGGCACTTAATTATTCTAATGTTTAACTTTGCAAATCATTTCAAAGCCAAATTACCAAAATAATTGAAAGAGATTTCAATTATGATTCACTATTTAACTTTAACCAGAAGTCATATATTTTAACTGCATTTATCTATAAGACATTTAAAAATCACTATATGCAAAAAATATGGATCTAATCTGCTTGATTTATTCAATCCATTCTTTCCCATTTTGTTAATTATCTCTAACAATTATGTAAAGTACTATTAGCAATTTTGATGTGATTGCTATGTTTGTCTGATTTATGGTTACAACTTTAAGAAACTCACTTAAAATCCTACACTAAATAATTCTGAAAGTATGAGAAAAACTTAGACTAGTTTAACAAAAAATCAATTAAAAGTTCTTAGAATTTATTGAGATGGCAGAAATACTTTAGTCAAATAGTAATATCTTCTTTAAGCAAGTATTTCACTGCTCTGTACAAACAGGAAGTTAACAATCATGCATTTAGTACTTCAAACTTGAAATCTCCTAAGGAAAAATTTCATTCTTTCAGTGAGCTTTCTCTTTTTGACAATAAAGATACTCTATAGATTTTCTTTCACTGTGTGAAGATCATCATCTAAGATTCAAGTAGAATGGCTGCCATCTAAGAATAAACTAGAACAAGGAAGTTTTAGTCAATAGTTTTCACAAAGTTGCACAATTATTTTCATGAAGCTGTTTAGCTCTGATTCAGCCCTAACAAAATATACTTACGATCTCTCTGTGCCTTGGGAGGTCCTGTGTTTTTTACCATGTAGCCGTGGTTCTCACCTGGGTTAGACTTCTTGGGGGCCTTTTACAATTTTAGGGTCAATTTTGGTTTTCTAGTATAGTCATGCTCAAACTATTACATAATAGTTACAAGTTATTTTCTCCCTTATATTATTGTGGGGGTGTTTTATATAAATTTTTGGGAAGGTATTTATATGATTAGAACATATCACCTATGACCTTCATTTCTGTATAGTAAAGAGGATATCATAAGATATTTGTTCTAAAAGAGGGCACTGTGTTTGACAGAGTTGAGAATGACTGGACTATTGGTAGGAAAATGTAACCAGAACTTCTGGCTACTAATCTGTAACCTTTTCTACTTTGTTTTTCCAGTCATTCACTGTCATTCTAGAGTAGATAAAATCTACAGATGAAATTAAAAAGGGAAAGAGCAAATCCCACTAAATTTCTTTTGTGCTTAGTTCTCATTTTTTAAGTAGGTTTGACTGTGTTACTTCTCAAATTTTGCAACTTTAGGTAGCCAATGCCTATTTTTGTATCAGTTTTATGTTTGATCTCCCTCAAAAAACTAATTTAAATACCTCTTGTGGTAGTAGGCATGTGCTGTGACATTCAGAAATATTTTTATAATTATATTTAAACCAGAAAAATACAAGATTAATTTCATAATGCTATAATTAAGAATGACAAAAGTATGTAAGATTATATATATAAGAACAATTAAAGGTCATTATGGTAGCCTTGATTTTTAAAATCTTCTCTACCTGATTGATTCTAGATCTACTACAATTCCAGTTTTTATGAATTTTGCATCACCTTTGATGATGTCAGTTTTTTTGTTTCAAACTATAAATATTAAAAAAATATGTTTGTCTCTTTCTTTTGAAACTGACCTCATCCTACTAAAAAAGAGACATGGGGAAGGTCAGAGCCAAAACTGCCTGCAAAAAAAGGAACAAAAAAAAAGTTGAGGCCAAGAAAATATTTCAAGGAGTGACTTAAAACAAATGGTATGAAGTTTGAGTATGTCAGCAGAAACAGGGCAGAAAGTTGAAACACAGTTTATCTTCTAACTCACCACTCAGAATCTGCTGTACTGCTTCATTTCCCATCTGTGCCGCTGTAAAGCCTTGCAAGGAGATGATGGAGGGATCAGAGCCATAACTCAGCAGGAGGCGGCAGGTCTGCAAGTGCCCCGCAAGGGCAGCTCGATGCAAAGCCGTCTGACCGAGGGTGTCCAGTGCATTCATCTGAAAAATCATTGGGTGGCACAAGAAATCAAGAATCCTTTTATACCTCAGCAAACAAAATTTTAAGAAAAATCAGCTGTGAAAGATTTCTGCAAAGTGCTGTGGGCACTATTAGTAACTGTGCTCACTCGTTTTAAAAACATCTTTTTCCTACCCTTCTTTGACCACCTTATTCAAATTACAACATAGCCTTCCTTTCCTCGAATGATCATCTTCCTGTCCACTTTCAAATTCTTTCAACTCCTGCGGACAGCAAGAAGGTAAGGTCTGAGAGAGTAGGGACTCTTTTCTGGTCACTGCTTGCCATGGCAAAGATGGTCATGAAATACTTTCGAATGAATGGGCTTAACCAGTTGTTCCCAGAATAGAAAGACAACAGAATATGTAAGTAAACACTGGCAAAACAATTAATTATATGTCTTCCCTAGTTTTAGGAAATACCTGACTATACAGATTTGAGCGACCCTCATCTGAACTACTTGGGGCCACTAGAGTTTTGGATTTCAAATTCTTTCGTATTTTGGAATATTTGCATACATGTAGGTAGTATCTTGAGGATGGGATCAAAATCTAAAGGAAATTAATTTGTTTCATACACCCATTACACACATAGCTTAAGGGTAATTTTATATCCTACGTTTAATGCACCTACATTTTGACTGTGACTGGTCATATGAGATCAGGTATGGAATTTTTCACCTGAGTCATAATGACACACAAAAAATTTCAGATTCTGAAGCACTTCAGATTTCATATTTTCAGTTTAGGTATGCTCACCTTATAACAGAATATCCTAGCTGAATTACAAGGACATTTATCTAAAAAATGATTTGAGGATATGGATGTTCCATTTTCAAAACCTTGAAGTGCTTACATTGGAAAAAGAAAAATGTGGCTAGTTGTAAGACAAAGAAAATAATAAACTTTTGAGTCATACCTAAGTGATCCCAACCCATCTCCCAGATGTCTCTGTAAATAGCCTCTGTTTCAGGCACCAAGTTCATTCTCATTGGACATGCTGCTTCTTTCAGAGAACCCTTCTTTCTTTCTCAATTATGAGATCTAAGTCTCTCCTCTCCAAAGAAGTCTTCCTTGATTACTTGAAACTTCAATGACTACTCCCTTTCAGAACACCTACATCAGTTTAGATTCTGTCTTATAAATCACAACACTGGAGTGGTTTTTACCACATTAAACTAAGCTTATTGAGAATACAGACTATTTATGTTTTCTAAATTCACCAGAAAGCTCTTGATAAGAGAACATAGTTAATTCTCAAATATACACTGGTTATTCAAAATATTTGTGGATACCCCTTGAACAGAAGGCTACAAAAACAAAGTTTTCAAAATGACTGTTCTCCATTTTTCCAGTCTTTTCTCATTATCAGTAAAACTGTCACATTTGTTCAGATAAGGTTCATTTACATTCTTTTTTTATTTGGGTACCTGGGATTGAACTTTGGACCTCAAATTTGCCAAGGAGGCGGTGGTACCACTGAGCTAAATCCCTGGCCTGGTCATTTACATTCTTAATGGTCTTTCATAAAACTCCATGAAATACCAAGGTATTTGATTCACATTTTCCAGTAGAAAAATGACTATTTATACAAAACAACACAAAAGCGCAGCCATTAGCATTTATTAAAAAACAAACAAACAAACAAAAACACCAAAACCACACACACACACAGGCTGCCAAACTAAATTTTTTCTATGAATATATTACTTTTTCATCATATGATAAAAATCCCTGAAAAGTGCAAATATTCTAAGCATAAACTTCTTTTCTGGAAATTACTAGAAACATACTAAATTATTCAATTAGAGAATAAAAACCCCCAATCCAGTTAAAGTTTGGAAATATGCTTTGAGGGTTACTACTCCTTTAAAACACAAAGTTAAAATCTCAAATTAATAGCCACTTAGTACTTTCAAATAAAGTTCAATCTTTTAGCATGCCATTTAAAACATTCCCTAATTTACTCCTATGCCATCTTCTTTTCCAACATTTTTAATCATAATCTGATAGGCCTGCTATGCTCCAGTTTTATTCAATTATACTGGATTCCCAATTTATGAAGGTGTGAACTTCTACAATCATTGCTAAAAGTAAAATTAGCTGTTGGTCAAGATAACCCTTGGAAATACCTTAGCAAATTCTATGGAATTTACAGATGTAAAGTTTTCCAGCAAATCTAACACTAGTCTGTTTTACTTCTAGTATCTGAGCGGATTAGCTGAACACCAAGTTATATACACTATCACTGAACATTGAAAACATACTGCCTGAGAAGAGGATTTGTCTAAAAATTTGTATGGAAGAACTGAGTGTAATATAGAAAACAGATTCACATCTTCTGAATGTACAGGACATACCTTCATAATTCCAAATGCCAAAGCAGTTCTGTAGATTACAAGGAACTGGCAGAGGGGAGTCCTTCTATATTCTAATTAATATGAATAGACTATTCTCAAACACTGACTTTGAGGCTGTGTCTTCTCTCTCTGTCCTAAATTTAAAGCTATTAATCAAGAACCATTCTGTAACTTTGGTACTTAGGCATTTATTGTTAATTAATATTACTGTATCACTTTAACTATCAACATGTATATGTTTTGATCTAAAACTTGATTTCAAATAATACAAGAAATGAAAACAGTCTCTGTATTCTTTTAGTTAGAGAGACTCAGTGTTTTTTATTTTTTCCTCAAACCAAGACACTTTGAAAGTGAACAATAAAAACTAATCAATTTAATAATTCTATGAAAGAGTAACAAAAGATAGGATATAAAACAGATCTGTTCCGTAGAGTCTAGAACAGGTACCAGGCATATTAAAATCTTTTTAGCTTGAAGATAAGAAATATTATCTTCCTATAATCTGTCTTTAAACAAACCCTAAAGAGCTAATTTTGTTAAATACTGTTGCTATAGTTTGGATGCTAAATATCCTCCAAAGGCCTATTTGCTTGGTTCCTAGGTAGGTGTGGTTCCCAGGGTGACACTTAGTGGGAGGTAGTTGGGACCTTCAAGGGGGGGCGGCAACTGGAAAGTCTTAAGGTAATCGGGGTGTACCCTTGAAAGGGACTGCACTAAAAGAAAATGCCTATCAACTTACTTCTAGAATAGCCATAGCCTTAATAAAACTCTTAATAATTATGGCAGACAACTCATCAATAATAGGATGCAGAATGCTAGGACAGACTAATAATAATAATACTAATTAACAAATTGTTAATGTGTTGGAAGGCAAATATTATAATCTTTAAAGTAAAAAAGTCAGCAGTCTGGATCATTTTATATATCAATATTTGTCAGAGTTAACTATATTTGTTAGTTAACAATATTTGTCAAAATTAACTATAATACGATCAGGAAAAAAAAAATATGCCTCACGGTTTTTCTAATCACCAATGAGTAAAGAACATTTGTAGTCTCTTAAATTTGCAATAATAATTTTCTCAACCTCCATGCTAAAGAAATACAAGTTTTAATAATTATTTTTATTGGCATTATCTGAACAGCAATCTGAAACTGAATGATGTGAGGGAAATGGACAGCTAGTATGGACGTGAACAGGCGAGCTGCCACTCAGTCCCTTCACACTTTGGAAGACTCATTCTTTTTCAGAAAACCCTGGTATTTGCTATGACTCATCTCAGCTGACACATGGACCTAAATAAGGTGCCAGAGTCAATAAGAATTAAACATTAGAAAATTTTAACTTCTTTATTCTTAAATAAAACGTAGAGATACCTTGACTATCATTTACATAAATTATTTTTTATAAACTATATTGAAATGTTGACCATCAAAATATGCCAATTTTCATATTAATATATGTGAGGTTGAAATCTACTTCAAATGGCTGTAGCTACATTTTATTGCATTTTACAGAAGACTGAAAGTAAAGGACAAGAAAACACAGGTAATTATTTTTATTATCATTAAGATTTAAATCAGAGGAGACTCTATGAATTTAAATACAAACTACCAGTCCTTTCTGAAGAAATGAGTTTCTTCAGAAAAATCAGAGAGAAAAGCAGCAGTGTTCAGAACAACTAGCTGTTCAGTGATGCGCCTGGGACGTCTCTTCTGGTGTAAGCCTCACCTTTGCTCCGTGCTTATGCAGAACTTCCATGACATCATTGTGAGCTCTTTCGGCAGCAACATGCAGGGGTGTCATGAAACTATGGAGAGGAGAAAGGAAAAAGTCATTTTCTCTCTAGCTTTTGTTGTATTTCTTCAAGATTTTAACAACTCTCTGCAATCATACTTACTCTTTATTCTTTTCATTGACATTCGCTCCTTTTCTAAGTAATAATTCTGTCACTTGTTTTCGTTTGGGATGTAAGGAGGCCACAGCACAGTGCTATAAAATAAAGAAAACTAAATTAATATACAGCATCTGCTGACTATTTAGAACACTGTTATCACAAAGTATCAGAACATAATATATTTTACATTATAGAATGATCAGTGAGCGATATTCCTCCTAAATACAGTACAAGTATAAAAGCTCTACCAGTTAAAGCCTTTAAACATAAACCAATAAACCTGGTGAAATTATGCTTTTAGCTGAGCACAAAGACACCTCATTTCTTTTCCTTTGGTCAATAAATATTCAGTGTACATTTTTTTGAAAGCATGAGACACTCTCTTCACAGCTACAGAACTCTAGAACTAACTCAAGCCTTCACTAGCTGTTGGTCACACAAGTTGTTTTTGTTAAATTCTTCCACGAATGTATTCCCAGATGTGTGGGGGAATAAACTTGTATGCACAGGGACTGGCAAAAAAAAAAAAAAAAGTGACAAACTGGAAGCAGTTTAGAGGAAGAAACATGAAGTCTCAGACATCTTTTTGTTTTACTCCAATAATTGTATGTTTTTATTCTGTTTCCTTTTATGTTAATCTGTATTAAAATTTTAAAAATAAAACTACTTATAACAGAAAAATTAGTACTCTAAAAAAGCAGGTCAGTTTTAGTCTGTGGCTTTCAGTATCTCCTGGTATAATGCTGTGTAGCTTGAATGCACATGAATCCCAGTTTGATGGATATATATTTAAGAGTACATTCAAGGGCTATGGATTTGGCTCAGTGCCACCTGCGCCTGCCTTGCAAGTGCAAGGTCCTGAGTTCAATCCCTGGTACCTCCAAAAAGTTAAGAGTACATTCAGTTGACCCATTTCAAATTAATGAATCTTAATGTTGTTTTCAGTAGATACTAAGGTTTGACCTTTGTGTGTCACGTATGTGTAAGAATGCTATGTAAGGGTTATATAAAGGTCTGTGATACAAGTATCACATATGCTTAAATTCTCATTTCAGGAGTGAAGGCTAACAACTGCTGGGCTGTGATGTGGTCAATGACAAAGAAAAGATATGAATGTTTTAATCACAGTGCATTAGACAGAGAAAATGCATACTTTTAATAGCAAGTTGTGCAGTCTGGAATAGAAAACTCATGATCTCACTACTTTTCAGCATGAGTACAATCAGTTATTGAATGCAACTGTTCAAAAGAATGATTATCTTTGAAACTATTTTAATTTCCTACAAGAAATATAATATTTATCTAACAAACACATAAAAAAAAGCCTCTAACAGGAAGAATTCGTCAAACTAAATTTAAAAGTCAATGCAATCAACATTAAAATGAAAATTCTTGGCTTTTCAGATAATAAAGGCACTTTCAGGTTTTTGAAATGAAAGACATTATTTTGTGCTTGCATTACAATTATAGTCCCAAAGAATGGGTTAATAAATCTTACCAGTGCTGTTTCATGAGATTGAGGTTGTTTGAAATTAATGATTTCCAAAGCAAGTGTTTTCTTAACTTTGGCTAGGTCTGCTTCTCTTGCTGCTTGAAGTAAAGAATGACCTTTAAACTCATCTGCAAATGAAATAATGGTTAACATAAAATAGTTAAAATTCATTTGAAATGATTCAGCATGATTACATGTAAGTCGGAAAATTATTAAGTATATATTTCTCTATTTCAGCAAAGGTAGTAACATGACAATATAATAACAATACAAATAATGAAGGTGTAGATTAATAAAAAAATTGAAAAATATATGCTCAAAATTAAGACTTTCATACTCTTAGTTCATAAAGATTCAGCTACATAGACACCACAACAAAGTTTTTAAAACAGGCAATGTAAACGTTCATCAAAAGAAATCAGTAAAATAATTTGTGAATGTATACTATAGTGGATGATTTTACAGTTCTCAAACAAAAGAGGTAAATCTACAGGTACTGATATGAAAGTATACACTGTTTTTTGATTTTACAGTTCTCAAACAAAAGAGGTAAATCTACAGGTACTGATATGAAAGTATACACTGTTTTTTTGATTGTCTGTTTTTTGAGAAAAGTTCTTGCTACACAGTTCAGGCTGGTTTTGAACTCACTATATAGCCTAGGCTGGCCTTGAACTTGCAGTAATCTTCCTGCCTCAGGCTCCTGAGTGCTAGGATTACACTTGGCTCTCCCTCAGCCTCTAGAACAGTTGGGATTACAAGCATACCTCATCATGCCCAGCAAGAAGCCATTATTCTTATAATTTAAAAAATGCAGTCTTCTAACTATTGTTTGCTTTAAATGTACCAATAAACTTAATGAAAAAAAAGAAACAACAATAAAGCCCTCCAAATTGTAATATTTAAATACAAAAAAAAATGCAGTCTTGTTTTTCTATTTCACAAATGTATTGCATTTTAATAGACCCACGTAGTACCAAAAAGGTGAAAGTTGTTCTGAAACGGTGCAAATGATGTATGACTTAAAATATTCTGTAACAATTTCAGACCCTCTCATGACCTCTCACACCTTTGTATCTGAATAGCACTGTATTCTTTCTCTTTTCCTGTTTTTGCTTTTTTATTTTTAAGGCTCCATCACATTCACCTCTCTCTAAAGGGTGAGACAAAGCACAGACACCATGCATATGTACCATGTGCCTTATTAATGACTATGCACTGTTTCAGGTTGCAGGTTAAACAGTTTAGACAAGCCTTCCCATCCTGCTATATTATTGGGCTAGGTTCCTTAATCTGAGACCCACAGAAGTTGCATTAGCTTTATCACATGTCTGTTACCACTGTCATAATAGCCATCACCTAGTACAGAGTTGGCATGTGGTAGGTTCTCAGTAAGTATTTGTGGCATGAATGCCAAACACAGAATAAATTATGGCAAGTATGAACCATTTTTATGTAACCTCTTTATCATTGCTGACTTCCACAAAAAAGAACTTCAAAACTTCAAAAACAAGATGGGCTGGGGATTTAGCTCAGTGGTTCCGCCTCTTGCCTCACACAAGTACAATAACAACAACAACAAAAAACTTCAAAAACAAGAAATCAAAGTCAAATGTGATAACACTATATAGAAAATATTAATAACAAAATTATATATTTTTATTTTAATGATAAAACTGGGGACAAATGAAGTTTGCTGTCTTCATAAAATTACACAAATTTAGGTTAACCTGTAATGTCTACAATGGAATAAGACAAATTAATAAAATACAGTGTAAAAGCATCTAATAATATTCATAATTTGTAAAATGGTTGAAAGGGAGGAAAAAGGTCAAATTACATAGGGATAAAGCTGAACCAGTGCATAAATAGAAAAAAAGAAATTAGAAAACAGTAAAATAAGTTTTTTGTATAGTCAGATTCGATCAGTAAACCTGCTAAGCAGACAGTACGTATAATGCACTGTGCTACGCTGGGACTGGGCAGAGATGCAGGCCCACACACAACAGCGTCACACACCTTGTTCTTAGATAACAAGGAGCTACATAGGTGTGGAGACAGAAAAAGAAGTCAAAGTCTTCCTAAGAATTCAAATTTTCCTACAATATAGAACGCACACAGAAAAGTGAACTATATAATGCAAGACAACACATGGCAAGAGTCACCTGGCTTGGGGAGAATGCATGAACTTCTACAAGGATTCATCACAAAGACATCTTCCTGGGTCAAAATCATAAAGAATTCTCACTATTTTAACATACATCTGTTTAAATATAAATGATGTTGGCATCACTTTGACTATAACCTTTCCTTAGGTTATAGCTTAACAAAGATTTTCTTAGGCTGTTTCTGATTCTTAGAATCCTAAATGTTAAGAGAGAATACGGACTATGAGATAAATTAAAAATCAAGTAGATGACATTTCATGTAATTTAAATCAGAAATGTTCACATGCAGCGTTAAATAGATTTCAATGCTGGTGTAGCGATTCCATGTAATATGATGCTGTGAATGAGAATGTAAAGCAGAAAAAGGACTTTGGGCAAATCCGAAAAGAGTATGGCCTTTACTTAATAATAATGTATCAAAATGGTTTCTTAATAGTGATAAATGTACCATACTAAAATATTAGTAACACAGTAAAGACACTGAGTATTGATACATGAGATCCTGATACTATCTTCATAAATTTTCTGTATATCTAAAACAAAAGTTTATTTAGAAATATATTTATACATGTGTAGGTAATGCATCACATTATCTCCATCAAATCATAAATATTATCTCATAAATTTGGGCCCACTTAAACTCGGGCCATTCCATAAACAATAAATGTTTAGGAATGAACACTGCAGGGCTTGGAAAACAGTGCTCAATCCTGTTTGATGTCATCTGCTATGATCAATGGCGTAAGAATACAAGCTCTATGAGCTCAGTGATTTGTTTTGCTTTGTGAACTTCAGTATTGCCAGTTTCTATTGCACAGGAAGCATTCAATAAATGGCTGCTAATCCTCAGCGTCCTTAGCTTTTTTTTTTTTTAAAAAAAGGACATTTAACATATGAATTGGAATTAGGCTCGAATAAACACAAAATATTTATCTAGTGTGTGTATTTAAGTTTCTTGGGGAATTTATAAAGAAAATTATATAATAAGAAAGGAGGATCTGTAATCCCAGCACTTGGAAACCTGAAGCAAGAGGATCACCATGAGTTCAAGGCCAATCTGAGCTACATAGTGAGTTCAAGACCAGCCTGAACCAGAGTGCCTGTCTCAAAAAATAAAAACCAAACCAAACCAAATCCAAAGAAATGAGGATCATAAACTCAGCATATTTATAAGGATGGAAGGATATTATTTAAGTTAGACAAAAAATCGAGCCTTAATAACTACAAAGAAATGAGATATTCCAACTTATAACTAGCAATACTGATTTTATGCTATAAATACATACAAGTCAGTCTCTCCCGGAGCTCAGGAGTCGGCGCCATATCCACAGCACTCTTGCCATGGCAGTTGACAAGTGTGGGGTCAGCACCGTGGCTCAGTAACAAGGAGCAGACTTCTACACGGTTCTTGGAAGCAGCCTCATGGAGTGGAGTGAACTGCCAGAGATCCATAGCATTAACACAAGCTCCATGCTGAGTTGAGGAAAAAAGTTTCAGGTTAGTAATTACTCCACTGGGTCAAATCAAACTCAGAAAACATTTATTTCATTGTAAATTTCTGTTACAACTCTTTGAATTATGATTGTTTTAAATTCTGATATTAAAAACAGCTTAAATTAAGTTGAATATTTAAAGTGTTTTAAGCAATAGTAGTATTTTTCTTAAAATCTTATTGGCTAAAAAACACATGAAGTAATAGCAAGATTAAAAAGGAATGAATGATACTTAACTCTTCAATCTCCCTTACCTTTAGTAGCAGTTCTGTGACTTCATAATGTCCATAGGAACACGCATTATGAAGAGGCACAAGTCCACTAAATGAAAAGAGGCAAATTAAAATACTTCACTTTCAAACATTTTATAGTTATTTATCCATGAAATGTAAGAAATAAAAAATTTAGTAAATTCCAAAAGAAGTATATTAAAAATATTTAAGTACTTAATAAAACAGTACAAAATGTAACATATTCACAACTTTTGTATTTACCTGGTGTTTTGTATATAATTAATGTTAAAAATACCAATTATAAGAACAGTTAGGTAAAAAGATCATATGTTAATTGATAGTTGCATGCTTTATATAGCAATTATTTATACAAAACATTAATTGGCAGTGAACTGAAATAATCCCCACCATTTTAAACTGAATTGCAAGTAATTCCCAGCGTAAGAATCCAAACTATAACTTGCATATCCAAGTATTCTAAATGAGTCAAACCTCCCCTTTCACGGTCACTTCTCTTGATGAGTTATCACCGGCTTGACAGATGAAGAACTGAGGTTATGACCAGAACTTTAGTTTTAACTTACGAAGTCCTGAGTTACGATCTTAATACCAGTCACTCATGCTTCCAGATGGACTCAGATACAGATTTGAGATTTATCCCTTGAGAATCCTGGAAGGAACATTACAACATCCTTTCCAGTGTGGATTCAATTGAGAAATCCTGGGCCAATGTCCTTCTAAGGACACTGAGATCTGCCTGTGTACAGGAGAGACTTTGAAGGCTGTGTAGAGGAGTCTGTGCCTTCAGTTGGCCAACTTGAGTTATAACCAGCCCTGAAGAACAAACTGAGTTCTTAAGTCAAGGGTCCACTGTATGGTGCACCTATCTGTTTTCAAACATGCATAAGAAATAGACATGTACAAAAGCACCAGGCATTTATGCCCCTATTTGGGACACCATTCACAGATGGCACAAAACCTGGTGCTGGCAAAAATAGCAGATATGAAATGCACTCCCATTCTCATTGTTATCCCAACTACTGAGTTCTTCTTTTATGCTTCCTGACATGAAGGGGGAGCGGTCACAGTGAAAGAAACCCTACTCTAGGGCACAACGTCTTTACTCTGTCAATTATAAAAATATAATGTAACCTATCTTACCTGGGTAGGGTCAGTTATCTTTTAGATCTTAAGGTGAGACAATGAGAAATGTTAGCCCTTCATGTAAGAGAGCACACTCAATGTTCATGTGTCCCTGGAGACTATGTAGGAAATTGGTACAAAGTTTTCCAAAATTTATCAATTCATAAATGACATAATAAACTTTTGGCCATCACGTATTTCCCTCCTGTATTGATATGCATCAGGACCTTAGATGTCCAAGATTTCATCAGGGGAAAAAAAACCCCACCAAATTAAAATATTATTGTTTTGTTTTATTAATGAGTTGATCCTTTAATAAAAAATGAGTATGATAGCAGTGCTACCAGAGTATCAGAAGTTTCAACTCGTCTTATCTTTCTGAAGTGCAACTTAAAGGCTGAAAAATAATTATTGGAATTGAGAGACACATTTTAGCTTCAAGTAATAGAATTATAACAAACTGATTTAGGTAATTATGAAAGATAACTGTAATAAGCAGGCACATGAGAATGAAGCTGAAATTGTGAAGATTCTTAATGAATGAGGTGTGGCTTTCTTAAACTTAAACTTTGGGGTTAGAAGATGATGAAAACAAATCCATAAGCAAAATCATTAAAAGGAAATAAAGCAGTGACTTACCCTTTGTCTTTTGCATGAACATCTGCACCATGCTGAAGAAGCAGTTGAACTATTCGAACTCTGTTGTACCCTGCTGCTAGATGTAAAGGAGTTGACTGGAAAAAAGAAAAACATGACCCTCTCTTAAGGTGAATATTTTTTGCTTTGCTATTTAATTTATATTCATTCTGATTTAAACATAATGAAAGATGACACAAAAAATGGCTGAAATGCCAAAAATTCACATTTCATATCTAGATGAGAGATAATTCATTCTCCCTGGAAGAAAATTTAACTTTAGTCCATCTTCTATGGTTTGAATTTGGTTGGTCCCTACTAAAACTGTTGAGGCTTTGGTCCTAATAAACAGTGTAACAGTGTACAGAGGGCCATTGAGACTGGTTGATACTTTCCTCTCAGGAGTGAGGGACTAGTCTCTTGAGGGACTGGCCTAGTTATCATGAGAAAGAGCTGTCATACAGTAAGTTTGGCTTTCACAGTTTGTTTTCTTGCTATCTCTCTTTATGTGGTTCTCCATCTTTTTCTCTTTTTCTCCTTTTCACTTTCCTTCCTTCTGATATGGGGGGAAGAGACGTAACTCCCAAACCTGCTAGATATTTCAAACATGAGTTTGTGTTCTCTAAAATTGAAGAATGAATTCTATGAACAACAGAGGTTGAATAGGAAAAATTTATTGAGGGAAAGAAAGCTTCTGTCTAAGAGACAGAAGGGGGACCAGAAAGTGGGTTGCCCACTCATCCCAATTTTCAAAGATGTTTTATACAGCAAAAGCCATGGGGTGAGGCAGGTACAAAGTGGGACAAAACTTTAAGACCCAGTGGAAAATTACAAGATGGGCATGAGGAGGGACAAAAGCATGACCAACCAATAAGACTGCAAGTACAGTCACCCAGGTAATATTGATTGAATTCGGGTCAAATGGGGGAGCAAGTCATGTAGCAAGGCTATAAGGATTTTCAGTAAGGCTGGGGGGGTCAGGGATTTTTCCTGGAAAGGCAGGGTTAAAGACCTTGGCCCCCTATCCAGGTGATGGATACCTCTTTAGACTATCAATCACTGCTATGTATCCTCAGGGAAGGCACAAAGGTACAGTAGTCTCTCTCCTTTCACTATGCTGGCTCCTTGAGGGCAGCCCTGTCTAACTGCCTAGAAGGAATCTAATTAACTTACCTATCTGCAATACTTCCTTCCCTCCCTCCTTCTCTCTCTCTCTCTCTCTCTCTCACACACACACACACACACACACACGTGCGTGCACAGATACTCCTACTGTTTGTTGCTGTCTACTCTGTGAAGAAGCCACTGGGCCCCTACCAAATTAGATCTTTCAGCCACAAAAACTGTGAGTCAAATATGCCTCATTTCTTTACATATTTCCCAGAATCAGCAAATTTGTTAGACTAACACAAAATGGACCAAGACACTGTCCACCTATTTCCCTTGTTTTTCAACACCTTCAGTAATCAAGCCCTACTTACACTACTCTTACTTCATTTTCTTTTCTACATGAACCATTCTTATTGTTCCAAGTAGTCCTGTCAGGGATAATGTCCCCTATTACTGGAAACATTTGTCCTTATCTATTTAAGTCCTGTTCTTTCAAATTCTAACTTTCAAATCCCAATTCTACTGTACAGCTTTATCTAAAGATCTAGCTCTCAAAAATTCTTTAACAGGGAAGAATGAAATGCATCTGTGAAGAACTTGAAAAAAATTGTAATGGAAACCAAAAGGATAAAACACCTTATTCATTCTTAAGGATGCCTAGTAATGCAATGAAATATGTCAAGATAATATTTAATCTTGTTTTATGTACCATATATATAGAATAAATACAAGAGGAAAATAGTTTCTTAACTAATTTCTGCCTCGTTTTAAATTGAACTAAGTTATTAAAAGGTCTTCTGTAAAATCTGATACAGTAATTAATCAAACTTACCTTTTTTAAAAAATCAGAGTTAACTTCATTTTAATTGAAAACATCTCTGCAATAATACCAATTTTCTACCTCTGCTCATTTAAAGTTTAAGTATTGTAACAATTTTGCATACAGACTCTAATATTATGTACTCTCATTTTTACTGTCTTCTATTTGGGGCCTTGGAATTCAATAAGACTTTTAATTTATTTTCTTTGTCCATTCCAAATGTGAAGTTACAAAAGAATCACTACATATTGACTCTTAACTGCTTTCAAAGTCCTCTGCATATTTTACATATTCTGACACTAAGTTTAGAAAATATTTTGAGCAATACACAGCTATTGTTAGGGAGATCAGGTAGATTAGAAGCCCTGAACAGGAAGTCAAGAAAGCTGATTATACTGCCAGATCCTATGAAACCCTGTGAAAGTCCTATTAACTGTGTGCTTAAGCTTCTTCCTAAACAGAACAATAGCAATAAAATTTCACATTCCAGGTATCCTAATAGCTTATGAAAATAAAGTTTTCTTCCATAAACACTTTTAAAATGTAAAATTCCACATAAAAATTGACAATACATTTCTGCGTCATCAAGCAACAGAGCTATTCTTGTATCTCCGATGTCACTAGACACCATAAATAATCTCTGTTCTTGACCCTTGTTTACATCCTCATTCTGGCCACAGTCACCCTCTGCTTACTCCAATTCCTCCAAAATCAAATCCAAAAAGTTTCTAATCAGACGGTCAATCAGCTTTTCACAGGAAGTGAAAACTTCACCAGCCAACTTCTGGATAAAGCCCCATGATGTAAATCCAGATCCAGCTGCAATTTCTTCACTTCATAACTTAGCTAAAAGACCTTCACTGGTTCTATCCTCAATAAAGATAAGTAAATGAGATCTTAGATTGGTTGAAAGAAAACCCTCCAAGATTTTAGTTGAGAAAATTGCTTTCTATCTCTTCTTATCTGCTGGTTTATGCTCCCACCCCCACAGCTATGAGTTGAGCCATCAGATTTAAACCTTCCAATGGCCCCAAAACTCTCCCATCCCCAAATGTGGGACACACAATTCTTTTTATACATCTCACAACGATACCTGTCACCTACTCAAAAAGACCTGATCTGCCACTTGTCATACTCACCCAAAGACTGCCCTTTCTGCGCTGAGTATCATGGCAGAGATAAGGCAATTTAATTCTACTCTCAGGATACTGCAGTTCCCACAAAAAGGAGTTGTGGTCCCCAACTGGCACTTGGGAATTTAAATGTCTGGTTTCCACCCAACTTCCACACTAGATTTTTGGTCCATCTGCTTTGCCATCCAGTCACCTCCCCAGTTACACATGCTCCCAATTATGAGAAGAATTATACATTTAACTCCTTGGCAGTACTATTATTTTTGATTACTGTCAAAAAAAGCCCTTTCCAGGCGTGATGGCGCATGCCTGCAATCCCAGCACTCGGGAGGCAGGGGCAGGAGAATCGCTTTGAGTTAGAGACCAGCCTGGGCTACATAGTGAGATCCAGATCAGTCTCAACTACATAGTGAGAACCTGTCTCAAAAAAAAAAGCCCTTTCCACCTGTTACATATAAAGCTTTCAAAATACATCTTAATTCTTTCTTCGCCATTTCAGGCCCCCTCTCCATGGTTGTGCTACCCCTCCAGCTACTATACACACCTAGATCAGCCCCAGCACTCCACAATCTTGCCATCATTGCCCTCCTTGAAGCTCCTACACAAGCAGCCCTCCAACAGCTGTCGCCCCCACAAGGGTAAGAGATGACAGACTACAAATCTCTCCCTCAGCCTCTCATCACCCCACACCTGCCCCTTTTCAGCAAGAAGCAGCTACAAAAGAGAGATTCTTTGCCCCTCTTCCCAGAGGCCATAACAAACAAAAAAGGGAGGAATGTAAGATAAGTGCCTTGGAACTGTGGCTGCTGCCATTCTGATAAATAACTTCCTTCCTCACCTTAAAGTTTCCATTTCCTACATCACACCTCACCGGTCATAAATAAAAACGGGCGTGGGAACAAGGCTTGTCCGTATAAGGAATGGACGTCCAAGAATGGCCCCTGCGTGGCTGCAGGATCCCAACCGCCTGCACCAAGCACCCACTATATAACCAAGCCCCTTCCCCTCCTTCCCCTCTCTCCTTTGTTCCCTCTCCACCCCGCCGGCCACCGACCTGCAGCGCGCTACAATAAAATCTCTCATAGGAGCTCTGTCCCTGATCTTTGGCAGGCGCCGGTTTCTTTCAAAAAGTTCATGTCTTTATATAAAAATAGTCAATGACTTCACGATGATCTAGAAGGCCCACAATCTCCCCACTCTTTTCCTTTGCACTTTTTTATTTATCACATAGCTTTACAGTTATGGTTTTAATTTTTCCTCCACAATGCATCCAATGCCCCAAGTGCCTGTTTGAAATGTCAGTTTAAATCTTTCACACAGATTTAAAGTCAAATTTAGAATGTTGGATTATCCATGTCTTTCCTGTTTCTTTTTAGTTAAAACAAATCAAAAGCTGGTAATAAATTTCACTAATTCTTTGTTTTGTTTTGTTTTTCTTTTTTGAGATAGGGCCTTCTTACGTAGTTCATGCTGACCTCGAATTCACTGACTTCAAACTCACAGCCTTCCTCCTGCCTCAGCCTCCCGAGTGCTGAGATTATTGGTGCGTGCCATCATGCTCAGTAGCACATTCATTCCTTTTTAAATACTCTGTATATATGAGGTGTTATGTTAAACATTAGAAACATAAAATTAAGATATACTCTCTGCTGCCAGTGACTCAGATTAGAGGAGACAGGCATATAAATAAATATTTTTATAATAAGTATTATCGTAAAAGATGAAATGGGAGGGGTAGGGGAAAAGAAAGATGGGAATGGTTAACATGAGAAAAAAAATGGAAACAAAGTCTTTGTAGATAGGGAGGGGTGGAGGGGTTGAAGGGAGGGCAGGGAATGGGGAAAAAATAAGAACCAAGATGCATTATGTAAAGGTGCAAATTCCCAATGATGAATGTTATTACCCTAAATGTACCAATAAAATTAATTAATTAAAAAAAAGATGAAGACAAGTATTTTTAGGACCACATTTTAGAAATCATTTTTTTGTTTGTGTTGCAAAAGCAATGAATAAGAGAAGATGATAATTTGTAGTACAGGACTGGTATTTTGTAATAACTTTTTTAATAGTACCAGAGATTAAACCTTCACAATAACTACATACATCCTCATCCCTTTTTATTTTTTGAGACAGGATCTTGCTACATTGCTAAATGGCTCATGCTGAGCTCTAACATGCAAGCTTCCTGCCTCAGTTTCCCAGAGTGCTGGGATTACAGGCATGCACACCACACCCAGTGCAATCTCACTTGATCAAATAGTGTTCCAAAGTTTATACTTTATAAAAATAGATTAATGATAACTGTCTTAAGAAATTAAGAATTAATGTTATATTGTATGCTGTACAGTCTTAAATATAATCTTTGTAATTTAAGTCTCTATATCTCTCAAAAAAAACTATTTATAAACATAAGTGAACACAAAGACATTATCACTGTAAAATTCCACTTTTCTGACATCCGTAAACAAGCCTTTGCAGGTCTGGTTTCAAAACAAACGTTGTGTATTTGTGTTTGCTCAGTTTTAACTAGCCTCACTTATCAATTACTTGAAATTTAAAAACCATTCTGTCCATAATTGAGCTCCCTTTTAAATTATTATTATTATTATTATTATTTTTGGTACCGGGCCCTTTTAAATTATTAAAAATAATATATTACCTCTAAAATTCAAATAGTACAGGAAAATATAAAGCAAAAAGTTCTATTTCTTCCTCCAATCCAAAAGCCCCTTCCTCCAAGATGATCACTGTTATAGCTGTACAAGTATCATTCGAGATATTTTCTCATGTCTATGAATGTGTATTTTTTTCCTGATTCTTGTTTCTGTTTTTGTCACACAAATTGGATTGTGTTATATTCTGCTGTGATATACTTTTCTTCCTCCTAATACCACGCAGAAGTCTGTTTTTTCTTTGTAATGGCTAGACAATATTTCCACTGCGTGGACAATCATAATTATTTGCCCACTGTCTATAAATGGATATTGAAGTAGTTTATTTTTTGCTTTATCTTATCAAAACATATCTCATTTGAATCTATTATTTGGTTATGAAGGGTCAGTGTTCCTCATTTACAAATATAACATTATATCAGCAATTTAGACAAAAAAACCCCTAGGAAAATATAATAAACACACAATCAGATCTTCATTAAATTTTTATCAGGCACAGAGAAATGATTAGTCTGCTAAGAAGTTAAGAAGCAAAGAGCTAAGGAGCTCTTTGAGATAGTAATACTTAGATCAGAATCTAAACCATTATCACTAAACAAATTAAAAACTAAAGAATCAACAAGGGCACGAGGCCTTGGAAATAAATATATCTCACTGCCAATGCCATCTTTTGATGGGATATTTTTAGTAACATCAAAATAGAGATGAGAATCTTCTTGAAGTCCCTTAAATCCTGGACTACTACAAAGAGCACTAGTAAATGTATTATATGTACTGACTTCTTCACACAGCAACTATACGAGCTAGAAACTACTATTAGCTCTATAAAACTCACGAAGAAACTGAGCAACAGGAAGACAACAATAGAGACAGGCAGTCTGACTTCAGAACCCCTGTACTGCCTCACTTCTCCTTTGGCTAGGAGCTCAGGTTCTAGACAGGATGTTTCAGAAAATGACTCCGATGCTTGAGAAGTAAAACATTACTATCAGCGGGCAGGGACCTAAATACTGTCAATACTGACAGTGTTGAGCAGCCCAGAAATGTGGCCCTCCTCAATAACACAAGTGGCTTAAATATAGTAAATATACAGAAAGGGGAAGAATAACAATGGAAATGGGAGAGGAGTTCCTGCTTCCTGGTGCACGAGTTTTCTAGATCTTTCTCTCTCTCTCTCTTTTTTTTTTCTTTTCTTTTATTGGTACAGGGGATTGAACTCGGGTCCTTGCACTTGCAAGGCAGGCCACCGAACCGCTGAGCTAAATCCCCAGCCCCTTCGAGATCTTTCTAACAGTCATTTGGTTTCTTCTTGAACTAAACTCCTCCAGCTGCTTTAATTGCTTCTCCCTAACTATAGTACCTTCCTGGTCACTTTCTGGTGGATCAATATTTCTTCTTAAAATGAGGCTGATCTAAATCAGCAAGCCAGCTCCCCCTCCATGCATTTAATAGAACTTGTCAAGTTATTTCTAATGAAAGTTCGAGGGCCTGGGATTTAGATCATTGGTTCTGCCACCTAGCACAAAGTCCAGAGTTCAGTGCCCTGTACCACACACACAAAAGAAAGCTCCAGCACTGCATTTGAAGGCTGGACCTGTTACAATTTAGGGTTTCTTACAGATAAGATTCTATAAATTTCAGATAGACTACATGAATAAAGAGAGAATAATAATTGGTAGTTTATAGCCTTACAGAGGATGTTCTTCTAATGTAACATGTATTCACTTTTAGGAGAACACTTTAGGTATTTGAAAAGCTATAGAATCTATGAAATAGTTAAAACTGATTTTTAAAGTAAGAAAATAAAGGAGTATTTTTACACTTGATGTTAGCCAAAAGGCTGAGAAGCAATAAAAGGAGTATTTTTAAGTAAATGTATTAGGAAGAAAAAGAGAGGAGAAAGGAAATGAACAGAAAAGAAAGACCAGGAATTCCAGAGGGTAATCTTTGTGAGAATAAAGCTCTGAATGCCAATTTAATTCAACTTTAACTTTGCATTATCATTATGAAATCGTCAAGGGGATTCTTAAATGGCCAGCAATTTTTGTTTCTCTTTTTCATCTTCAGCCTTTCAAGAATCACCAAAAAAAAAAAAACCCAAAAAACTGAAATGTGTACATAAAATGAGATTTTAGCATCCTCTGTTTGTATAGGAAAAAAAACGATTAGTACTTTCAAGGTACAATAATAGTTCTTCATCATTTAATGAGAAAGAACTGGTAGACTTTATGGAAACAAGGTTTCCTGGTCTGATGTTTTATATTTTAAGGAGAAAAATATTCACATGATCTAAACTTCACGTGAATTCCTTTTTATAATTCATATTTGCAATCCTTAGACTTTCACTTCTAAGCATCAAACACTCTAAGTCATACAACAGATTGGTGATTTGTTCCCGAAAGAGGAAGCAATTTGCACTGATCAGTATTTAAAGATTGCATAGGAGAGAACTATTGTACCCTAGATCATCAGGTTGTCATTTTGACAATAAACTGGAGACTGGTAAATTCCTTTAGCTGATTTTAAAGTGGTTAAGACCTCCAGGACACTAGAGATATGCTGCCACCTCAGAGTCCCTTCAGCAACAAAGTCTGTGATGTTTCTGGAATGCAATAGTCAACTGATACCAGGAGCAGGGAACACCAGTTCTGTTTTATACTCATAGCCTTCTCTCCCAATTCTAAAGGTGCTGAATCCTCTCTGAAGATAGATTATTTGAGTGGATATTATAATGGTATAAGACTATTATCATGTTCTTATTAAAAAATTAAAGCATCTTTACAAAAGGAAAATCAAAATATGAGACATTTCACATTTAGAGTTAGCCTATTTCCAAATTTACCATTTTGGCCACCATAATATGCATTTCAAGTGATAACTGTTTTTTATAGTGTCCTTTTCATGTTTTACTATTGATGCCAATCTTAGAAGAGAAAGCCCTCCCTTCTTTTGAGAAAGATTATCAGCAATATGTAGTCCAGGCTGGCCCTGAACTTGCAATCTTCCTGCCTCAAACTCCCGAGTCCTGGAATTATAGTCATGTGCCACCATACTGAGCTAAGGAAAAATGTTTCTACTGAAAACATTCTTGTAAAAGGTAGTTTACAACTGTTTTTAATATTTTCATAAATTTCTTTTTATAATTCTAATTTAATTGAACAAGTGAGTGAATGAATGACAGGAGGGAAGGAAAAGCTAGGGAGAAAGTAGAATGGGAGAGAAAGAGAAAGATAGGTATTCCTTTTGAATAAACTTTTCGGTAAAAGAAAAAGTCAGTGATATAAAAATAACCAGGCACTAGTCACTAAAAGTTTGTGTTCCCCCAAAGTTACATGTTGAAGCCCAAAGTAATAGTATGTGGTGTCAGAGTCTTTGGGAGGTGATAAAGGTCAGACAATATGAAGGGTATGCTGGCATGTGCTTTAATCCCAGAGCTCATGAGGCTGAGGCAGGAGAGTCACCATGAGTTCAGGTCCAGCTTGAACTACACAGTAAGACCCTGCCTCAAAAAAAAAGTGCAGATGAAGTCATGAGGGTGATCTCCTGAAGGAATTAGTACCCTCAGAAATTAGACAGGTAGCCTAATTTCTCTAATACAAGAGCAAATGACAAGAACACAAGAAAGAAGAGCCCTCACCACTGACCAAATATGGTAGCATCTTGATCCTGGGCTTCCCAGCCTTCAGCTCAATAAGAAATAAATCTGTTTTGTGAGAAATAAATTGACCTACTTTTCTCACCGCTGAGACAAAATACTAACACCCACAAGTTAAAGGAGGGAAGGTTTATTTTAGCTGAGAGTTTGTAGAGGTTTCAGTCCATAGTTGGCTGGCTCCAAGGCAGGGTGGCACGGCAGAGGGGTTCTGCAGAGGAGAAACAGCCCATGGCAGGCAGGTAGGAGGCAGTGAAACAGCAGCAAGCCTGCCTTCTTTCTGTCCCTTTATATTCCATCCGGGCTACCACCCTTTCATTGATGAGAACTACATTCAGGGTGGGACTTGAAACATACACACCATTAATCCCAGTATCACACACCCACGATTCAGTCACCTCCCAAAAGCCCTGCCTATGAATACATGAGGCTTTGGGGGGATATCTAGAAACAAGCCATCGCACCCGTAAGCCGCAAAGACTCTTGTTCATCCCTTTAAACAAAAGGCATTTAGTCCATCTCTAAAAGTTGTCAAAGTCTTAATAGTTTCAGCATTGCTGAAAAACCCAAATCCTTCCAAATTCTTTTCACAAGCCAGCTCCAAAGGCTCCTGAATCACATGGCTAGGTAGTGTCATAGCAATGACTTCACTTTTCTGGTACTAAAATCTGTCTTAGTTACCTTCTGAGTTGCTGAGACAAAATACCCAACAACCAAAGTTAAAGGAGGAAAGGTTTACTTCAGCTCACAGTTTATTTCAGTCCATAACTGGCTGGCTTCAAGGCAGAGGCAACAAGCAACAGATAGTAAGTCTCCCTTTCCCTTTTATCCCATACCCCTACATGCTTTTTGGATGGTACTACTCATACACAGGGTAGGCCTTCCCATTATGTACATCCAAAACTATGCTAACTCCAATCAGTAGACTAATTTACTACTACACACCCTTAGTCCCAGTATCACACATCCTAGATTCAGGTAGCTCAGAAAAGCCTCACCTATGAGTGCATGAGGCTTTGGAGAGAACATCTAGATATAAACCAGGGTGGTTTGACAGAGTGGTTTAAAATTTCCTGACTAAGTTATCAGGTACCTAGTATGCAATGAATTACAAGATAACATTTCATCCTGTGGCCAAAAAACTGTTTTAATAATGTTTATTCAAAGCTACAAATAACTTATTTTTAAGTTTAAATTATTCTTAAGTCCATAATTATCTCTTCACTTTCTTTTTGTTGCTTCTCATTGGGCTGGAAGCAGTTTCCCAAATCAGATCTTATTTCTACTTAAGCAAGGTTTTTATTTATTTATTTATTTATTTTATTTTATTTAATTTATTTATTTATTTTTGGTTTTTTGAGACAGTCTCTCACTATGTAGTTGAGACTGGCCTGGAACTCACTACGTAGCCCAGGCTGGTCTTAAACTCACAGTGATCCTCTTGCCTCTGCCTCCCGAGTGCTGGGATTACAGGCATGCGCCACTACAACCGGCTCCCAAGCAAGGTTTTAAACAGGAAGGTTCACTCTTTGCTTAAAATATTTAAGAACTTTTTGTAGAATATTCTGTCAAATGATATTAATTCTACAGTTTGTTTGAGCCAAAGATATTAAAGTACACAAATCATCATGGTTACAGGGGTGTTTTTAACTATTGAGATGATGTAATGCATGGGACAAAAATGTAAGTTTTAAAGCAAAATAATAAAACATCATCACTCCATTCAACTGAACTAGGACACTAGAACACCAGTGAAGGTATTGTGTGTTTCTTCAAATCCCTCTCCCCTGCTATTCAGCTAAGGCTGCAATAGTGATCTACCTTTTAAGACAAAGTTTGGTTTACTCATAGATGCAGGGGAAAGAAAAAAAAAAAAAATATATATATATATAAACCTTAAACCTGGATTCTAATAATTTTAAAAACAGATGCTGAAGTATCATTTCTGTAATTTGGGTCATATATAAAATTTTAATAAAGAATCACACTCATAGCCAAATGATTTGGTTCTTACCTCCTCGCTATTCCTCTCAGAGAATACTGTAGAAAATGGCAAGAAACTTATGCTTCTGGGTATCAGTGCAAGAGAATGCAAAGCCTAGGAAGAGGGTAGCTAAGCAGAGGTAAAATGGACATCTAAGTTTTACCATCTGCCTTGTAACATTAAAATTTTATTTTTCAAAGAGAGAAACAGGTACTAATTGAAACGGGTACTAATTACTCTCACCAGCTGAAATGCTATGCTTGACAAAATAGAAATTGTTTTACTAGAAGAGATTCCCTAATGAAAAATAAAAAAGCTTTTATTGTTACAAAATGAATATACACACAAGCATAAAGATTTTATATAATATATCCCAACATAAGTAGGCAAGAAAAATTGCTCTGAGGGATTTGTGCATTACAGCAAGACATGCATTGCTCAGCAAGAAATACTCTAAAGAAGTGGTTTGATTAGATACATAATTAAACCTAAAGTACTTGAACAGTTCCCTGATGCAGACTTAATGCATTTTGACCTTCTTGTAATCCCAAGTAACATCTGAACTATGATCCATAAAAATTGGAAATTTAAAAAAATGATACGATCATTTATCAGCCAAGATTTGGCAAGAACAGCAGGGATGATAAAGGGCAGGAAGGGCCAGTGAAAGCCAGCTATATGCCCTCAGGTAACACTGATGCTTTCTTAAAAGGGAAGAAGGCTCTATACAAACTTTTAACCCCAATACTACGGGTATTCTGTCCAGTGTGACACTTAAGACTCTTCAGCAATGCAACTCTGTTAATGCTAATTACTAATAACTTTAGTGCTCATGTGGCTCAAACTCATTTTCTGGGCTAAAAAGAAGTGAGAGCGCAGAGGTATAAAAAAAACCTGCCACAATCACATAGCTAAAAACAGTTATAACCTAACAGCTGATCAACATTCAAGTTCTTGTTTTCCACACAATACCATATATATAGATATGCAATCAATTTTTGCTGAGGGGGAAACCTTAAATTATAAGTAAGATGCAAATTAAAAAAAATTAAATATGTCTTAGGAATATATTTGGAAGGTATTTAAAATCATCATTCTCCCAAGTAGCTATGAAAAATTATTTTCAGCAATGCATGTAATAAAACACTCCTTCTTGCCCAATATATAAATAAGCATTGAGTTTTACTTTCTCAGATAGGCAGGTATTTCAGTTGTCTAGTACTACATAGCAAACTACCCAATAACACTGAGTTGCACAGGGTACCTGCTCTCTGCAGCATGAGTTAGGATATTAAGATGGCTGCTGTCACTACACGTTCAGAAAGGGCTAGAATGTCTGTGATGCCCGGACAGCAGTCACTCACAAACTTAACTGGGTCTCAGGTGGGTTGAAGGCCTTAGCTATTCTCCATGTGGATTTCTACACGGCTGTTTGAGCTGCCTCACTGCATGGTGGGTGGGTTCCAAGAAGCAGCATTCCAAAAGCAAGAAGCTAGTAACTGCCAGTCCAATTCAGGGCCTTGACCTGGAACAGCCACAGCATCACTTCTGCCTCATTTTATTCATCAGAGCACTCTCTGGATAAGATCAGAGACAGTGAGGCAGGTGACTTGACAAAAGCATTAATAATAAGAGGCAGGCTTCATCGAGGAGTCTTCAAAGTTACAATAAACCACACAAGGATTGTTAAAACTGTGCTTAAAAATGGTATTTAGAGAAGAGTTATATTGAGGAAGAGGGCTGTTGGTCAAGAATAATAAGAAATTCTACCTATATTACAATACGACAAATGTATATAATTTAAAAACTTAAATACAAATACAAAAAACTTAGTACTAATCTGGTATCTTTTCGATGTTTCATTGAATGTGCTTTATGAATTCAAATGAACACCGTAGCATTATGTTCAGGCAAATATTAATTTTTAATGACTAGTGTTTAAAAGTGGGTATATATCTTAAGAACATACTTCTAAATTTGTAAGCGGCTAATTTAAACAAATAAATAGCTATTAAATGGATTATTGGATGGGCACAGCTCTAGAGGAATTAATTCAAGTGTACGTTGTGTTGATTAGCTGGTAGCCTATAACTTATTTTATCCAGATGCCACCTGGGACTGAGCTTGAATAAGGAGGACATTTTATGTGGGGTGTAGGAAATTAAGTTAGTGCATGTGTGTCCATTCCAAGTATGTTACAAAGTTTGAAAAAATTTGTCAAAGTATTGGGGACCTAATTCACTGAAGTTCTTACTACATGCTATAAATTGTACTCGGCACACTGACCATATTATTGGGAAATATATTAATTATTCCCAATATTAATTAGTAAACTGAAAAGTCTAGAGCCATAGTCACACATATAAAAAGTGGAAGAGCCAAGAATAGAATTCAAGTCTCTCTGACTAGTATTTGCTTTTTCAAGTATATCACATAGTTCTTTTTAAGGGTCTTCCAGGTATAACATATTTCTGATTGATATGTATTTGAAAATGGTTATAAATAAGCACCTTTTTGTTCAGAGATTCCTTATTAACTATTGTATGGAGGCAAACATTTACAAAGTAAAAATATAACATTTAAAGCAAGCTTTGTTAATTTTTTCTGAATTCAACCACGCTCCTCTAATTTTCTGTTCATCTACATTTATGATTTGTGACAGAATGGCATACATAGCTATAAATGAATGTTTTGAAAAAAAAAAAGACCACAAAAAAACCCTCACCCTAATCCACACTTTGTAATTATATCACAGCAAAAGTAATACTACAAGCTTTTAGTACAATAGCTGCAATGTCCTGGATAACATCTTAATTGTTCTACCAATTCCTGAGCTCCCTGTGAACAAGAACCATTATCCATATATTTATCTCCCATGATACAATCATCTATAAAGAGCAGGTCTTGAGTTTTAAGTGAATAAGTAAAAAGAATGAAAAGAAACCTAAAATACCAGAAATTACATTGAATAATTTATAAAAATGCATCAAATATTATTTTCCGTGACATAAAATCAAAGCAATAATAGGTGTAGCAGATGTAGACAAAGATGGATATCATTCACATTTAAGAATTGTATAGTAATCCCCGATTCCCATCTATTTCTTGTTATGAGGAGGGGATAATTTTAGGATATTTTTAAGAGGATAAAGAAAACCAACAAGGAAGAATAACATAAAAGAAGCAACAAAATGAAATCTCAACAGGGTGGAGTGTTATAATAATGAGATTCACTCAAATATATTCATTTATTATAGAAAGGTATATTTATGAAAGTAAATACTGGAAAATAAAAGAATATTATCACCTTAAATAGCAAATAAGGACAGAATTGGATAATTGCTAATAAAACACGTGAGTCTCATAGAAAATACTGTAAATAGAGATTAAAGGTACAGAATTATAAGTATGAAAATACAGGAAAAGGTATTCTAGAAAGGAAACAATCTATTTTAAGGTTTTTGGTTGTCTTTCACTGCAATTAATATTGTACAATGCACATAGGGAGGAAAGGGGGATGGGGGAATGGGATAAAATAAAATTTATTTAAAAAAATAATTGTATAATGCAATGGTTAACCATATGGGAAAGAACTAAAAGGATAAATTGTATTTTATGTTCTTATGTTTCTAAAGTAGCCATGGTTAAGAGTGTGTATATAATTGTATGCACGTAGCATTTTAGAACAAAATATAGAATTTTTTCCTACTGTTGCATTTTTGGGTAAAAAAATGAGATTTTTCTAGAATAGGCAAGCTTTAATTTTTATTTACATGTAAATGTTAAACAAGATTTATAGAAGGCATTGGTTTGGGCTGAGCTCCTGTACTAATCCCAACATATCAAACCAATATGAAGTTGCTCAGGCTGAATTTCCATGCCAATAAACTGAAACCAAGTTGTGTATCTAACCTTCTAAGAAATCAGGAGAGACAGAGTGATAGCCAAATCCACAAACAGGCCAGTACTAGCTGGCATGATAAGGAAGTCCTCTCTGCTTCAACTTTTATAAGAAAAAAGTAAGTCTGAAATGATCAATCTGCTTTTCTGTTCTTACTTTCCTCAGCTCTTTTCTATCTATAAAGCTATCCCTGTTGAGCTGAGCTCGGCAAAATACTCTATTTTATAGAATGAGGAACTGTCCAATTCATTTACAATAAATAAAAGCCAATGAAGATTTTTCAATTTGTTGTAATTTTGTGTTTTGACAAAAATAAAAGCCCAATACAAGGTATGCAAAATCTTATGTACACTTCACTATTTCCAAAATTCCACAGGTTAGAAAAAAACAATGTCTGTGGGAAATAAAAATACTAACCACTCACACATTGCCTAATTAGATGATCACTAATTTTAAACACAGAATTAAAAGTTTATTTAAAATTTGCACTCTCATGGTATAATAACCTCACATTACATTAAAAAGGAATACTAAAGCCTCAAACCCCTATAGAAATCTAGGCAAGTTCTCCTAGAGAATTGTACAAAGAACATTTCATATCCTAAAACATTACAGAATTAAAACTTCCATGGACTTCTTCAATTTATAAACCAAGAATTTTAGTAAAAACCAGGACTCAGTTAATCATTAAAATAATCATTTAGAAAACTTCCAAAAAGAATCTGATTCTGCCATGTGTTCTAAAATTCAAGTCAAGAAATGAAATCATATACTTCACTAACTTATTATATACGAAAAAGTATCTTTATCCTCTCATTAATATAATCTGATTTCCTATTTCTACATAAACATATCAAATGGCCTAAAAAATACTAAATATTTGAAAGAGACTTATAGTTTGATAGCTAGATTTCCTTAAATGTTTTTGATACCATCAGTAAGAAAATAAAAAATACTATCATAATTAAGAAATATTGTCCCAATCAACACTTAAAACATTTACCGCTTTGTGGCTTTACTGCAACTAAGTAAGCATTACTGTGTTTGCTGTGAGAATAAAATCTAAATATGTGTATTACTCAACTTAAATTATGAAATTTTATTTGCATTTTGCATATTAATGGCACGATTCCCTATATTAATGAATAAAACTAAAACCTAATAAATGCTTAAGCCTAATATTCTTTATGTAATTTCATTTGAAAAAACTGCATTATTTCTAAGTCAGGAGTTCTTTAGTGTAACATCTGAGATACGTTCTTAAAAATGTTCTACACATTAAAATACACAGCTCTTCCTCATGTTACAATGACCAAGAATTAAATCAATAGCATAATACAAGTAATAACAATATAAAATATTCCATTCACATACTTCTGATTTAAATTTCTAAATGGCAAAGAGTATAGATGATTTTCTCACTCAAGAGGACAAAATTATATTTGTCAGGGAACAAGAAACAACAGTATTGTAGCCTAAGCTGCTGCTACATGCAAAGTATCACTCTTCATCCTATGTAAAATACAAAAAGAATAGGAGAAGAAGACATGAGTGAATAACTAGAACTCATGGAGTCTGTGGCAAATGCATACAGTAGTACAGAAAAGGAGCCTCAGAATTTGGATGAGGAATACAACGGTTCTAGGTATATGAAAGGGAGTTTATTCTCCTTTGGGGGAAGGACAAATAATGGAGTTCTACACATTTGTGTAGAGGATGAAACAAAGAGAAGAGATAAATTTTTAAGTGGCAGCAATTATGTTCCTTAATAATTATGATTTTTCCACACTAGAAATGGGCCTATCAGAGTTAAGGATGGGACAATGAGGCTGGGACAGAAATTGACTCCTGCTACATTAAGTTCACATAAATGGCTATGGAAAGCTGAAATAGGTTTAGCTCTAAAAGATCTCATCTAAAATCTGTAGCGGCATGTACAGCAGATCAGAAGGCCCTTTTCTGCACAGTGACAGAAGTCATTTTATCTACTGAGAGGATCTGAATAAACTCGGAAGCTCAAAGTACACACAAGAGTGTTAAAATTCTCAAAGCAACTCCAAAACTGAAGGAGAAATGAGCAGTTACCATTTAAAAGCACCTCCCTGAAGTAAGTAATCGCATTGAGAAAATCTTGCTAGTTTATAGCAATATAGAGGGCTTGGTTTTTCAGTCTATTAGGTAAATCATTGCAAAACTTTGCATTCAATTACCACAAGCTATAAAGGATTACATTTCTGCCTGTATTCAGCTAGAAAACACAGCAGATAATGATGTTGCCAGCTGTGTATTTTATATATTACGTTACATTTGTAACAAATGCATACTAATGCAGAATATCTCTTTTAATCTATTTTCTTTCAATATGCCACAATAAAACTTAGCCAATTACAATGATTTCAAAGAGCAAAGATGTTATACAGATCTTAAAGAAAGCATTGAGAACATTTTCTCAGTTTTAATGGAAAAAGTGCTGATACCTACCAAACAAAACTGCCAAATAAGAAATCAGTATGTAAATATTCTTATAAAGGTGAATAAGTAGGACATATTTTCAGTTCCCACTGTCATATGCAGAAAACAGTATGTTAATTTTAATTACTGACAAAGCTTCTATTCTGTGCAACAACTTTCAGCGTCTGACATTTAATAGAAAAAGCTTACTTACGCTCCATGCTCCACCAGCTCTATAAATATGCCATAACTGCCAATAACAGGTAAAGCAGCATTTCATTTTACAGTAAGAAGATGCCAGTAAAAATAGAGCCATATATATCATATGTGCATGTAGATATACATACATGTACATGCCTACTTCAAAAAATTTGTTGTAAAACAAGAAAAAATTATTGAAGGTTATATTTTAAATAACTTACCTTTCGTCCATCACTTGCATGGCAATTCACATTTAGAGGAGTCAGTAAAGCCATTAGTTTTTCTTCATTACCACTCCTACAAAAATATAGTAAGTTAATTTTTATAAAATCATACAGCTTATGTGTAGAGTGGAAAATAAGGATTTGCTTCAATTTCTTTCATATGGAACACAATGAATTTCTTTTGCAATATTCAATGCAATATTTCTACTTGTTACCTGTTAATCACACAGTGATATATCTTGGATAATATAGTTTTCTACATTTTAATTTGTTTTATTCACCTTCATAAAGTTATCTTCATTACAAACAAACTTTATTCTGAGAAATAGTCTAAAACATTGAAGTTTAAAAATACATGAAAAATGCTAAAAAGAGTAAATCAATTAAATTATAAATTATCAGAAACAACAAAAAAATAGATGTGGATTTAACATTTATGTCTCTCATTCAGGTTTTGTTAGAAAAATCTTGAGAGGAAAATGAGGATACAGATATTTAAACACTCCAAGTATATCATTTGAAAGGCTGGGCAACTAAGGTTTGTAGATAGGTTAAGAAATGTTCCAAATAAAATTAATCTTATAATCATCAGCACAGTGAAAAATTTTATCACTATATATATATTCATCATGTAAAATAAAGTATACAAAGATTTGGTACAAGGTTGTATCTGCATTATTGCACAAAATCCAAGCAAGACAATAACATCGTCTAGTTTTTATAGTTCTCTACCTGCCCTCCCCTTTCTCTTCCTTAAATGCATTATACTCACTTAAAATGAATAGAATCGCTTACCTAGCAGCTTCTAGGAGTTCGTCTTTCTTGTATTCACCTAGATGATTGCAAAATATCATGCTGTTAGCATTTGGCAGAAGACAGATTAAGAAATGCAGTAGGCAGCAAATAGAGAATGAAATAGAGAAGAACAGAAAAAGAGAGTCCACACCCCGCTGGGTGATGGAGCCGTGACGTTAGCCAGCTTGCGAAGGCAGCATCACCAGTGCCTTGGAGACGGGCAGCAAATTGACGCAGCTTCTTGTCCAATCCTCAGATGAAATAGCTTTCTTCAGACAACCAATGAATGCTAAAACTCGTGTCCAGAAACACATTCCCTCTGATAACAGCATGCCAGCTGAAGACAATGTCCCCTCCCCCCTTTTCTATTCAGGCTGTCACAGTATACTTGGGAAGCATAATCTGTTCTGAGACAAAAGCAAAATAACGTGGCTCTTTAGAGGAACAAATTTCTGGTCTTCAAAAACACAGTTTTATTTGTAATGATATGGAAAGTATTTTTAAAAAATTAACATTACTGAGCCTTATAGTAGCAGAAAATGCAAAAATCAGAACCATGAAGACTTTGCCTCGATAGGAAAGGTTTGTGGATTAGAAATACATGAACTATGTACCAAATGCTATGCACCTTTTGGAGGCAGAGCTACAAAACCGAAAGAGGGAATACATTCTTAAATAGCGGCAGTGCTCTGACACCCTTCAACTTTTATAATTTACACAATTTTAACATCAAATTTTAACAAACAATAAATCTTGAACATGTTTAAAAGGAGGTTGGGGGTCTCTGAGAACGAACAGTTATCCATTTATCATGATGTAGCTAATTTTTCCCACTTCTATTTTTAAAATGGATTTTCAAAATATATCACAGATTAAAGGCAGAAATATAATTAAAAATCTTCCATGACAAATTTCTTAAGGTGCTCAGGATCTAACAAGTTTCTTTCATAAGCACAACTGAAGGAAAAGGAATTTTAATACAGCGTGTGTTCATTCAACAAATAAAAAGGACAGCCAGGACTATGATTCAGTGATGATGCCCTGACTCAGTTTGCTGTACCATTAAAGAAGTAATTATATAAAGTATCTTACCAAATCATTATATGGAAACAAATAGTAAGCAGATATAACATTTTAGATTAAATAAGTTATAATTCCAGTATGAAATAAATTTAAACTTTAGAAAGTTTTACTTGCAAATGTGAATTTCACATTTTGTTTCTGTAGTGCTATAAAATTCATTATATCATAACATACTATAAAGTACCTCAGAATCACCAAACACATGTTAAATTCTATAATCCATTATTAGCAAATATTTTTTGCCTTTAACTTTGTCTTGCCTCTTAGATTAAGATCATGTTAAAATATAAGAAATTCCAATCAGATGTTTTCAAATAAGCAAAAACTTGATCTATCCTCTTCTTGGGGATCTTGTATATCAATAATATCACAGATTTAAAAATATAGTGCACCAATAAATTAGAATGCACAATTTTGTGGTCATAGAACTGGTTTCCCCAATTTCCCATAAATTGTATTTCAGAATTTTTAAATAAGTGACAGCGTAAATGTCATATTATTATATTCTCTAGCCAATAAAACTTAAAGCTAAAGATTTACTCTTACTAAATGTTTTAGGTAACAATACAGAAGTTACAAAATCAATTTTAAAAGACCCTTGTGAGGAAATGACATAACCCATACCCTCAAATGCCTAAAGAATCAAGATATTTATAAACTAAAATGTGGTGTATACCAGTATGTATAAAATCATTCATTCATTTGAAAGGTCTATTTACCAGGTTCAAAAACAAAAGACATTACAATCTTTACACTCACAGAATATTCATCTATTAAAGTAAAAATAAAATTACAGTAAATGTGAAAAAAAATCTTAAGAAATGCCAAGAGTTTACTGGCTAATTTAAATGGGATTAGCAAGAGGCAAGGTAGATGTAGTTTAAGGAGGATTTCCTGGAAGAGGGGAAAGTTGAACGGAGGTTTGAAGAACAGCTGATCCACAAGATAATATCCATAGGGAATTAGGAAGCAACTACAATAAAAGAAAAATTGAGAAGGAATGGCAGCTCTATAAACTGAAAGAAAGAATACTTGGAAAGGAGTGGGTAAGGATGAGGCAAAGAATTACAAGAGTTTTCTAAGCTAAGAAGTTTGAGCTTTATTTTGAAAGCAATGAGAAAATACAGACATAGTTTAACAGAGAGAGTACAAAGCACATTTAAAGATCTGGAAGCTTTGTGATTACACAGAGAGTATTCCTATACTCTAGTTCAGTAAGCTTTCACTGGGGCAGGAAGGTAGCAGGAGAGGGAAGAAGAGAGGAGGAAAAAATAAAGAATGGAGAGAGGAATAAAAGATATTCTGAAACAGTTATGTATAAATTCCTTGATATACAGAAAAAACACATTAACAATGTGAACTGCAAGCAGCTACTATTGAGAATTAATTCACTGATACATGACTCCAATAAATCTAAGTAATAAAACTGAAAAGTATTTGGGATCCTCAAAGTTCAAATTAATCTACCTATATGAACTTCCCATCATGAATAGCTTATCGATGTTTTCACCAAAAAGTACATTCTGAAAAAATGTTATTCCTTCCCAGATAGACTGATAATATGACAAAGATCTCAAAAGGAAATATATAATAAGTGCATCCAACCGAGTCAGGCATGGGTATTACAGATGGCTTTCTGCTCTTACTGTTAAGAGATCCTAGTACTTTAATCAGCTTTTCTGCAATACATCCCAGCATCCACTATCTGGTGCCCAAGGACCACAATCCACAAACAGTTGAAAGTATTTTTCAAATGCTACCTCACAGGAATAACTAAAATAATGAATTTAGAGCCACTCATACATTCTGACAACGAATTTGAGGTACTTAACAGCCAAACCACCAGATCTGTTTCATCTTAGCTAATCAACTTGAAATATTCTGGTTGAGACTATGGAGATCTATGGAGCACTTTTATTCTTTAATAACATACAGATAAAGAGAGAAAGGCAATTATAGTCAAGATAACAGTGTTAGGAATGGAGGATATAGAAGGCTTAAAATATTTTTATTAGAATGAAGTGGGATAAAAAGCGAGTGATAGTTACTTTTTGATGTCTGAATTGTCACTATTAGTAAAATAACATATGTAAAAGCATACACACATAGATATACAAATTAGTATTTTTTAAAGCTATCTTATCAGATAATGGTTAAGAATAAAATTCTCCCTTATACTGAGGTCAGAAACGACTTCTCTTTCTCTTAGTACAAAAGCAACAGTACCTTTTGAATAAAAATGACACAAACTTACATAAATAAAATAGATTCTTGACTGACTTCAATTTTCTCCCTGAAAGTTTTTTTTTACTTCTTTCTTCAGCAATAGATATAATCATAGATATGATCAAATTAGACCTAAATTTTGTAAAAAATCAAGTCATTTGGCTTTAAGACGCAATAGCATGGAAAGATTATCAATTGCAATTGTAAATGGTTAAAGCAATAAGGGACTTAAAAAAGAATTCTGACCTTTCATTTCTCTACTTTCAGACCAACCATGATACGTACCTATTAGCAACATCTTGCCTTATACATGATGCAAGAGAATGTAGTTGAAAGTCACCCCTCTCCATATCACCTCACCCCCAATTTCAGAACCGCTCTAAGCTCTACGGGATCATCTACAACATATTTATTTACAGTTAATGGCACTGGTGCTGCGGCAGTTAAATGGACTGTGTAAGGTTTCACTGAATATTATCCACTTTTTTCTCAGGCTCTGAATGAGGCTAGTATTTAACAGTGTAAATTCACCAAGTTTGAGCTTCAGAAGAAGTGAAGTGATGTAAGTAAAAGAGAAAAGAAACAAAATAATCAGATAATTAAAAACACACAATTACTAGCTTTAAATAGGTTAAACATATTAATAGAATAAAATAATAATATCTCCCATCAAAACTACTTTAAAGCACTTGTAAACATGAGCCCCTGGGTCATGGGAAAAATAATAAAGAAAATTCATTCTGGGTTTGTTCAAATGATCAATGCATTCTGCATTTCCCATAGCATGCTTTAATTCCTTAACTTATTAGGCATCTCTAGGGAAGAGCAATGTAAACATTTCAGTCAGGAACCTCAATTACCAAGTTAATAATAGGGACTTCTGTGTTGCTGAGTGCTAAGCAGTATGATAAATAGGTAATTCTGAAAGAGATATATTTTCATCAAGGCATCAGAAAATATGGCTGATTAATTATAGTTAATTGATTCTGGTAGCTAAAACAACTTATTTTCACAATAAAATATTAATTTAGGTGATATAATCCATTGTTTTCAGTTAATAGACCTAAAAGTTCAAAACCATTTGTGTGGTTGCAGAAACAATGAGGCTAAAGCCCCAGAAAATAATTTAATCTCAAGAAGTTAAAGTCAGGTCTTCCACCAAAAGCAATTTTCAATTTCACTGATATTCTACTGTCTACAAACATGGGCCCCCATAATACCTAAATTATTGTTTTTACTATAGACTCTTTCATGAATACTTCTAGGGCAAGAGAGAGAAAATGAGAAAGCTCTCAGAGCCTTCTTCCTATTTTTGAATCCTATCAAATCTTTCCACTGGTTCTGATACTGACTATCAAACTACTTCATCACCATGAAATATAAGGAAAATTCCTCAACTGGAATAAATTCCTCAAATATCAAGAAATAACAAATTAAAATTGAGGAAATAAATATAAATATACACTGGCCAAAAAATACAGTTGCATAGTAATATAATATATTCTTTAATGCTGGAAATTAAAAGTCAATAAAGTTATTCCTCTAGGAATCTGTTAACCAGTGAGATATTCTGCAAAGAATGCCTGTATTTTAAAACAAAATGACCTTTCAGACCACAGTGCAGAGGAAAGACACTTGATACATTAAATAAAGAACACAAGAAGAGAGGAAAGAAAGAATGGGAGGTCGGGATTCTGATTCTAAACAGAGTCGATTACACTGCTATATTAGGAGTCTGGGAACTCACAAACCCACTGCCACTTGTGCCATCAATTACCTGGCAGGTGGGGCTTGAAGGAGTGAGCTGTCACGTGGTAACTATCAGGAGGTTTGCTTCCCACAAAGGTGGTTTAAAAATAAATTGTATATTTGATCTAAAACTGTTTGGCAACAGCTTTATATTTTGTTTTACATCAGTGGTCCTTTACAGCTGCCAATTCAAAATGCCTTATTTGCAAATCTGAAATCCAAAATTCACAAAAAAATTCATTTGGCAGCAGTTTGAACTACTTAAGTGTACATGGCCATCATACTTCACTACAAAAATATTAATATTACAGGGTGCAGCTTTACACTCTACTAATAATGTTGTGTAATACATAAGGTTTGCCTTTTCTTTATCATTTGTATTCTTATCTATGGAAGTATAGTTTGCATAACTACATTCACTCATTTTCTGTGAATTTTGACAAACCTGTACAGTTGTGTGACTGCTACTCTCAAGATAGGGAACATTTTTATTACCCAGAAAGTTTCCTTTGGCCCTTCTGACATCTTATTTCATGGTAACCAATGGTCTGATTTTGACCCTATTGTGTTAACTCACAAAATGTCATCAAAAAGGAATCACTGAATATATAAACTTTTGAACCTAGCTTATTTTACTTACTACAGATGTTTTTGAGGTTCATACGTATTGTTGGACGTATAAGTAGTTTGTTCCTTTTTATTATCAAGTAGTATTCTATAATATAGATAAGCTTCAATTTGCTCATCCATTTTATCAGTTGACACACATTTAGGTTGTCAGCTTTTGGTGACTAAGTAAAAAAACATCCATTGGCAGAATTTTGGGTGGAAAGATGACTTCATTTTTCTTGCGTAAATATCTACCAATGACAGTTGCTGGGCTGTATCATAAATGCATGTCTAAACCTTGTTAGAAACTGCCAAGCAGTCTTTTTAAAAATCTGTAAAAGTCTCCATTCTAGAAAATAAACCCATTAACTAAAGATATGAATAAGAACAAAAGAGGAAAAAGAAGACTACTGAGAAACATGACAGTAATGCTACATCTTCACACTTAAGAACTTCCAACTTTGACTCTTTTGGGAGTAATTCTCCTCACTTTAACTAATTCACACATTCCCCCACCCTGCCCCGGTATCAGGAATCGAATTTACAACCTTTTGCTTGCGAGGCAAGTGGTGATGCTACTGAGCTAAATCCCTGGCCCAAAGATTTACTTCACACAACTTTAAAGACTTCATTTCTCATTTGTTCTGCTGTGTATATATATTTTAAAACAGAGAAAAAATAGTATGTCCAATCTTTGGTTCAAAGTATAGAGGCATTCCATATATATTTAGAAATGGTGGCAAACATTTCTTATAGGCAAATTCTATAGTAAAGTTACAGATAACGCATAAACTAAAACCTATTCTTGGAAACACAAAACTAATGTTATCATCAGTATCTCAACATCATTTGACAATGTGTGATCACCACCCACCCTCAAGATAGGGAACATTTCAATGCCCAAAACGTTGGATGAAGTACATCACAGGTTAATCACAGGTCAACTGAAGAAGCTTTGCCAAAATAGAAGAACAAGTTCTGAATCATTATCTACCAAAAGGAAATACTAAACATTGAAAATTATGTAATCTCTAAGAAGTAGTAACTAGACAGAAAATTTGTATCAGCAATCATAAAAGATGAGGGATAACTCAAATTTTATTACTGATATAAGAGTTTCGGATGTATTTGGATAAAAAGGTTGCTGAATTATAGAATTATAATTATAGAATAGCTAGCTATGTACAGTATTTAAAATAGGAGGAAACTGACAAACTAAAACTAAAGAGTAGAGTTAAATACATATCAGAAAATTAAAATGTACATTTAATATGTTGCTCTATATGCCCTCTATACAGAAGCAAATGCACCTCAGTAAAATAATTTTAACAAGATTATCTAAATACAACAATTCTTCTGTTTGCTACTTCAAATCAAAATGTTTTCCTGATTTGTGCTTAGACAGAATTGTAAATCATTTCTCAATCAAAATTACCATAAAATAATTCTCAAAGACAAATATACCCTTTTGCCACCTCAACTTATAATCTTTTCTCTATATTTTTCTGAAATCATAATAAAACATCCTTGTACATCTCCTTCTCAACTGAACAAAATATCCAAAGTAGATCCAGTAAAAAGCAAGTGAAAACCAAAAGCAATCATGATAATATAAGAGCCCATACTGTTAACTTTATAAGAGAATGGCTAAGTAAATTTATTAATGAATGCCCAAAAATATTGGATCTTTTTATTTTTGGTAAGCTACCAAAAGAAATCAGAACAAAAGAGAAAAGGTTGACCACTCAGGAAAGGAGAAGATTGGCTTTCTAAATATGTATCTCAGTATCTCTTTTTACTTTTAGATATATTTTACTAGCTTCTTAAGAGCTTTTTTTTTTCTTTAGTGAGACTTCTAGCTAAGCTTTGAAATTGGTTGGATGAGACTCAGAGAGTGTTCAATTTTAATAATTAATAGTTAAGTTAACTAATTATTTAAAAGTTATTTGAGCCAATGAGTATTTCTCTATATGTAAAGACTCCTAGTAATATATGACACCAAGTACAAGGTGAATCAACAAAGTGATTGCTCCCATGATTGTGTTCAGGAGGATTGTTGGATAAACTATTAAGCTAAGTATCAATGTAAATATTTTTAATTTTACCGTCAATTTTCATTAATTTGTAGCTCTGTAATGTGAGATCTCCAGTTATACAATGTTAATATCAAATTACAAGCTTTGCTATTTGTACCTTGTGATCTATTTAATGTTTTCTCTCTACTTCAAATCCTTTCTTACTGTTACCATTTATTTATATACTTTTCCCTTGCACTAACTACCCTAATGTCTCCACTCTTAAATCAGCATGTTCATTTCTGTTCTAATTAATTTATGCCTGTGCTCAACACAAAACACCAAAATACAATAAATTTGAATCCCTGTTTCCATACCTTACAAAATAATGTTCTCCAGCCTGATGTTCATAATCCTTTAAAAAAAACAGACCAAATTTATTTTTAAAATTTATTATATGAAAAAAATTATTATTTGATGTACCCCACTCTACTACACCTTCCCAATAAATACCATAAACTCTATCACTTACTTTCCCCCCACACTATGCATTTTTTTGGTCATGTTTACAATTACTGAATCTCCAATCCATCTTCACTTGTTACTATGTACAGCCAAGTTTATAAATGACTTCCTTCATGAAATCACTGTAATAAAGACATGGATTCTAGGCCTATTTTAGTCAACTCTTAAAAATTCAATCAACTGACTTGGCTATTCTGGGTCTTCACCATGTATAATAAAGATATCAAACTAGTTTTTCTTGCTGAGACTATCCTAAATTATATTCATAAATAGTGAGTGTTGTACCAGAGGTACACTTGACCAAATCTGTAAATGCTCTGTAAGTATAAGCAAAAGCTTGTCTAAAATGATTTTGTTAGCTACTTAGAACCATGATCTGGCTACTTAGTCCATGATGCAAACAAGATTAGGAACTATCATTGCTCTGATCTACGTCTTTTTATTACCAGAGACATATATAGATACACACAGTCCTCCCCGATCAATAAATCCCTAAAAGCTCTGAGAACATAGTGCTTAGTTCTGTTACCTCCTAAAACTGCCTCTCGACCATTTTTCTCGGCACATCCGACCAATTACGCTCACCTAGATGATAAACTCTCATCAGCAAACGCTGTGCATTGCAGCCTGCTCACTGAGTAAGATTCTGTGGATTTGGTGCCATTCTTGGTGTATCTCTAATTCCATCACTTTCACTCTTACCAATTCAAAATTTAGTGTTACGGCATAACACAGACATGAACACATATTTATAAAATGGATAATTAAGTGTTATTTAATTATCAAGGATTATTTAATTCAAAGGGGAGTTAATAATAGTATAAAATGAGGACTTAAATAAGAAAGATTAGATCTATGATAATAGTAATCAGGCTTCACTAAGGTCAATTATCTTTAATCCTAAATAAGACATCTACAGTGATATTTTGTGAGAAAATTAAGGATAATAAATACAAGAGAAGCATGTACAGCTCAGTAAGTCTCGATCTGTATTTCTTGAGAAAATCAAAACAGCGAAGTCACTATATCTTCCAGAGACTTTTTAATTAATAAAGGACAAAGTATACAAAGAAAGTATAAAATAATACACAATAACAACAAAAGAGAAACGTTGTGTCATTAAAGAGTAGTCACAGCTACTTCCACAGTAGTCTGAAATTCTTTAGGACTTTACTGGTCAAAAGAAACAGAGGTCTAACATCGGTTCCTTTAGTTATATACCAAGGAGTGGTATAGGGTAGTTTATTTTTAGGTTTTTGGAGGAAGCTCCATATTGATTGTCATAGACGCTGCAGTAATTTACACTTCCACCAGCATACTCATCTTTCATTGTGGCACAACATATAGGCAAGATTTAGAACCAGCCTAGGTACCTATCAACCCATGAATGAATGAAGAAAATGTGCATATATATGCACAATGGAGTATTAGTCATAGAAAAGAACAAAATTTAGTCATTTGCAGAAAAATGGATGGATATGTAGATCATACTGGGCAAAATAAGCCAGACTCAAATGTCACAAGTCCCTCTAATATGTGGAATCTAATGTATGGAAAATAACAAGAAAGTAGAAGAGAGTGATTACTAGACAAGAGGATGCGAAGGGGAGTAAGACGGAGATTTAAGGGTAGGTAATAGGGGACATGAATACGATCAAAATACATCATATATATCAAATCCCCCATGCTAACATGTGAAACTAGGGAGGAACAAGGAATGGGGGTTATGGGGAGATAATTAAAACACGTGCATGTACAAACCTGCCAAAATGAAAGCCATTAATCTGTATAACCAATATGCACTACTGAAAAACTGTGGAAGAAAAACAAGCAAAGGTCTGACAATTTTCAAATAGGTGTCTCACCAAACTTCAGACTCTCAGTGGGTTGACAAATTGAAAAGACAAAGCATCTTGATAACAGCAAGGACTACAGGAAACTAATTTTCTTTTTAAAGATAACAGTATGGTCTCTATATATCACAATATATTTTGTTCATATATCTCAACAGCTCTGAGACAGCAAGTACTACACACAATCAAATTTCTTAAATGAAGAGATAAAACCTGAATATTAACTTAATAAAATGAAATTTAAAAAGTTTTAATTATAGAATATTTTACATGAAAGTAGTACATTTTTTATAAAAAATGATTTTGAGTATTTTGGCATTTCTACTCTTTGACAGACTTATGTTTCTTTCATAAATTTGTCAACTCTCATATAAAAATAATTACATAGGCCAGCCTGATGGTGCAGGTCTATAATCTTAGTACTTTGGAAGGCTGAAGCAAGATCACAAATTCAAATCCAGCATGAACAATTAAGTAACTTAGCAAGACTCTGTCTCAAAATTAAAATTAAAAAACTCTCTTAAGTCTTACTAGAGAGCTGTTACCAAAAATTAACTTTCTTAAAACACTCATTTTTAGTCCTTACTAAATAACTGCATTAGGTAAGTTTTCAATATAACCACTAATTTAGCATTTTAATTTCTCCTTTTTTTTGAGACAGGGTCTCACTCTGTAGTTGAGACTGACTTGGAACTCACTATGTAGCCCAGGCTGGTCTCAAACTCACAATGATCCTCCTGCCTCGGCCTCCCGAGTGCTGGGATTACAGGCGTGTGCTACCACGCCCGACCAATTTCTCCATTCTTGCTGGCATTAATTACTTTTTGAAATATATTATACACTTCTTTTCTATGAATTAAAAAATGGCTTATTTCAAGTGTAACAATACATTTTCTTGACAAATTAGAGCCAGTTATTTTGGACTTCCACCAGACTATACAGTAACACACCAATGCTCTCTATGCCTAAGATATATAGGGATATTTGTATCTATTCAAAATGGCTCTGAAATGCTATGCATTTTATTTTTTCAATATATACTTTTCACTCTTCCTTTGTGTCAATGAATCTTTTTATATATTTTAATATGTAATGTGCAAAACTGCTATGCAGTAGAAATATGATGCAAGCCACATATGTAATTTTAAACTTTAGTTATATTAAAAATAAGATAAGAACTGGGCATGGTGGAGCATGCCTGTAATCCCAGAACTTGGGAGGCTGAGGCAGGAGCATCACTGTGAGTTTGAGACCAGCCTGGGCTATATAGTGAGTTCTAGGTCAGTCTCAACTACGTTGTGAGACCCTGTCTCAAAAAAAAAAACAAAAAAAAAACAAAAAGGTAAGAAACATGCAAAACAAACAACACGTTTTATTTTTCCCACTATATGGAAAATACTGTCATTCCAACATGTGGCCCTGGGCCTATTTCTCATATTTAACAGGCAGGTGTGATTAGTAGCTTCTGTATTAGAATATAGTGCCTCTAAAAAAATGATGAGCTGAAAGTTTACAGTATCAAAATGTAATCAGTAAACAGTAAAAACCATTACTACAGTCAGAACAAATGTGCTCTGCGAGAGAAAAAAAAGACTGTAGTTACAAGGAACTTTGGAATTGAGAACCTGACTGCTGGTTTAGCAGGGAAGGAGAGATGGGAAGGGAACAGTAAAAAAAGGAAGAAGGGAAGGAAGAGAGGAGTAAAAGAGGTAGGGATGAGGTCAGCAAGGGGAAAAGACTCCATGAAAACTTTCGTGAGGTAGACTCTGAGAAGTTTAAAGACTCAGAGGTCAATCTGAACAGAGCACAAAAGTGAGGCTTTTAAAGATGCACGTAATAATGAAGAAAATAAGGCTGAAGAGTATGTGCAATATGTCTGAGTATCCAGAGAATGGATCTCAGTAAGGACAAAGAGGCAGCACAAGCTTTTTAAAAAGCTACGTCATTCAAATGATGTAGAATATACCAAGAAATGACTGAGAGTTTGTTTCAAGTGCAAACACACTACTGATCACTTTTTCTGAATCACAGATAATAAAGATAAAATGCTCAGAGTGCTTGATTCAAAGAATAACCCCAACACAAGATATTAATGACGATGATGATAAAAATGTGATTCAAATTTTTAAAGCATTTCATTTAGTAACAATTGTTTCTTCCCTGTGAATCACCAGGATAACAATATCTTCTTTTTATTAATGCCCAAGAAATAATTTCTATTAAAAGAACTAATATTTAAAGAACCTGAAAACACATTTTTCTTCTTCTCACTTTCTCTGCAATAAAATGGCTTCTATTCAAATATAAACAGGAGTGTTTTATCTTACTTTCCTAAAAACTGTGCTGGGTCCCTGGAAACTTGTAACATAGTAGAAGAAAGCTATAGAAACTGACATGTGACATTAGTAAAACAGAAAAAAAAGACTTTCAATAATTTCCAAGAAAAGGTGAAATCTCTTCTGAAAAAAATAAGTAGAAAAACCATGCATATTAACTTTCCCTTCTTTGTTCCTAAAAGACAGAACCTCATTAATAATGACAGAGCTTTACTAGGAGGAAGTATCTATTTCTTCGTTAAAGAGGAAACTATATATATTTCTTAATATCCTAGCAAGTGACTTAATGACTTCCAACTACCTAGTATATGCATGTGTCAGTAATGATAAGCCATACTGAAAACAGATTGGTTTCTATACTTCACACATCTTTGCTTTAAAATACATCTAACAGTTTTACAAAATGCTTGTCAGCTGTGATATTTTTTATCATACAAATGTACCAACAATACAATGTAACAATCTTTATGCAACTTGACTAAAGGCTAATATATATATATATTTTAGTATAAGAAGTCTAGGATAGGTTAAAAATAAAATTAATGTAGAGTTAAATATTGAGATCATGCAAATCTTCCCTGCTAATAATGACTGTTTTCAGCAGGACACAGACATGGCCACATAAAACAATGTTTATGTGCATAGCCATACAACAGCTATAAAAGTCTAAATGATGATATCATCTGCCTAGCTTAATTCCTCCTGCCTCCTGAACAAATATTTCTGAACTATTTAAGTGTGCCATTTATTTAAGAACATCTAGTGCAAGCCTAGGCTCTATAGAAAGTTTCTCCTAACTCCCTCAAATTATTCTCAAAACTTTTCTGAGATTTATCTTCCCTTTAGCCAAAAAGTAGAGTAAATTTAACTTTACGACACTATGGTTTGTCTCCCAAAGGTTTTTATGTTGGAATCTTTGGTCCAACTGTGGCAGTGCTGAGGCTTGGTGGAACTTTAAGAATGGGTTAATACAGGATAAGTAGTCATGAGGGTCATCAGAGTCACAGCCCTCAGAAAGCATAAATTCTGGTCTCGCTGAGTTAAGTGTCCTTGAGAATGGGTTATTACAAAAGCATAAGCCTGACCTGTGATTCTCTCTGGCTTTCTGTGTCCCCATGGGATCTCTCACAGGCACCCCCCCCACCAGTGTAGAAACTGATGCCAACTAACATCATTGTGATGCCAAAAGCCATAAGGCCTCACCAGAACTGCAGGGGGTGGTGCCATGCTCTTGGACCACCACAACTGTGAGCTAAACAAACCTCTTCTCTTTACAAATTACCCAGCCTCTGCTGACTGCAGTGTGTTCCTGGTGATCTGACTGATGGCACTGAACAAAGGACGTGCACACACACATATTCCTAACCCTGCATTAAAACAAAACTCCTTATGCTGCCTGCGTACATGAATACTCAACTTCCATCCAGCTACTACTTCATATTTTAAGCAATTAAAAAATGGAAGGGAGCCCGGCATGCATTTATTTTTCTTAACCAAAATTTTGTGTTACTCTAACATCATTATTTTTTTACTTCTTCAGTAAACTTATTTCACATTCCATTAGTGATGTATATAAAATCCCAACTGCTAAAATAATGAAAAATTCTAACTTTATCCTCTTTATCACCACAATCTGTCCAGATTTTCAAAAGAAAGTGATGAAAATAAAAGTTCTTTGCAGAACATAGACGAGTACCTATTTGATTACTTGACTGCTTTTAAAAACTTTTGTCCCAGAATAATTCAAATAGCACTGGCTCAAAAATATGTGCCTCCTTTTCAGAGGTAAAGGATAAATTTTATTTTCTTTCATTTTATTTTTATTAATATATGCTTGCAGTACACAATGGTCATATTCCCTGTAGGGAGTTGGTACATGCATGTAACTTATCTTAATTCTTCTACCTACCCCTGCCCCCTCCTCCCTTTCCTCCCTCCATCTCTTGTCCCCTTCACATTTCCAAAAAGACCTAACAAAACAAAATTTTCAAAGGTTATAGCAAACCAAACTTTGTACTGGAAAGTACTTATGATTATGGACATAAAATTTTTTTCACTGCATTAAAAGTATAACATTTTAGGGCTGGGGAGTTAGCTCAGTGGTTCCACCGCCAGCTTCGAAAGCATAAGGTCCCGAGTTTGATTATAGGCACCAAAAAAAAAAAAAAGTGTAACATTTTCATTGAACAATTTCAAATTGCCCCATCAAATTTTATTTATGACATTATTTTGTACATTTATATCCTACTCGTATCATCCTACTTTTTTTTCTTCAGGAATTCCCTACGTTGTCTTGTAATGGTTTCATTTTCAGATCTAGCCTAGATAAAATTGACTATTCTATTGTTGAGATGATTTTCACTAGATAATGCTCATTTAGAGAGAGAGATGTGTGTGATGGGATAGGAAAGTAAAAGAAAGGGATATTCCTTTTTATTCTATAAAATGCATTAAACATTCCTAGAGATATAAGAATAAGTAAAAGATATTGTTCCTGACTTCAAGGAGCTCCAGTAAGGGAAGACAGAGCCACAAATAATTTTTTAACCTAATGTCTGAAGTGCTATGGAGCACAAAGAAGTAGTAATTGGTGCTCTGCAGAAAACTAAAGGTAAGAATTCAGAAGTTATTGTACTTGAGTAGTTCTTTAAAGCCTTTTGAGGCTTTTTATTTTCTAACATTTTTGTGTATTTTTTTATGTTTGTTCAATGGTGTCAAATCTGGCCTAGATTAAAACAAGTGAGATTTTCGATTTCATTTTCCAGTTACTTCTGGGTCATCTAAGATACTGGCATGAAGTAAATGCAATAAACAAAATAAGCAAAAGGAAAAATACAGCTGTTCTCTAGTTTGTTCTTAGTAATACTAATAGCACCTTCTTTTTGTGTTTATTTGGGAGTATAACGTGATCAGAATCATGCAAAATTATATTAAAGAAAAATCACTGTCTAGAGTGAGAATAGAAGTGTGGGCGCCTCTGTGTGTATGTCTGCATGTGCCAGTATGTGTGTGTGCGGGTGTGCATGCTTGCTGCTTGTACAGTTAACCCTATCTATGGGTTTTGCACCTATGGAGTTAACTAACCAAGTAGCAACAATATTCAGGAAAAAAATGCTAACTTTTCTCTTTGTCAGGATTCCCTAAACTATACAGTATAATAACTACTTAGTGTTTACATTGTATTGGGTAGTACAAGTAATTTAGAGATGATTTAAAATATAATGGGGGTTTTGCTTAGGTTATATACAAATACTATGCTATCTCACACAAAGGACATGCACATTGACAGATTTCAGTTATCTATGGGCACCCCACAAGCAACCCTCCACAGATACCATGGGGTATCTGGTTAGCACTGCAATCATCTCCTACAGATGGTATCAGGAAGTAAGTAACTTGTTTAATGTGGGATAAAAAAAGATTACTTTAATTTTCCTAAGATAATATTTTGCTACTTGCTAGTTTAGGAAATGGATTTATTTTTCACATTTTACTCATGCTACAGTTTAGCCATCTTTGCTCTGCCTACCCGCCTCCCTACTATCCTTACTAAAAGATCTAAACTTTCTCACATCACCAATTCCCTCTTTCCTAAATTAAAAATGCTGTACTGGAAAGCAAAAGAAGCCTGTGCCTGTGTTGCATGGCACAAATACTGCAAAACCCCCAAATTGTTGACTTTTTATTAAATGGTCAGCATACATGTAATAATGAACAAGAAACAATGCAGGCAATCAAGACATATACAGTAACTAAATTATAAAATAAAAACCCATAGCTTACGTTCTGTAAAGTACAAACAAAAATACACATTTTTTTCTTTTTTTTGAAGGAAGAGTTGGAAAAGGGTTTTAAAATTGTATGGAACTGTATTCAAATACACTGCCAGAATTCAAACACACACAGCTTTACTCCTAGGATCCCAAAGGATAAAATCAGGACTAATGGCTTTCTCCATTATACTATATTTTAGTTCAAAGTAGAAGAGGAACTAACAAAGCATCAAAACTCAGAATGATTGAGTAAGTGGACTTGGAAAGTAATAACCTTACTTACATATGATCTAGAGAATCACAGCACTTCTTCCTGACTCATGGGTTAGCTTTCTAAGGTTGCAGTTATCCTCAGGGTGAACTGTAGTACAAAATATTAATGGGAAAACTCCAGAGAGAGCCAATTCCTCAACTGTAAGTGGGGTGCCACTCTTAGTGGCAGAAAGAAATCTCCAGCCGTCCTGCTCCAGCCCAGCCAGAACATGAATCATCACTGTGTAGTGTGTCCACGATGTGCATGTTACACACCTACCACACAGCACTAATACACTTTTAGTCAGGCTGTTATTATAGTCCTCCAAGAGAAGTAAAATAACTAATTTCTTGCATTTTTATTTGTGTCTACATAAATTTTTAGATAGTGAAGTATGTATACTTATTTGGTAATTTTTATTTATAGTAAAAACCAAGGTTTATAGGCTATAAAGTGAGGTTACATTTTTATTTATTTGTTTTTGGTACTGGGGATCGAACTCGGGCTCTTGCACTTGCAAGGCAGGTGGTGGAACCTCTGAGTTAAATCCTCGGCTAGTATACATTTTTATTAAAAGTACTATGAAAACTAAAACATCCTCAGAAAAGATTTAATGAAAAATGAGGACAAAAACAGACAAGAAAAATGGCCAATAAATATGTGAAAAAATGTTCAACATCTTTAGTGACTAGAGAAATGCAAATCAAAACTACAATGAGACTCCATCCCAGTCAGCAGAATGGCTATTACCAAGAAAATAAGAAAGAAAAAGCAATGCTGAGAATGGGGGGTGGGGCTGCTATACTTCTGCTGGGACTATAAATTGGTACAGTCACTATGGAAATCAGCATAGAGGTTCCTCAAAAAACTAGATCCAGGTATGCCACTCCTTGGAATATAGCCAAAGCAATTAAAGTCAGCGTACTATATGGATACTTGCATACTCATGTTTATTGCAGCTCAATCCACAATAGCCAAGATAAAGAACCAGCCTAGATGCTCACTGACAGATTTTTAAAAATGTATATACAGAAAATGATGTATCTTTCAGACACAAAGAACACACTTCTGTCATTTGGGAGAAAACAAAGAGATCCGGAAACGATCAGGCTAACCAAGATAAGCAAGGCTCAGAAAGGCAAATATTACATATTTTGTCTATGATGTGGAATCTGAAAGTGATGGCGAGTAGAAGGGAGATCATTATTAGACAAGAGGAAGAGGGGAGGAGGGGAGGGCAAGGGAGTGACAGCAGATGGTGGGGTAAAAATGATCGAGGCACGCTATGAGCATGCATGAATCTGCCAAAAAGAATCCCTTGAATGTGTACAACCAGTGAAAACAAAAAAACTAAATTAAAAATTGATTAATATCCAAAGAATACTACACTAAAATCTTATTTCCAGAACATTAAAAGTGGTGATAAATTATACAGACACTTAGCTCAAGGTTGGTCATGTTTATGGAGGTTGATATTCTGGTGCATCTTTTACTACCTCAAATTAACTTTATATTTTATCTGTAGAAATCCTAGCATGACAAAAAATAGAAACTTGTCTCAAATACATTCATATTTTAAATTTGTGAAATGTAATAACAATAACACATGTTAGAGAAAGCAGTAATCAAGACAATCTAGCACCATTCGGATTAAAATTTAGTCTCTTCAAATCTCTCATTGTTAGCAAAAAATATTATACACTCACCTGAGTAAAAGTGGTTCAATTGATAGAATCATTCACTTGTATAATAGCTTCTATATATAATTAAGAATGGTGACAAAGTCTACCTAAGAGATTCTCAAATGCAAACTTTCAGGCTATTTTGGGATTGATAGTCTAATATTTTCTCATTTTCATAATTTTAAAAGATTTAAGTCAACCTACATGAGGCTTGTAAAGAATTATCTGTAACTGTGTGGAAGTGTAAAAATTTAAATTCCAGGAGTCCAATGATTTGCCTTGATATATCTGCAGAAGCGATTTGGTAAAAAGCAAAACTACATAGAAACACTTAAGATTCACTCTCTACTTTATGTGAGATGTGTACTTCTAATGACAAAAACTGAACAGAAAACTTTTACATCTTACAGAAAATGGTTTTGAAGATACATGTATCCCAGGGCAGAAGACAGAGTTAACAGTAATTCTAGAAGCCCCCTTATTAGGAAAGAACATAATTATGCATATCATTGTAACTGGTCATCAGGTGGCTCTCTGTAAGTTGCAAAGGAAATGTCTCTCCCATCAAGAACTTACACACCACAAATTCTTGGAAGTTTAAAATATATATAAATATATATGCATATATCACTGTGGTATGATGTTTTTAATTCTTTCCAACAATACCTAGAAAGGGGATAACTGGGTCAAATGGAACCTCTAGTCAGTTTTTTGAGGACTCTCAACACTGATTTCCATAGTGGTTGCACCAGTCTATATTCCCACCAACAATGGAGTAGGGTTCCTTTTTTTCCATAGCCCTCCCAGCATTTGTTATTGGTTGATTTCTTGATGATAGAATTCTTTCCGGAGAGAGATAGAATCTCAGCACTGTTTTAATTTGCATCTTGTGTATGACCAGTGATGTTGAATATTTTTTCATATATTTATTTGTCATTTGCACTTCCTTCTTTGTCTGAGAAGTGTGTATTCATTTCACATGCCCATTTTTTGGATTGGGTCTTTAAATTTGGGGGGGAGTGTTTTTTCAATTCTTTATATGTTCTAGATATCAGTCTTGTTTGAGGAATAGCTGGAAAAAACTTTTTCTCACTATGTTGGTTGTTTCTTTATTTTGTTGATGATTTCTTTTGCTGTGTAAAAGTTTTTCAGTATGGTGAGATCCTAGCTGTTGATGATTCTTTATATTTGCTGTGTAGTCAGTGTTTTGTTTTTAAAGTCTTTGCCTACACCTCTGTATTCAAGAGTTTCACCTACTCTCCAGCAAATTTAGTGTTTCTGTTTTAATATTTAGATCTTTGATCCATTTTGATTTTGCTATATTGCCTGGTAAGAGACACAGGTCTAATTTCAGCCTTTGGCATGTGGAAAGCCAATTTTTTCCAGCACCATTTATTAAAGAGGCTATCTTTCTTCCAGTGAAGATGCTTGGGACCTCTGTTGAAGATAAAGTGGCTGAGTGTGTTTGGGGTTGTTTTGGCATCTTCTATTCTGTTCCACTGATCTCAGGTCAGGTGTGTTTTTGTTGTTGATTTTTAATTTTTTTGCCAGTACCATGCTGTTCCTATCATAGTAGCTCTGTACTACAATTTCAATTCAGGGATTGTGATGCTCCCCGCTTTGCATTTGTTGCCTAGTACTGTTGCTGCTATTCTAGGTCTCTTCTGGTTCCATATGAATTTTAGTTTTCTCTGGTTCTGTGAGGTATTCTAATGGTATTTTGATTGGGATTACATTAAATTTGTATAACAATTTTGGGAGTATGGCTATTTTCACAGTGTTGGTTCTTCTACTGACAAGCAAGTGGTATTCCATTTTTCTGATATCCTCTTCAATCTCCTTTTTCAGAATACTATAGTTTTAATGTAAAGATCTTCACTGTTAGACTGATTTCAAAGTATTTCGTTTTTTATGTTACTGTAAAAGGCATGGTTTCTCTAATTTCTGTCAGTAAATTTGTTATTTAATACAAAAGAAACCAAGAATTATCTGTGAAATCCTGTCTAAGCTATCAAATATTTTCTAACTAAGAATTCAAACACTGAGAAGGGTATGTATAAAAATACAGACCTAAGAGGAACAAATAAAATCAAAGAGTGTTGACGTAACAGTATTAAGTACAAAGTGCCTTCAATAATCCTTCCATTCTTGAGTTTCCTTCCCTTCTCTCTTCCTCACTAACCTGTGCTATCAATCATTAATATATCTACTTGATGCATTTATTTTTCTTTTACAGAGGATAGGCAAGAGGTTATTTTATTTTTCTTTATTAGGTTTTTAAAATGAAAAGAAGACATCTTGCAAACAAGTTCACAAAATTTGTTGCTCTTTTGAAGGAATATTCTCTTATATCTGTCTGTTATTGCCCCCGGCATTCTAATAACTCCTTAAAAACAAGAGCCACTTTTATGTTCTGTCATAGGCAATTCATCATTCACTCTCAGTGCAAGTGGAGGATAACAGAATACTAGAAAAACAACATATGGAAACATGAAAACATCAATAAGGAAAAAAGATTCTTTTTCACTCACCTGGGGCCTGTTTTCAAACACTGAAGCCAAATACATATAACTAGCATTATAAAGAACAATAAATCTTTCCTCATACAGAGAAAACCTGAGGGAAAGAACATAAAATCTGGTACACAGAACATTACCTCTCTTCAGAAAGAAGAGTAATATGATCAAACAGGAAAGAAGAAAGTTTTGATAATCTACAAATCAGGTCAATATTGTCAAGATTTCTTCATCTAGGACAGATTTCCCATCTAATTAATCTCCTAAATACTACTTTTAAAAGAAATTTCCACATATAAAAAATAGTCACTTCAGTTGACTACACATATTCCATTTTTATTCAAAAAGATTTAAACATATGATTCATTGTACTTTCCACGCCCAGTCAGGCTGGCAATTCAGATAACTATCATTTTCAATATCAAAAAAAGTCTAACATTTCCAAAACTTATCAGAGGCTGATGATCCAATGTACAAGATTAAGACACTCTCAGGTACCTAATCCTTTCCCTAAGAAAATATTGTTCGGTCACACATCATAATCATACAGACAAAACTAAGGTTAATCTGGTTATAAAGTGTTCTGGGAACTAGTCAGTACCTTCCTAGGGTCCAACTATGCATAATGAATCCTCAAAGAATAAAGTGAATGTCTTCTGGTCCAATTAGGCACATTGAGTCAATTGTGGTCTTGTGGAGAGATAAAACAAAAGGTACAGATAGCATCTGCTTCAAAACAACAGATTCAATGTCCAACAGTTTCCTTCAGAACAGGATAACAGACAAGGAATATTAACAATTATAACAATACCCATAAAATGTTCTGACTTAAAATGAGGCAAGGAAACTTGTAATTGCATTTATAGTAGTAGAGAAATAACCATTTAATTTTGAGAAAATAGTAAATAGAAAAGACCATTAATGCAATTAGAAGTATAAAGAAAAAGAGGGGGGAAAAGGGTGACCGTTTCCTAAATACTACTACTAATTCAAAAGGAAGCCTCAAGTTGGAAAGTAAAAAAAAAAAAGTAGTATAGATGAGTACACAATTTTTCAACCATACTAGGTCTTTTCCTTTTTCTCCCTAATAACCTTTAGAAAATTTTATTGAAAATTATTTTAAAATGAAAGAAAATTTTATTAGTACATGTTTGTAGTACATAATGATTGTATTCATCATGGGGAGTTGGTACATGTACACAACACATCTTAATTCTTTTTACTTCCCTTTCACCTCCCCGAAAATAATTTTAAACACAGAAAATCTGCAAAATTAATTCAAAAGACTCTTGTATACCCTTGGCTCAGATTAATTTTTAATAATTTTCCCATGTGCTTTATATCCTCTTCTTTATGTATATTAATAAGGCTGTAATATATTTTTCTTGCCTTTAGTACTTCAATGGCTATGTCCTAAAAATGTTATTTTTTAAATAGCGCAACATTTATCCGTACATTTTAGGCATATGTAATGATAACATTCATCATACAGAATTTGCACCTGCATATAGTACATCCCGTCCCTTTTTTTCCCACACCCCACCTTCCCTCAAGTAAAAATGGTATTTTCTTATACAGTAATACCTTTTAATATATTATATCTGCCAGCACATGGTTCATTTTTCTCTCAATGGTTGATTCTGATCACTCAATAAAGGTATTGTCAGATCTCTTCACTGTATAGCTACTATTTTTCCCTAAGTAGTAATCTATGAATACACATACTGAGAACCATACAAGTATACTACTGCTAATCAAACACGGCCTCTGAGATTTAGCATCCACTAATGATTCTTGTCCTATCCAGCCGTTACCATGATAGTTGCAAATGGTGATTTTCTAGCTCTATCAGTCCTTCCACACTGACTAGTAGGCACCGTACAACAAAAAAGAACCCCTCGTCAGTCATTTGTTCTTTCACTCATACATTCATTATCACTGTATGAACACATCTATTCCTATTTTATTCCATGGGTTATAAAACCCATTACTATTAATATTTGATAAATTACCCCAGGTTTGGGAGCCACTTGAATATGACTATTATTATAGACAGAAAGTAAGACAGAAGTTAATATTCAGTCACAGAGGAACTGGACCAACAAGGAAGTCAGCACAAAAAATAAAGACATCAAAAGTGTGGCTGGCGGCACATATAAAGAAGGCAAGGCCTCAAGATGGAGACACAATGGCTAGGTCTACATGCCTCCCTAAACGATAAACGTAATTTGAGATTATACTGTAATTAGTACCACCTGGTCCAGTAAGCAAAGACAGGCATCAGAAGCCCAGGTGGGTGATCAGAACATCTGGATCCATCCCTTCCCGAAAACTATGTGACTCGTTTCCGTACTGGATCAATATTAGCTATATTTATAACCCTGTAGCTTGCTTATAGTTTAACCCACACACCCACACTGTGACTATGCTCTATAAATTACTCTTGACAAAGGGTTTTAGTAGCCACCACACTAATAATGTTGGGGCAACATTTGCACTCTCCCTTTAGTGAGAAACCCTGGATGAGGACTTTCATTTTTGCCAGATAATAATTAGCATCTCCTCTGCACATTATCAGTGAAAGACCATCTGGGGACACGGGCTCCCACCCCACCAGCAACAACGTGCCCTCATATTCTCACCAGGGTGGGATGAGAGGGTGGCTTAGTACAGAACTAAGACTTTCACTACAGCTCAATAGTAACAAGACCACCTCATCCCAAGGTATCAGTGGAGGCTACACAGGTAATTACACACTACTCCCTCAAAGCCAGGAAAGTTATCATTGGAGAACCAGAGGGAGACAGGCATCCAAGTCACACTCGGTAATGAGACCCCCCACTTTTGGTACCAGGGATCAACTCGGGTCCTTGCACTTGCAAAGTAGGTGGCAGAACCACTGAGCTAAATCCCTGGCCTGAGATACTCTCTTTTAAAACTCAAAAGTAAACAGGCGGGGAAACTAGATTTCTACTCACAACTGACTGTAGCTAAAATCAAGCCAGCTTAACCTAAATAAAATGCAGTCTCAACTTAAGCAAAAAGTCCAGGTATCCATTAAAAAAAAATCACTTGGCATAATGTAGAAGTGATCTGAAACTGAATAAAAAGGACAGCCAATAGTTGATGGTACACTGCTATTGTAACATATTATCACAAACTTAATATCTTAAAAGAGCACAAATTTATTACCTTAGAATACTGGAGATCAGAAGCCTGCCACAGACCTCACAGGGCCTTGAATATACTAACTAAAAAAACAGAGACTGGTAGCATGAATGAGAAAACACTACATGTTTATATATACTAATTTAAAAGGGTGACCGTTTCCTAAATACTACTACTAATTCAAAAGGAAGCCTCAAGTTGGAAAGTAAAAAAAAAAAAGTAGTATAGATGAGTACACAATTTTTCAACCATACTAGGTCTTTTCCTTTTTCTCCCTAATAACCTTTAGAAAATTTTATTGAAAATTATTTTAAAATGAAAGAAAATTTTATTAGTACATGTTTGTAGTACATAATGATTGTATTCATCATGGGGAGTTGGTACATGTACACAACACATCTTAATTCTTTTTACTTCCCTTTCACCTCCCCGAAAATAATTTTAAACACAGAAAATCTGCAAAATTAATTCAAAAGACTCTTGTATACCCTTGGCTCAGATTAATTTTTAATAATTTTCCCATGTGCTTTATATCCTCTTCTTTATGTATATTAATAAGGCTGTAATATATTTTTCTTGCCTTTAGTACTTCAATGGCTATGTCCTAAAAATGTTATTTTTTAAATAGCGCAACATTTATCCGTACATTTTAGGCATATGTAATGATAACATTCATCATACAGAATTTGCACCTGCATATAGTACATCCCGTCCCTTTTTTTCCCACACCCCACCTTCCCTCAAGTAAAAATGGTATTTTCTTATACAGTAATACCTTTTAATATATTATATCTGCCAGCACATGGTTCATTTTTCTCTCAATGGTTGATTCTGATCACTCAATAAAGGTATTGTCAGATCTCTTCACTGTATAGCTACTATTTTTCCCTAAGTGATAATCTATGAATACACATACTGAGAACCATACAAGTATACTACTGCTAATCAAACACGGCCTCTGAGATTTAGCATCCACTAATGATTCTTGTCCTATCCAGCCGTTACCATGATAGTTGCAAATGGTGATTTTCTAGCTCTATCAGTCCTTCCACACTGACTAGTAGGCACCGTACAACAAAAAAGAACCCCTCGTCAGTCATTTGTTCTTTCACTCATACATTCATTATCACTGTATGAACACATCTATTCCTATTTTATTCCATGGGTTATAAAACCCATTACTATTAATATTTGATAAATTACCCCAGGTTTGGGAGCCACTTGAATATGACTATTATTATAGACAGAAAGTAAGACAGAAGTTAATATTCAGTCACAGAGGAACTGGACCAACAAGGAAGTCAGCACAAAAAATAAAGACATCAAAAGTGTGGCTGGCGGCACATATAAAGAAGGCAAGGCCTCAAGATGGAGACACAATGGCTAGGTCTACATGCCTCCCTAAACGATAAACGTAATTTGAGATTATACTGTAATTAGTACCACCTGGTCCAGTAAGCAAAGACAGGCATCAGAAGCCCAGGTGGGTGATCAGAACATCTGGATCCATCCCTTCCCGAAAACTATGTGACTCGTTTCCGTACTGGATCAATATTAGCTATATTTATAACCCTGTAGCTTGCTTATAGTTTAACCCACACACCCACACTGTGACTATGCTCTATAAATTACTCTTGACAAAGGGTTTTAGTAGCCACCACACTAATAATGTTGGGGCAACATTTGCACTCTCCCTTTAGTGAGAAACCCTGGATGAGGACTTTCATTTTTGCCAGATAATAATTAGCATCTCCTCTGCACATTATCAGTGAAAGACCATCTGGGGACACGGGCTCCCACCCCACCAGCAACAACGTGCCCTCATATTCTCACCAGGGTGGGATGAGAGGGTGGCTTAGTACAGAACTAAGACTTTCACTACAGCTCAATAGTAACAAGACCACCTCATCCCAAGGTATCAGTGGAGGCTACACAGGTAATTACACACTACTCCCTCAAAGCCAGGAAAGTTATCATTGGAGAACCAGAGGGAGACAGGCATCCAAGTCACACTCGGTAATGAGACCCCCCACTTTTGGTACCAGGGATCAACTCGGGTCCTTGCACTTGCAAAGTAGGTGGCAGAACCACTGAGCTAAATCCCTGGCCTGAGATACTCTCTTTTAAAACTCAAAAGTAAACAGGCGGGGAAACTAGATTTCTACTCACAACTGACTGTAGCTAAAATCAAGCCAGCTTAACCTAAATAAAATGCAGTCTCAACTTAAGCAAAAAGTCCAGGTATCCATTAAAAAAAAATCACTTGGCATAATGTAGAAGTGATCTGAAACTGAATAAAAAGGACAGCCAATAGTTGATGGTACACTGCTATTGTAACATATTATCACAAACTTAATATCTTAAAAGAGCACAAATTTATTACCTTAGAATACTGGAGATCAGAAGCCTGCCACAGACCTCACAGGGCCTTGAATATACTAACTAAAAAAACAGAGACTGGTAGCATGAATGAGAAAACACTACATGTTTATATATACTAATTAAACATTACTTAATTATTTTCTGTGTAAAATAAACTGAGTTCCAATATAATGATACTGACAGGTTGAAAGTAGCTGGATGTAGTGGCTCAGGCCTGTAACCCCGGAACTTGGGAGGCTGAGACAGGAGGATCACTGTGAGTTTGAGACCAATTTGGTCTACATAATGAATTCAAGGTTTGCCTAGAATATATATACAGCGAGATTCACTTTTTCTCAATAATCCAAAATACAAAATAAAGGGAAAAAAGTAGAAAAAAGTCCCATACATCATGCAAACATTAATAATAAAGAGTAGGAGAAGCTATGTGAATATAAAATAATTTTTCTTTGCACTAAACTTTACATAATCGGAGATAGTCTTTATGTAAAGAAAATGGGTCAATTCACCAAGAAGATATATTCCTAAATGTACATGCAACAGAGCTACGAAGTAAGCAAAAACTGAGAGATCTTGAAGGAGAAAGAGTGAAATCTAAAATTGTAGTTATAAATTTCAGGAGCCCTCTTTAACTGATTGAACAACTGGACAGAAAATCAGCAAGAATACCAAAGAAGTCACTATCATTAACAAATTAAGATCTAGTACATATTTCTAGAACATATTCAATAACATCAGCAAACACATTCTTTTCATATGCCCATGGTACATGCACTAAAAACAGAATACATTCTAGGACATAAAACAAAATCAAAAGAACTGAAATCAAACAGAGTATTGTCCAAGCACAACAGACTCAAACTAGAAAGTATCAAAAGAAAGGTAACAGGGCCAGGGATTTAGCTCAGTGGTGCCACTGCCTGCCTTGCACCCAAGTTCGATCCCTGGTACAAAAAAGGGGGAAAAAATAGAAAAGAAAAAGAAAAAGAAAGACAATAAAATCTCCAAGCACTTAGAATCTCAACAATATATTTCTAAACAGCCTATGGATTCTAAAGAGAAAAAAGAACTGAATATACATGAAGATAAGATGACTTCATATCAAAGTCATGTGTATGTGTGTTAATGTCTGTAACTCATACAATGTCTAAACTATCTCTTACTTATGGATAGCTCAAACATTTTAAATACCCCATTTTCCCTCACAGATTTTTCTCAAGTATCAAATGCATATTTATCCAACCTACTGACTAGACAGCAAAGGCATGAGCATTTATAAAGTTTGATAATCAATTTGGTACCAAATAAATTCATTTCATTAAGATAATACATTGATGAATCTTATAAATACCATTAATCAGGTAATTTTTCTTTTTGAAAAGAATTCTGAATAAAGTAGAAAAATAATGTATTAACAGATTTCACTATATATTAAAGAATTTCAACTTTGAGTTTATGAACCACTGGTTTTATTTTTATTTTAGGCCAGACCACACCCTTCCAAATGAACAAATATATAAAACATCTGATTCTGCATATATAAATGCATTGATTCTGGAGCCAAACTGCTTGAGTTCCCAAATCTCAGCAATTCTCCTTATGATTGTGAACTTGTATAATTTAATATTCTCACTGGTAAAAAATGAGTACAGTGGTATTATTTACCTCACAATTTCACCGTGAAGATTCAGTATCTTTTAACATACCAGAGTGCCTAGCTCATAAAAGCATTCAGGTGTCAGCTGTTGTACTTTTTATACACTATATCTTTATGTAAATCTTTTAAAGTTGAACTTGCTGCAAACAATATAAAATCATTAAAAAGAAATTAATTAGCTTAGGAAAGCCTTAGACCTATTTGTTCAAGGTGCAAATAACCTTTTTTATTATTATTCATTAAGTTTATTGGTACATTTTAGGAGTACAACATGATGACATTCACCATTGGGAATTTGTACCTTTATGTGATATATCTTGGTTCTTATTTCTTCCCCATTCCCTTGCCCTCCCATCAGTCCCTATACCCCTCATTATTTACAATGACTGTGTATCCATTTTTCCTTTTCTCATATTTATTCCTTTCCCTTCTTTCATTTCTCCTACACCTCCCATTTCCCTTTCCTCTTTGGACCTTTTCTTCCTATTGCACATCATCTATTATACATTTTTACCCATATTTACACTGTAAGTTTCTCACACCAGAGAAACTATTCAGTATTTACTCGAGTGTCCTATTTATTTCACATAAGAGTAATTCCTCAATGAGCATTCGTTTAGCTATAAATGCTCTAGTTTCTCATTCTTTATAGCTTAATACTTCATTTTATTGAAAAAAAAATCTTCTTTATCCAGTCTCCAGTTAATGGACAAGTGGGCTGTTTCCAAGTTTTAGCTATTACAAACTGTGCTGCTATAAACATGGGTGCACATATACCACTGTGGTATGATTCTTTTAATTCTTTTGGGAAGATACTCAGCAGAGGAATACCTGGGTCAAGTGGGACCTCTAATCCTAGTTTTTTGAGGTATCTCCATACCATTTCACAGCGGTTGCACCAGTCTACACTTTCACTACTAGTGGAGAAGGGTTCCTTTCTCCCCACAACCCCCCTCACATTTGCTATTGGTTGATTTCTTGATAGTAACGATTCTTTCTGGAGGTGGAATCTCAGTGTTGTTTTCATCTGCATCTCTCAAATGACCAGTGACGTTGAATATTTTTTCATGTATTTATTTGCTGTTTATATGTCTTTGTCTGAGAAATGTCTGTTCATTTCAGATGCCCATTTTTGGATTGAGTTTTTAAATTTTGGAGGTCTGATTTAAGTTCTTTATATATTCTAATATAGACCTTTGTCTGAGGAACAGCTGGTAAAAGGTTTTTCCCAGATTGTGGGTTGTCTCTTAATGCTGTTGGTGGTTTCTCTTGCTGTTCAGAAGCTGTTTAATAAGAAAATATCCCACCTGCTGATTGACTGTGCCAGTTCATGTATGACACTAAGGTTCTGTTCATGAAATCTTTTCCTACACTAATGTCATCAAGAGTTCTAACCTAACCTCTCTTCCAGCCAGTTTAGTGTTTCTGTTTTAATATTTAGATCTTTGATCCATTTTGATTTTAGTTTAGTGCATGGTAAGAGATATAGGTCTAGTTTTAGTATTTGGCAAGTTGAAACCCATTTTTTCCAGCACCATTAATTAAAGAGTCTATATTTCCTCCAGTGAGGGTATTTGGCTCCTTTGTCAAAGATGAGGCAGCTGAGTATGCCTGGAGTTGTTTCCGTATCTTCTAATCTATTCTACAGATCCTTGGGTCTGTTTCTTTGCCAGTACCATGCTGTTTTTATCACAGTAGCTTTGTAGTATAGTTTCAAGTAGGGGATTGTGATACCCCTCCCTTGTCTTTGTTGCCCAGAATTACTTTTGGTATTCTAAGTCTCTTCTTGTTCAAAATACATTTTTGGATTGTTTTCTCAAGCTCTGTGAATTATGCTGTTAGAATTTCAGTTGGGTACTGAATGTATATAGCAGTTTTGGAAGTTTGGCCATTTTCACTATATTTATTTGCTTCTTCCTACCCAGAAGCAAGGGATATCTTTCCATTTTCTGATATAGTCTTCAATCTCTTTTTTCAGAGTGCTGTAGGTTTCCGAGTAGAGGTCTTTGATTTTTTTCCTTAGATTGACTCCTAGGTATTTCATTTGGATGTTATTGTGAAAGGAGTTGTTTCTCTGGTGCAAATAACCTTTTAAAAATGAAATTGAATTACCCAGTATCAAATACGGTCTTTTAAGAAAAGTACTTGTTTAATATTTCTTTCCTAAATTATTTTCACACTTTATGAAACTTTATAAAAAAAAGTATTCAAACCACTGTGTGTGTGTGAGAGAGAGAGAGAAAGAGAGAGAGACAGAGAGAGAGAGAGAGAGACAGAGACAGAGACAGAGACAGGGTCTCATTATGTAGTTTAGACTGACCTAGAAATCACTTTATAGCCCAGGCTGGCCTTGAATTCATGGCAATCCTCCTGCCTCAGCCTCCCAAACGCTGGAATGGTACAGCACCACTCCTAGCTTTCAACCACTTTTAAGAACAAAGCTTAAATTTTTCTATTCAGTATAAAATTATAAGCACATTACCAATAAAATTATCTTACAAATTAAAAGATTAACAATTTTCTTTGCTGCAATACTAAAGTTAAGTTTTTAAAAATTAGGAATTCATCTTAATACAATAATAATTTCCCCTAATAAAACTCAAGTGAATAAACATATGGCTTTTCTTCCTTTTATCATTTATTATCTAGGATGCATATTATGCAATTAGACTTCCTACTAACTGATAAAAACAATTCCTAAATTTCAGAATAACAGCATGGAGAATCTTGTTTTCAATCATGTAGCCTAACAGTAAAAATATACTACACATGATATGCAATATGCCACACTGTAGCATAGCTAATGTGCAAAAAAAGCACATTAAGGACATATTAACAGAAACTGAAAGGGGTAAAAATTAGGCCCTGGTTAGACATCTGGATGTCTCATGAGACAGCTGCAGGCAGCTTGCTTCTTCCACAATCAGTATGCTCAGTGTCACGGGAGCCATTCAAAAAAATCTGTCAATGAAACTAAGTCCATACTTCTCCCACCATACCAATTACAGCATTTTAAAACTATGGTTTAAGAGGTGATACGTGACTATTAGCAATCTAAAACTAGTTCTGGGAAGTAATTTATTAAAGCTATTATAATATGCCATGAAATGTCAAATAATCAGTGGTTAATTAGTGTTTGTAAGACCTGGAAAATATGTTGAACCCCATTACCAGTAATCAGACCTTAGATATATTTATTTACTTAATCATTTTATACATTCTTCTAAGTCCTGAGGCAAAGAAGTGAATAAGACAAACACAAGTGCAACCTTTTGGAAACCTTTTGTTCTATTGAGACAAGCAACAACAAAAATGCAATTTCAGATGTTGAAAATTCATCAAGAAAATAAAATTAGCAAACATGAATAGGGATACAAGTCTTCTCCAAGGTAGACACATTCTAGAAGTGTTCACTTCCGTGAGATTGGGTTTCATCTATTTAGATAGGAGGCATCTATCTGTAGCTAAAACAGAGATCAAAGGAGACTGTAGGATGAGAGATATGCAAGACAGCAGCTCGGTCATGATAAACCAGGGAAAAGAAACTGGGTTTAATTTAAGGACAATGGGAATGTGTTGAAGAATGTTGTTAATATGGGCTCATTTGTACATTACAAAGACCATTCCAACTACAGTGAAGAGAACTGAATGAAGTTTAGAGACATATATCATAGAAGGAAGGATGAAAGTGTGGACCAGGACTAAAGTTGTCATGGTGGTGAGAAATATCAGGGCTGGTAATTTCAAAGTACAGCAGACCTCAATATCAACAGGCTGGAAGCAATGTGTGAAGACGGGGGAAAAAAAGAAAATAAAATTTTGAATTAAGTAAAACCTTAACATCAAACTTAAGTAGAAAACAGCCAGGCCATTTAAGTCCTCAGGAGTTATTCCAAAGATCTTAATCTCATCTGAAAAGCAGTGGAGCTGCCACAAGGTAGGATTCCAGGCACATTTTGCTGACCCACCAAAGCAGCGTTTGCAGGAACCCATCAACCTCTTCAACACTACCTGACAGCCTGAGCCACAGTGGATTTCTTCTGCAGATGAGGAGGCTGCTCAGCAAACATATATAGATTAGAATTTTCTCAGAAGTACAATGAGTACAGTTTAACTTTTTTTTTAATTTCTGAGACACCTTGGTACAAATATATATAAATATATCTTTCTTCCCATTCCCCTTCCCTGAATTTACTAGGAAACTACCAGGACCTATTATTGTGCCAAATTTGTTACCCTCCAAACTCACTCAGTTTACATCTTAGTCATCCTTGAGCCTGCCAATGCTAAACATTTCTTTGGCCATCTATTTTTCCCTAAACACTGTCTCAGTCTGCTCTCACCTCGTTGGCCAACTCAACTTCTCAGTGCTATTGTCTAGCCTTTGTCCCAAGGAGGTCCTTTTACATGGTCAACAATCATCCTTCTTAGATCACATCAAGGGACATTTTTGTCAATTACCTTCAGCTTAAATGTAGCTCTCCCATAATAATATCACACACAGTGCACCTCATTAACAGGGAAGTTCGTCCTTCTCTGAATCTTTACACAGTATACTTTAAAGTCAATCATAGATATTTACCATATTTGTGTATCCAAAGCCTGAATAAGAAGTATAATGCAAGTGAAATTGATAAAATGACTCAATCACAAAGAAGAATAAAGCTGAAACAAGCTACCTAGTAGTCACAACATTAGGGATTCACTGGAAAACAACCATATATCCATACAATGACACTATGACAAAATTATAAACTGATATTTCAGGATAATTGATGCCTTCTGGAAAGTTCTATGTATGTGTATATATTTGATTTAGCAGAAACTATGTAATATATGAGGCTGATTCAATTAAAACAAAAAATGTAGGGTATGTGTCCTCATTGAAAAAAAGGCTACGAGGTATACCAAAATGTCATCTCTAGGTGGCAGAACTATAATTTTTTCTTTTCCATGTTTTTACTATTTTCCCAATTTCTGAATGCATTGTTTATAATGAGAAAAAGGCCAAAATATGCTACTTGTTAAAAATTCATAATCATAATATATCAAAGCACTTCAATAAAATTTACACAGGATCTTTTAGACTCTTCACTTTTAAAAATGTGAACAAAAAATCCCCAAACATTTCCAAGTTCTTTAGTTGATTACTTAAAATATCAAAGTCATTAGCAACATTTTCCCAAAAAACTCAAGATTTCTAAACATATCATCTACTTAGACAATAATTTAACAGAGAGTTTCAGCAGTCTCTCCAATTAAGAATTCACTTTAAATGCCTCATAGCATGATCCAAAGCAAATAGCTGCATGATACAGTCCTTTAACAGTAAAACTAAAGGTTTATGTTGCTCTGTATAGTGCTGTGCAATTCCATGCATTCTTTTTGTATAAGAAAGCATTAATCAAGCACATACTTTAAAGTGTTCTGTAAAAAGAAATTTTCACTTTGTTAATTTTCTTTAAAGAAAACAGAATACCTGTACTAGTTCTGGCTAATATACCAACGTAGTACCATAAATGATGGTATGTTAGAGAGATTTCAGCAAGCAAATTTTCAAAGAAAAAATATTTAAGAACAAAAACTTTGATGTTACTACAACTGCACCCCTCTTCCCACAAAATCACTTAGAATAATGTTTATTAACTCTGAATTTAGACAGTACTCTTAAAAGGTAACACCTCCCCTTGGAGGGGGTGAAGGGAGGGCAGAGGTAAGGGGAAAAAAATGAGAATCAAGACTTGCCATGTAGAGGTACATTATCCCAACAATGAATGTAACTGTACTGTATCCCTAAAATGTACCAAGAAACTCAATAAAATTAAAAAAAAAAGGTAACACCTCCCCTTTTAAATTTGCTTTTGTGGTGTCAAGGATCAAACCTAGGACTTCAAACATACCAGACAAGTATTCTACTTTTGAGTTACAACCCCAGACTAACCCCCCTTTTTATTTATTTATTTTTCAGTATCAGGGATCAAACTCAGGACCTTGTGCTTCCAAGGCAGGCACAGATGGTACCACTGAGCTAAATCCCTGGCCCTTAACACCACCTTTTTAATTAATGCTTAATCTATATAATTTTGCTTTGGATATAATAACATAATTCCACTGGGAAGAACTGTTAGTAGAAAACCTGTATGGGTAGAAAAACATTGTAGAATATAGTTCATCAAAGTGTTATTTCAACATACTATATAAAATGAATATATAAGTAGAAACAATTTATGTTTCCAACAAAATTATTACTAGTAGACTTTATTTTTCTTTTAAATCAGATCCAAGAAATTATATATCATTTCTAAGAGTAGACATTCTAGAAAAGAACAATTAGGAAAATCAGTATTATGACCACAAAGAATTTAATATCTTCCTATCTAAACAAAGTACTAGATGATTTTCAAATCAATTTTAATAGTCACAGTATCTGCCCTCCAGGAATCGTCAGTATCCCTGAGTGATTATGCCAAAGCTCTTTCCCAACATAATCTTCCCTGAAATTCATTACAAATTAAGAGATAGGTCTTCATTTGTAATAACTTACATTTAAACTTTGTGTTTTAAAAAATAAAAGCGGATCTAAAAGCAGTGATGCATTAATTGAATCTAGCAAATGGACAGGCAGGCACTGAGAGCTCTGAGAAGAGGAAAGGTCAGAGGGAGGACACAGAATAAAGAGACGGTCTTGCTCAGCACTTATAATACACTGTACCTCTGAGTCTACCAACTGTCTTCCTCCTTTGGTCAGCTGCTATTGTTGCTATAGTTTTGTTAAGAGACTGAAGAAATCCTGCAGGAACCTAAGCAGGCCTAAGACTATTATTTAAATTGTAAATTGTAAATCTAAATTTCTTATCTATACTGATTTACTCTTCAAGTATATGTTATTTTGATTCAGCAACTGAATTCACTTAAACTTTTATTAATTCAGAAAAATTATATTACTTAATTTAGCAGTGATTACATTAATTTAAGCACAGGGGGAACTTATCTTTATTAAGCAAAATTCTATATTTTTTTCAAATATTTCTGTATATAAACATTTTCCATTCACCTCAGAATCTTTGTTTAAAATGCATAGTATAGACTCTAAAACTTAAGTAGGAACAAAAGATTCATTTTTTTCAAACAGGGCAAATTTAAAAGGTAATTAAACAATACAGTTAGCACTGCAGTGACAGAGGCTCCAAATTACACAGGTTAGTTAAGTGAAAGAGGGCAAAGGCAGCAGGACTCAGATGCTAAGAATAAAAACAAAAATAGATCCAATGCAGCATTATGACTATGAGGATCAATGAAAACAGTTGCTCAAAATCATAACAGTTATAACATTTTCTATATTATTATGGGAGGTCTTTTCTAGTCTAGCATTTCCTTTGATGTTCTTGGCATTTGCTTCAGTAAAACTAATACTTAATACCAAAATCTGCATTATCTAAAGTAAAAAGATAACAGTGCCCCAGTTAAAAATAATCTGGCTATCACGGTAAAACTGACAACATCTTGTGAAAATATAAAGCGGCTAGAAGGGGAGAAGCAGCACTATTATTTTATTTAACTATTGATCCATCGATCCAAGGAACAGGCAGCAGGTTGCCCTTCCAATCAAAACTACTTTTATAGTAATACAAATGCCCTTGCCTGCTCAATAGTAAAGGTCTTAAAAAGAAACAATGAAGAGGAAGAGGTTTAAGAACATTATGATACAAACCATAAAATATGAGTAAATAACATGCTTTGATTTAATGCTCTAAGTAGAATGAGCAATCCTATTGCTTATGACAGCACAGCAGTTAATAAGACAGATACCCAATCAATAATAAAGTAGTAGTTAATGACATATATAGTTTCATCAGAGGAAAAAAAACTCAGTGTATAAAGATTTTATAAAATCAGGCTTGTAGTTCCATAGATAAAAACAATTTGGTAGCTATTTTCTTACCTGTAAGGACAGCTTTTGCTGAAGGATCTGCCAGGTCCAGGGCTGATTTCCCATCAGTGTTCCGAATGTTTGGATCAGCTCCGTGCTGCAGCAGCACTGTGCAGGGAAAGCAGAAACAGTATCTTACCTCCGGGATACAGAGATTATTTACTGGTAAGTGTCGCCTCGGCATGGTGTAGGCATAAACATACATTGCACAATTTTTTCTCTTTCAAGAAAAAGAGAGAGAAAACAAGAAAAAAGGCACTGCAGCAACTGATCTTTACTCCAGAGTAAAGCAAAGTTGGCAACTTATAGTACAGTGTTATCACATGACTTGACATCATAAACACGAAACTAGAAAATTCTTGCAATATACAGTTTTGGTTTGCCTCCCTCAGGCAGCCGTAAGGGAAGCTATGTGCTCACTGGCTCACACTGTGAAATATGCTAAGTGTAAGCCTGCCCTGTCTTTACTACCACTGTGGCTGGTTGCTGCTGCTGCTGCTTTACTGCTCAATTTCCAAACGCTTCCTGTCCTCAGAATAGTTGTAGCACTGTGCAAGCCTTTTAGTGGGTGACCACTTACACATGAAACTCACTGTGAGTTTAACAGACACAGGAATGCATGCAACTCTGCTCCTCTGCAGTTAGGTTGCAAAAAAGAACTCTCTTCTATAACAAATTTTCCATCAAAAATTTGTAGAAACAGAAACTCAATCACTAAAATGAAATAGATCAGTGGTGGCACACCTATGGCACGTGTGCAACAACGGACAGGTTCGCCGTAACAGAAATAGACACTAAAGAAAGTATGTAACACACACTGTCTTGGGTATACCTACAGAGAATTCTTCTAGAGGCTCCTACAGAGGAGAAAATCATTTTTAAAGCAATATCCAGACGTAACACTTTATTAATCCACAATATTTCTTAGCCCCATCAGGGGTGTCTGTAGGGGTTGGGTTGTTGCTGTACTGCTACCCAACCAATGAATAAACTAATAAATAAAGTATTCTTGCCCCAAAATCCAAAATTGTCCAAAATGTGAAACTTTGAGCATCTACATGATGTCACAAGTAGAAAACTCCATACCTGACCCCATGTGATGGGTCAGAGCCAAAACAGAGGTGCACTAAAAATATATAAAACAGCCTTTGGGCTATGTGTATAGAATATCTATAAAACAAAAATCAATTTCGTGTTTGGATTTGGATCACAATCCAAACATATCTTATTACATGTATGCAAATTTTACAAAAACTAAAACATTTCTGGTCCCAAGAACTTGACATAAGGTATACTCAACTAGGTATTAAAATGTTATTTAAATAAACAGTTTGATTATAAGTTTTGAGCCACTTCCCTTAGTAAGCCTCACATTTTCATCTTAGCTGTTGAGCAGTTTTGGATGAGGGACATTACAATCAGCTGTGGCTTGAGAAGATGCAGTGAGATCTTTCTACAGTAGTCTTCCCTTACCTGCAGTCCTGCTTTCTGCAATTTTACATGCCTGCAGCCAACCAGTCAGAAAATATTAAGCCGAAAATTTCAAAATAAACAAATCTTAAGTTTTAAACTGTGTGCCACTCTGAGTAGCATGATGAAATTTAACACAGTCCTGCTTTGTTCATAAGGGACACGAATCATGCCTTCTTTCTGGTGTGTCTATGCTGTATATCCTACTGTCACAATAATCATCTCAGTTATCAGATCAATTATAAAGGTATTACAGTGCTTATGTTAGAGTAACAGTAATTTTGTTCAATAATGGGCCCAAAGCATAAAAGTAGTGATGCTTACAATTAGATATGCCAAAAGAGAACCTGTCAAGTACTTCAAGTGAAAAGGTAAAAGTTCTCAATAAGTAAAGAAAAAACTCTTATGATATGCAAGGTTGCTTGGATCCACGGTAAGAACAAATCCTCTATCCATGAAATAGTGAAGAGGGGAAAAAGAAATCCATGCTGGTTTTGCAATGGCACTTCTGAACTACGAGATACAAAGCAATCACACTCAAAACAACTATCATTAATATTTATTGGTCATTGCTGTTAATCTCTTACTGTGCCAAATCTATAAACTATCATAGATTTGTGCATACAGGAAAAAAGTATATAGTCTATAAAAGATTTAGTAGTATCTGTGGTGTTAGGCAAGTACTGTGGGTCTTTATACCCCACAGATAAAGGAGATTACTATGTATTATTTAAAGTTTTTTTTCTGGGTTTTGGGGATTAAACCTAAGGCCTTGTGCATGATAAGCACACATTCTTCCACAGAGCTGCACCCCCCGTCCTTATATTTTATTCTTGAATATAAACAATGAACATATTTATTTTCCAGATGTTTGTAAATGCAAGGATTAAAAAGAATGATAGTAAGTACCAGAATACAAATCGTGATCACTATAGATAAGGCATTTGCAAGAACACTTATTTTTGATTTCAGTAGGAAATTCTGATGTGAAGATCTAGTTTGTAAAGATTATCATAAAGCAGACTGAAGAATCAAATGAAAGCTGATAACTATATGTAGTTGCAGAGTAATCACATGAAAATGGTAGGAAAACAAAAGAAGTAATAGCTACCATGAAAAGTATATTTTTTAGTTGCATGTGAGAGTAAAAGGAAATTTTTTTTAGAATTTGACAACTATATGATGGGAACTTTCACACTGCAGCTTTTTTGTTTTTGTAATACTGGGGATTAAACTCAGGGTCTTCCCACTAAGCTATATTCCCACTCTTTTAAAAATTCTTTATTATGGGACAGGGACTTGCTAAATGGTCCAGGCTGGGCTTGAACTTGAAATCTTCCTGTCTCAGCTTTCCAGAATGCTGGGATCATAGGATGTACCACTGCACCCAGTTCATACAGCAGCTTTTAAAGAATAGTAGAAGAAAAGTACCAAAAACTCAACTACTCCACCAAAGTCACCCAAAACCTCAATCCTTCTTGTTATGGTCAGTATTTTACCTATTATAGCTTTCCTATTTTGTAATACAGATCTGCCATTAGTTTAGCTGCAGCTTTGTTTTAGGTGACTTTTAAAAGAGTAATCCTTTTGAAATGTTTCTTAAATACTTTGAGGTCATACATATCTTTCATTGAACCTGAAGACATAAGCATATTCACTGCAGAGTAAAATCATTTATGATAATATTTATGATAATCAAATCTATGGTAGAAAATATTTAACCATTTTAAATTCACCAAATATAAATTTAAAAAAATGCAGTAGATTAAGAGTTTTAGAAGACATAAAAGTACCTGCAATGAGACTAGTATGAGTCTAAATTTATCTAACTTTCCTAAAAGTTAGATACAGGATTGCTGGAAAAATTAAAATGAAAACATAAGGTGGTGGGCCAGGGATTTAGCTCAGTGGTTCTGCCACCTGCCTTGCAAGCAAAGGACCCGAGTTTGATCCCTGGTACAAAAAAACAAAAACAAAAACATAAGGTGGTATGCAAAGCAGCTGAACTTTAACTTTGATGGTACCTATTAGCTACCAATATTTAAATATTTAAAACACATTTTCAAACACCCCACCCTGTTTTACTCTCAACTGCACAAATAATTATTAATTATGTGCTTTGTTTTAGGGTAGAAGTAAGCCATCTTTTTTTCTGTAAAGGACCAAATAGAAGCTATTTAGGCCTCATGGATCCTACTGTGTTTCCAACTATTCAACAATGCCTTGACACTACCTATCATTATAGTATAAAAACAGCCACAAAGCCAGGCATGGTGGCGCACACCTGTAATCCCAGCACTCAGGAAGGAGGCTGAGGCAGGGGGATTGCTGTGAGTTCAAGACCAGCCTGGGCTACACAGTGAGTTCCAGGGCAGTCTGAACTACATAGTGAGATACTGTCTTAAAATAAACAAATAAATAAAAAAGGGTAGCCACAGACAATAATGAATAAGCACAGATTTGTTCCAATAAAACTTAAGGACACTGAAATATGAATTTTATATAATTTTCATGTGTTCAGAGTTTCAAAATCCATTTTAAAACATAGTAGCAATTCTTCGTTTGCAGGCCATACAAAAGCAGAAGGTTGGCCTCTGAGCCAGGGTGTGCTAACCCCTGGGCAGTGTACTCAAAGTGTCATATATGGACTATTCTGGTCCCAAAATTGTCTGTAATCCATCTGCATTGAAACACATACAGAAATTGACAGCAAGCATTTAGAACTATGTCATTGAATTGTTTTCCCATTTATATTTATTCTTTATAATATTATCAGGGAAGGAAAAAATCCTGGCCCTCTGCAGTGGACAAATTAAGAAAAACACTGTGCCCAGGCTTCACATTCCAGGTGCATCAAGTAAAGAACTTAGGCAGAGGACAGGTAGTCTCCAGGTATCTGGGGTGAGGTCTTAAGCCTCTGATACTGCTTTTGCTGTAATGTGGGGATTTGTGCAGGACTGTTTTCTGATGCCAGAAGAATGGTGTATAACCAGCAAACAACAATGGCAGTCTTCACGAATGCCAGATTGCATTTGAAGTGGTCCATTCAAGATTCAAGGTAATGCTTCAAATTTGCTTTCAAAGTTCTGAGCCACCAAAGGGGAAAACTAAAAGGTGATTAATATGTAATAAAATTAGAAACGTCTTTTATCAACATTCATTGACAACACACTAATATACAACAGATTCTTCTTATATAACACAGATATCAAAAGCAAAGTTCTCCAAAATACACAAACAATATACCAAGTAAGGTTTGAAATGAAAACAAGAACACCCAAATCTGAGCAACATCCAGTACATAAATTCAAGAGTACTACAGTTCCAGTCAAAATTCTCTTATCTTATTTTTAATAAACTGGGACAGTATCAACTACAAATCTCAATGCCTTGATGCCAATCATTCCACTGAAATCTCATCTATTCTGTCTCCTTTTGAAGAAAGTAGGATGAAAAAAACACAGCAACTGGCATAACAATAAGACAGTCAAAAGTAAGATAGGATCGTCACAGTTTTAAAACACCATTTATAAACATGCTACGCCAACAAGGATGTGACCTTCTCATTTCTAGCACACAGGCATTCAGCTGCAGTACACTGCATTCAGCTATATTGTTTCATTTCATTACTTCAAAGTATTAAATTTCAGCATTTGCATAATTTTAATTCTTTCAAATAACCAAAACAACCTTCCACATTTATGGAAAGCCACAATCTGTCAAATTTCTACAAAAATACAAAATGCCAGTATGGTAAAGTATATCTAACTTGAGGTATTGTTAACTGATTTAAGACAGAGGAAATAGGAACAATATGAATTTTCCAGACTAAAAATGCAGTAAATCTTTTGAAATAAAAATCAAAGGTGTTTTGGTAAGATTTCACTTTAAGTGGCAATATGTAAGTAAGTAAATAAATAAATAAATAAAATCACTATAAAAAATGTTACAAATTCTGTTTATGTGAATTTAGAGCTATGTTAAAAAGTCTAAAACTATTTATAGTACAGAGATAGTCACTTATTACATCGAGTCTCAAAAACTGAATCATACAAAGACTAGATTTCTTCAAATCTATAAGCAAACAAAAATTTTCAATTTTTACAAAGGATCAAATTTTAACTGAAAACCTTCAATACAGGCAGGCTTTAGGAGACAAACTATTTTTTAACTGAAATATATGATATATCCCATTATTAGTACCTACTCAGAGTTTCTTGTCTGGAAACATCTAATTTTTGTTGTTATTGTTTTGTTTATTTTTTGAGACAGGGTCTTGCTTTGTAGCCCAGGCTGGCCTCGAACACACAGTGTTCCTTTTGCCTCAGTGTCCTCGGACTGTAGGGATTGCAGGCATGCACCACCATGCTCAGTTTGTTCAATATTATATTGGTATAATACTATATAATGTCCTAAGTTATTCCATTATAATACTGTCCATATTTACATATTATACGTAGTTCTAAAATTATCTTTTCATTCAAGAAACTTTACGTATTATAGCATGAAAATGGCCAAGCTAATGCTTTTCATCAAAAGTTAACTTACCACTAACAATATAAAAATTAAAGTAATTATTGCAGTAAACATGAAAATTCAACAAATAAAAACAGCAGTATGACTTACTGAATATAAATCAGAATTTATACGACACAACTTTTCAGTTTTTAGTAATGGCAGACTAGCTTATTTAGACCTCCCTTGGTAACAATGACTAGAACAAGCTTTCGAACAAAAATGCAACTTCCTAAGATCATCTAAGCTAAGGAGACAGTTAAAAAATTACAATAGAAAACTGAAAAGAAAAAGTAATCTAGAAGGTAGACATATATGGAAGCCAACATTTTTCTGAAGAAAATTACTGAATTATAATACTGTCAACTGTTTTTCCACTGTCTCTTGGGGCAAACTAACAGCAATAAAAGGAGACTTCCCCAAAGTAAGGAATGTAACAAAGATTCTCCCCATACCTTAAGGTTTGTACCTCAGGATGAACATAAAGTAGAAAGTAGTCTTGGTACAGACCAACCAGGGCTTCCTCATTAGTAGCTACTGTGGTTAGAAAACATTAAACAATTAAGAGAACCAAGATGCTGGGAGAAGAGCAGTACTAAGAAACAGAAATTCTGGCCTTGACAAAGTTAAGAGAATCTACAAACCTCATTAACCCAAGGATACAGCTAGAGACAGAAAGGTCACTTTAGTTATGAATAAGCACCATACTCTAGGACAGTTGGGGGTCTACAAGGCCAAAACTACTTTCATAATAATATTAAAATACTATTCCCTTGTTTCATAGTATTAACATTTATACTAATGGTGCAAAAGCAACAGAGGATGAAATTGCCTGAAACAGCAAATATCAAGGCAGGGCCACCAAAACGTTCTAAATGCTTCCTTAGAATGTATCTGCAGTTTAAAAAGGGAGTTGTGATTTCACATGTACTTGATGAAAGAGTAAAAATTAATACTTTGGTCAATTCTTGACCTTTGTGAAGAACTAGAAGAATTAGAATGTACACATAAAAGACTTCTAATGTATTTCAAAGTACAATGTTTGTTTCAAGAAAAGGACTTAAGAGGTTATACAAACTGTAAGCTAAACTAATCAACCACTTTTTGTTATGAAGCATCATTTAATGTCAAAAGATACTTGACAGAAAAACTGTTATTCAGAGTGGGATATTTTGCAGACATATTTTTTTAGATGACAATGATAAAATATAGGCCTTCAAGCAAAAATAAGAATTCTGAAACATTTTCATCTGCCTGTGTGAAATTCCAAATTAATATTCATTATCAGTAGAACTCTTCAAGATATAGGTGCAGGCAAAGACTTTATGAACAAAGCCCTGATCTGATATGAAATATTACAAAGAATCAACAACTGGGATCTCAAACACATTTTACGCAGCAAAAGAAACCACCAACAGAGTGAAGAGACAACCCACAGAGTGGGAAAAATTTTTTGCCAGCTGTTCCTCAAAGGACTAATATCTAGACTATATAAAGAACTCAAAAATATCAGAGCCCCCAAATATAAAGAACCAATCCAAAAGTGGGCATCTGAAATGAATAGGCACTTCTCAGATGAAGAAATAAATATAAACAGCAAATAAATATATTTAAAAAGATCAACATCACTGATCATTGCAGAGATACAAATTAAAACAACACTGAGATTTCATCTCACTCCAGAAAGCATGGCTGTTATCAAGAAATAATAACAAATGTTGGTTGGGCTGTGGGGAAAAAGGAACCCTTCTCCACTGCTGGTTGGAGTGTAGACTTATTCAACCACTGTGGAAATCAGTATGGAGATTCTTCAAAAAACTAAAACTAGAGGTTCCATTTGACCCAGCTAGAGTATGTAATTAGATGGTCTAACATTCTATAAACATGGAGCTCAGTGCGAAGGCCCTGGATTCAATAACTAGTGCTAGGGAAAGGGAAAAAAGCCCAAACAGGATAAACTGATCAGGTAGAAAAAAAATTTTTCATATATGAATCACAAAGAACTACAAGGAAGTAGGTGAAACTCAATAAAGCATGCAAGTTAGTAAACAGTATATTAACTACACTGAAAATTAATTTCTGAACTTACCTTAACACATATGCTATAATACATGTATGTCAGGCAGAGATTATATTTGTTCCTATGTATACGTTCAAAATAAATCAATTAAATTATTCTATTGAAAATATTTTAAATAAATGGAAGTGAAGTAGATACAGTACTATCCTGCAACCAAGACATACAAGGTTTAGGTCTGATAAGCCAAATCAAAATAACTCGTGTGTGAAATTTTTCATTTAAAAAACATTTTATTTTTGCATTTCTTTTCAGAAGCCTTTCCAATGATTAAGATCCACTTATTTCACAACACAGTTTCAACCTCTGAATATTCATCTAAATTCTTCCAATTCTAGCATTTATAGGACATAAACACTGTATAAGCCAAATTAAATTTGAGACATAAAAAAGAATGATCAGTTCTATTCCCTCTCAATATACTACTGCTAATAAGCAAGTTTCTCTTGAGAATATGAGATAAACATTTCTTTGACGCTCAATGGTATCTTCTGTACTGAATAATTAGTGACAATCATTGAGTGAAGTAAGCTTCTTTCATCTTAATATCCTTGGAGGAACATGAGTACCTCATTACATAATGCATAGCCTACTATGACCCACTTATAAAACTCTCTACAATAGAGATTAAAGAACAAGTATTCTAGTGTAACACAGAGGAAATCCAGTTAGGTTTAAGCAGAGAAGTTTTGAATCAAAGGGTAAGTAGTCCCAGCTTGGTCTCTTTAGGCATAAAATAAAAATTACCCAGGGTTCTAGATCTACTCTGTCCAATGTGATTGCCCATATCTACACGTGACCACTGAGTCTTTGAAATATGTCTATAGAGAATGATGATCTGATTTCTTGCTTGCATTTAATTTTCATTAATTTAAATTTAAGAATTGATGGTTCAGCTGCTGGGACATGTTTAGCATGTTTGTAACATCAGGTATGTGAATCTACTTTTTCAACAGCAAATTTTATAAAATCCAAATACAGATCAAGAAAATTTTATTGTTACCTGAGATGCGCTTAAAGTATAAAATATAGAACAGATTTCAGAAACTTTGAAAAGTATTTAGAAATTCACTGAAACAGTTTGAATAAATTGTGTTAAAGAAAACATATTATTAAATCATGCATTTCTTTTAACATAGCTATTAGAAAATTAAAATTACATTTGTGTCTGGCATTGTATTTTTATTGAACAATGCTATTCCAGTACAGATTTTCTACTTTGGAGCCTCTGACATTTTGGACCAGCTAATTCTTTGTTGTCATGTGTTCAGTGATGACTCTACCACTGTGCCTTGGAAACCCTTCCTTGTGAATCCAGAATTCACAGATAAAATAGGTAAATGGCAGTTAATCCAAGTTCAATCACAAGGTTCAAAGCCTTGTGATCCTCTGGAGGAAGAGAAGATAGAACGGTGTTAGGAGTCAGGGCATTAATTCCCACTTCTAAGGACACACGGGGCTTTCTGTGTCATCCTAGTCATTCTGCTTCTTCAAAAATTAGTTATCTCTTGGAAGATACAGAAATAACTCCAGACGTACTCAGCTACCTCATTTTTGACAAAGGAGCCAACCATCCTCAGTGGAGAAAGATAGCCTCTTTAATAAATTGTGTTGGAAAAACTGGATTTCAACCTGCCAGAGATTAAAACTAGACCCTTATCTTTCACCATTCACTAAACTAAAATCCAAGTGGGTTAAATTAAAACAGAAACTCTAAACTTGTGGAAGATAAGTTAGGCAAAACTCTCAAAGACATTGGCATAGGGAAACAGCCCACTTGTCCATCAGTTGCAGACTGGATAAAGATGTGGTTTTCTATAAAATGGAATATTACTCAGCCACAAACAATGAGAAATTAGTTATTCATAGGAAAATAGATAAATATTGAGGAAATACTCCTAAGTGAAATAAATAAGTCATACATGTGTAAATACCGAATAGTTTCTCTGGTGTGAAAAACTATAATGGTACATAAAATCCTAATGATATAACTGACTGTGAAATAGGAAGAAAAGGGCTAATGGTGCAGGGGAAATGGGAAGGGTAGGGGAAAGGTAATAAGGGAAAAGAAAAAAACAACATGAGAAAATGAAAAAATGGAAATAAAGTATTTGTAAATAGGGAAGGGAGGAGGGGGTGAAGAGAGGGCAGAGATAAGGGGAAAAAATGAGAACCAAGACCTGTCATGTAAAGGTACAAGATCCCAATAATGAATGTAACTGTACTGTATACTTAAAAAGTACCAATAAACTAAAACAAACAAACAAAAAACTGGTTATCTACAACTTTTAATATAGTCATTTGGCCCATTTTCTTTCAGTGTAATACTTTTTGTTCTATGGTACAAGAAACAAGGACCTGGCACCTTCAGCTTATCCTCCTTTTTACAGTCCATGTAAGCTATAAGCTAAAGTAGCTTGTGGCATCTTTGCCAGCCCAAGCAGCCAGGCTCTGGCCTTCATCGTGACTTTTCTTGGTACATATACTCGACAGTGAGGAGTTCCTACCTCTTATAAGATGCTTAATAATATTCCTGAAGGTCTATACTTCTCATCTCTGAAACTCTAATATTAATCAGGATTTTTTGTAAGTTATAGTACATTTGAAAAGATTCGTGTAATTTAACAGCATAAAAATAATAGTAATAATAGTACACTGAAATAATAAATGGTAAATAAGTTTAAAGGGACGATAGTAATAGTGAACACTAAAAAAATGATCTCTAAGGATCCTTCTAAATTTAAGATGATATTATGGTCTATAAACATTCTTTAAACATTGATTTTATCAAATAGACTTTTTTAAATTATGAGGAATACAAACTACATAAGTTACCTTAACAATAGGAACATGATTAACAGAGGTAAACCGTCAAAAGCAGAGGCAGAAATGTGTCCAAAAAAATTTACCTTGTTGCTACCTAGCCTTGTCTCCCAGCCATTCCTCTCAGATACAAACACATTTACCTGTATTAACCGACTCTTATTTCCAAATTTTCACTAAAGAGACCTTGGTCCAGCTTGGCTCAATGTATGGTTCTAGACTTTTAAAGTGTTTGGCCAGAAAAGCAGGAAGAAGCTCAATATAAACTATGGTGACAGAGGAAGAGGCATTAGTTCTCAGAGAAGACCATCAGGCAGATACTTTAATGGATATCTACTACAGGAACACATCTTCAATTTAAAACTGGTTCTAGAACATATAGAACATACATGGATCGGTTCACAAAAGGTAGTGATTCTATCTTTAAGAGGGTGAAGTAACTGGGACCTGTACATTTTATTTTGTTTTATATATTTTACATTATTTTGATGCTTATTACAAATATTTTTGAGTGATACTTCTCTTCAGATAAAAAAATCATGTTTATGTATGCTAGTTGCCAAAGCAATGCTAAAACCTGCTGTTCAAAGTAATTAGTTTGTACCCAATAGATTAAAATTGAATAGCTTTTCCTGTCAAGTGAATAATATTAAACATGATGATAATATTAATAAGTCTAATGTGAACTAAGTCAACAAATTCTATGACAAAGCGGACTCTAAAAACAAGTGTTAAGTCTTAAAATAGTCAAGAAGTAATTCTATTTTGCCAAGATCTAGAGTTTTAGTCAAACATTTTTGGTTTTAGCCTTTTAATATACAAGTGATTAAAATTTCAGAATTCTGTCAACATCTGGGAGTCAGCATTTTTGTGATAAATATTTCTTAATTTCACCAGTGAACTATTTTCCTTTGTATGCCTCATTAGAGGGATATTTATTTATAACATTTCCCCATGTATCTCACTAGGAAAAAAAAACTCTGCATTTCTTTTTTTGTTGTTGTTTTGTTTTGTTTTTTTTGAGACAGGGTCTCACTATGTAGTTCAGACTGCTCTGAAACTCACTGTGTAGCCCAGGCTGGTCTCGAACTCACAGCGATCCTCCTGCCTCAGCCTCCCGAGTACTGGGATTATAGGTGTGCACCACCACGCCCGGCTATAACTCTGCATTTCTTTAAAATAATTTTTTTCCACAAAAGTCAAGACCCTTGCTACTCTGTTGGATTTATTTATTAAGGGCACCATGTCACAGTTAAGGTTAACAACAAATATAACAACTATGATTAAGAACCTAGATTAGAGTCAGACTATACCAGCTAGAATCCCAATTTGGCTACTATTTTGTTCCAGAAGCCTAGGAAGCTTCTCTACCTCCCTATGCTTCCATTCCCTTAAGTATAAACCAGGAGACAATCACAGTACCTATATCATAGGGTCGCTAGGGGATGAAACAAGCATTGTTAAAGTGCTCAGATTATTGTAAGCATATGTACATAACAATTTTCTTAGAAAGATATTAAAAGTACAGTATTCACTCATAAAAATTAGGTCAAATGAATAAAATTTTACTGGGTTTACATGGGAGAATTCTTCTTTTGCAGTTTCATAAATTAAATGTATCTCTTGAAATCTTTACGATCAAACTTCAGAATAAATTTAATAAAACACCCCCCAATTAAATTTTGCTAATATATTTTTATAACCATAAAAATCCAAGTTTTAAAAAGGTATGCTATGTCTTTGATAATTTAGACACAGATTATTCTGTATGTATATATTGTAGATTTTTATATCCAAAACAAAATTATATCATTTTTGCAGAGTTAAGCCAAGCCACAATAAATTTGTGAAATCAGCATTATCTGTTTACTCAAATCATAATTTATTTTACAAAGTAAGGTAGACACTGGAATATATATACTCACAAGAATCATTATAACAACATACACACACACACACACACACACACACACACACACATAACATATATAAAACAGCACTTTTTCTTGGAAATGTAAAACAGAAAAAGCTAAAAAGTACTGTCCCGGGAGTCAGTCAAACATGAGTTTTATTCCAGAATACTCTGTACTTGGTAACTGTCTGACCGTGGGCATGTTATTTCACCACTGTCAATCTCCACTGCTTCTTTTATAAAATGTTACCTAACTTAGCAAATTGGAATGTGACAATCTCTCTCTACAGATAGATAGAAACAGACAGATAGATACTTATCATTAGCTGGGTTTGACCTGTGTAATTGGAACTCAGTAAATATGTTTTCATCCAAGTCAGGATCTTTTCACAGGATCATGTATACACTACTAAAAAAGTATATACAGGACTGATATAATACGGCCAAATTGGTAATAGCCCCAGGAACAATAAATTAATCTGAGCCATACCAAATGTTGTTTTATGCTTTTTATTTAAGGGAGATTACTTTCTCTAATATTCAACTAGATTCGGCTGAATGAAATGTCCTAAGGACTAAGATAAATATCTTTACCATCTTACCACCTTAGTTCATAACAGGCTCACACAATCTCTTCAGCTGTGAAGGGACAAGGACATGTGAAAGGTACTTCCCGACCTGTTTCAGAGACTCTTCCACCCACCTTCCTAAGTCCTTCCCTACACTGTCACTCTACCTCTCCTCTTTCAAGGCCTCAAGGACTTTATCAGCATTATAGACAAGTTTCCTATGTGTCTGAAAGTAAAGCCAGTTTTAATACGTTACAAGGTTAAAAACATTTAAAAACATTCCCTAAGGAAAACAAGATTAAATCTATATAATATTTTGCTTTGGAGTTCAGTTTCTCAAAAAATTATACCACTAGTGTTATTTTTCTATGCCTCTGAGAACTGATTCAACAGATTCAAATTTCAGCACACTGTAGTACTTTGAATCTGAAGGGAGCAGAGAATATAAACAAGGATTTCCCATTTTCTCTGGGAAATTGTTAAATTATTTAGTTAAAAACAAATATGTAATTTAATAAAATAGTTTAAGAAAACAGCTGTTTTTATTTTAGATAATAAATTATTCTATCATCAACTTTCTTAGTGGTAGTATTCAGTCCTATTCTATTTCAGATCCCACCTCAGCCCCTTTTCTCAATTTGGAGGAGGCAAAAGCTGCCTTTTTCTTCTAATAATGAAATTCCTTCTCTGCTCTTTGTCCTTTCACTCCTAGTGGGTTACAATGTTCAGAAATAAGCAACTATGATGCCTTCTGGCAGCTGGAAAAAGAACTATTTATCCATAACTGATTTGCTTTAAAAATATTAACCAGTTAAGACGTGGTTGTGCACCTGTAATCCCAGCACTCAGGAGGCTAAAGCAGGAGAATCACCATGAGTTTAAGAGCAGTGCAGACTACATAGAGAGTTCAAGCCCAGCCTGAACTACACAGAGAGATCCTATCTCAAAAACTCAATAAACAACATATGATAAAATAAAAATTAGAAACATTAACCACTGTTCATACTTACTCAATATTACTAAGCTTTCATTTTATATTTGGTCACAATGAAGCAGTAGAAGTTATTATTCTTCGTACTGAAATATTTGTGAAGAAAATGTTTGTTATATACAAGGCCTCCATTAAGTTAATTAAAAAGCCGAAATAACAAGGGTGGTGATAGTACTTATTCATGTTTTTATCAAATCACAATTAAATTTACAAAAATACACAGGATATAAAACAAAGGACATATACTAATTCGTACTGATGGTAACAAAGAGCTGCATCAGGAACAACAGCCAGTCAGCAAGCTTTTCCTGCTGTCCACTTCATGTCAGAATTCAAAAAGGATCTACACAAACATCTTCCCGTTGCCACCTAAAGGGAAAAAGAACTGAAGGAAAAAAGCATTTTCCAAGGCTCTGCTTGCTTTAGATGTTATTTAGTTTTGCATAACAACTTAATTCAGCATATACGATGCCCATTTTACAAACAGGAAATTAAGGCTCAACACAGTTAGATGACTGTGGGATATAAACCCACAGTTGTTAGGAGATAAGCTAGATTAGGGGACTCACCAGAGCATTTCTGCTCCTATTCCCTCAATTCTCACACTCAGGCATCTTTTTTTTAACAGACGACACTCAAAACTGCCCAAATGGAAAACAAAATATATGCTTTCTATCTCTAATCATGACTCTCTGTGCCATAGCAAGTTTAGAAATTTTCAAGCGTGGCCCAAAACAAACATATATCTAAATACACAATGTGATTTTTTTTTGTCTTGTTTTTTTAGCAAGTCAAGGTTTAGATTTTTGTTTTGTTTTGTTTTTTATTGAGTTTATTGGTACAATCTAGGTATACAATACAGTTACATTCATCACTGGGATCTTGTACCTTTACATAATAGGTCTTAATTCTCATTTTTTTCCCCTTGTCCCTGCCCTCCCTTCACCCCCTCCTCCCCTCCCCATACAAACACTTTATTTCCTTTTTTTCAGTTTCTCATATTTTTTTCCTCTCCCTTATTACCTTTCCCCCACCCTTCCCACTTTCCTTATACCTTTTGCCCTTTACTTACTATTTCACATTATTAATTATCTCATTAGGATCCTGTGTACTATTATAGTTTTTCACACCAAAGAAACTATTCAGTATTTCAGTTAAAGAAATCTCTGTATGAATATTAAAAATAGGGAATCCTAAAATAAAACTAAAAAGGAAAGTAAAAGAGAAAAGGCAATGATGTAACATCAAAATAATCCTAATTCTGGAGATGAAAATGGTCCCTGAACATATTTAAATTGCTTCTCGCTCTTATAGTCTTATCTTATTCTTTTTTTCATTATTTAGAGAATACTTTATTAGTTTCTGTAATCAAACCCACGTAGATAT
>NW_022900930.1:11876197-11916335 GCF_012274545.1 Fukomys damarensis
ACCACCACAGCAACAGAACTTTGCTGTTTTCTGGATATTATTCTTTTCTTTTTGTTTTGTTTTGTTTTGTTTTTTTTAATGGAATGTGCTGAATATCTATAATTTTGTTCAGATGACTGCAGAACCTGGAAAAGCTGTTGCTGCTATCGATGCATAACATACTGCTATTATTAGTCTTTTTATATAAATACAAATATATACATACATATATATATAAAGGTTTAGATTTTTAATCCTAGATTGTGTTTACAGATGAACAGTCTAGTAGTTGCTGAATGTGAGATTAGCAGGTTTAAATAAGCCAAGAAATAAAAGAAAAGTATTTTATTTAAGCCTGTAAATACCATTATTTTACTTAATAGCTTCTTAGTTTAGTGCAGACTCTCTGAATCTTTGTCTCCAAACTGGACCAGCCTCCAAAAGTTTGCTAACTGTGGAAGAGTACAAGCCAAGAAACAGTTCAAACATACATGATAGCTAACATGAGAAGGATGCAAACTAAGAACTGCCTGATGACACGTGCCATTTACATTAAATATCATTTTCACACAACACCGACCTTAAACTACACATTCTCAGACTGCCCACCATTTTACTAATGAGTCAGGCTTTTGTTTGTTTATGATTCTGAGACTTGAAACCCGGGAGCCATTATGCTACCAGATGCCCACTCCCCCCATTTTTTGAGACAAGGTCTTGATAAACTGCCAGTACTAAGACTTGTGATCCACCTTTGTCAGTCTCCTGAGTACATAAGATTACAGTACTGGGCCACATATGTGGCCACAGGTTGTTTTAGACTATCACAGTAATGTAAAATTCTACTTGCACATTAAGTAAAACCTTAACATCATTTTTAAAAATGCATGAGGTCTGTTATTGCTTCCCTAGGTATTCATATTGGTTCTTTTCCAAAGATTTTAATAAAACAGGATGAACAAATATAACAGCACTGTTATACACATATATCAAGTCACCAAGATATTGATTGGGGTGGGGATGGGTTTGTAATTATTTCAGAAGAGACAACTGCTATCATTCCTGGCTCTTCCTTTTAAGAAGACAAGTAGGCAATTTTGTCAACTGTCAGTTTTTATGAAAATGTTACATTGAGACTTGTTTAAAAGTTTCCAATTCAGTTTTTTTTTTTTAATTTTATTGAGTTTATTGGTACATTTTAGGGATACAGTACAGTTACATTCATTGTTGGGATAATGTACCTCTACATGGCAAGTCTTGATTCTCATTTTTTCCCCTTACCTCTGCCCTCCCTTCACCCCCTCCTCCCCTTCCCATCTACAAACACTTTATTTTCATCTTTTCATTCTCTCACATTGTTTTCTTTTCCCTTTTTGTTCTTCCCCTACGCATCACACCTTCCCTACACCTTTAGCTCCTTTCTTCAAATTTCTAAATGTCAGTAATCTTATTAGAATCTTATGCATTGTTGCAGAATATTCACACCAGGGAAACTATTTGGTATTTACACATGTGTGACTTATTTATTTCACTTAGGAGTATATCTTCAATATGTATCCATTTTCCTATGAATGAATCTATTCTCTCGCTCTTTATGGCTGAGTAATATTCCATTTTATAGAAAAACCACAACTTCTTTATCCAGTTTCCAACGGATGGGCAAATAGGCTGTTTCCAATTCAGTTTTCATATAGAAAATTTATGTTAAAAATACAGAAGGGGGCTGGGGATTTAGCTCAGTGGTTCCACTGCCTGCCTTGCAAGTCCAAGGACCTGAGTTCAATCCCCAGTATCAAAAAAAAGGAAAGTATTCTAGCAGGAAAATGGAAAGAAGACAATAATGAAACAAAAAGCAAAGAATCAAGCTCTCAAACCTTTGCTGAATTTTCTACTCATTTTTGAAAGCAATACGGAATGATGGGAAGATGCCTCTTTTGACCCCACTCACAGATATTTGACAGATTTACTCGCAAGCCAGAGAGTTCTCTAGTGACAGACTTCTTTGATTCTTATCAAGAAGCTATGGCTAAGAGTTTATCCGAAAGTAATTAAGATTTATAGAAATATTTATTTTCTAGGGTAATGTTTATAAAATAGTGAAAACAATAAGCAGCTTGTGACTGATTAAAAACTTGTTTTTTTCTATATAATTTTTGATATTCTTTAAAATGAGTTATAAGATTTGTTCATAAAATGTTTATAGTATGAAGTAAAAAATGAGAAAATAAAAATGGAATGCATGGAAATGACCTTATTTTTATGAAAAATGGGTTGTGAATACAGGTTCACTAGGCAATAATGGAAAATCCATATCAGTACTCTGACATGATAAACAAAAGCCAGATATGGTTAGTAAATATTTGAAAAGTAGCTAGTATAGTAAATAAACTGAATTTAAAAATTATTTTAATGAATTTTTATTTAACTGAACAAAGTTCAACTAAACAGATAAAATATAGTGTGAAAATTGTTGTGAATGTATTTTCTAATCTCTTTTTTTTAGTAGTAAAATGGGAAGCAAACTGCATCATCAGTCTCCTGCAGAGGAAATAAACATTAGTGAAATTACTTGGAGAAATACTTTGGGATACATCAGGGGAAACCCTATCCACAGCAAATTTCAGTACTTACCACCATCATCTGTGCCTTCTACCTCCCTGCCTCAACTACTGTTCTAAAGGAGGCAACTCCAGCGTTTAACCTATAAGTAACAACAAAAAATATTTTCCTACTCTTTGTAGAAAATCTATTATAGCCAAAAGTAAAGGCATGATTAGAATCAACACTCAATTACTCATTTTAACAAAAAAATAAGTAGTTACTTGACAAATGGAAGCTAATCTAAACACAAGTGTTAGTTCTCTATGGTACACAACTAATAATAACCTTCACTCTTTTAGTATTACCAGTGTCTACTGATACACTCTAGCAATATGTACGGAGTGACAAAGTAATTCACACAAAGGATGCTTGGCTCAGTATGACTTTTTGCGTTAATCTACACATGGATAAGGAAGCTGAGTAATCTACTTAATGAGGTGCTGGTCAGGCATGCTGGTGCACGCCTGTAATCCCAGCATTTGAGAGGCTGAGACAGGAGGATTGCAGTGAGCTTGAGGCCAGCCTAGGTTATACAGTGAGTTCAATGCCAGCCTGAACTGCACAGAGAGACCCTGTCTTTAAAAAAAAAGAAAAAAGGTGCTATTTTGAACTTAAAGGAAAGTGAATTCATCGTATGTCAGATACTTCCATGTTCATACAAAAATATAAAATACATTTTGCATCTACTTTTAGATGCCAATGTGAACTGTAAGTTTACACTATACCAAAACTATAAAGATCGTTCTTTGATACTTAAATCTACTTATATTTCTTTTTTTCTTTTTGGTACCGGGATTGAACTCAGGACCTTGAGCTTGTGAGACAGACAGCAGAACCACTGAGCTAAATTCCCGGCTACTTGTATTTCTTGTTTCTTAATATTGTGCAAATACGGAAAGCTATAAGAATTCCACCAAAGCCAGTAACATGAAGAAAGAGCTCAGAGAGTATCTTTGTGTCTTCTTCTGTTCCTGCAAAAGCAGCTAATATTCTTAATGTTAACAGAATATTAAAGCACAAAATAAAAATATTTAAGTATTAGAGATCAATAATTGTTTCATGAAACAAACTATTAAAAATAACCTATTACCTTAACTTTTAGAAAAATACATCCTAATAGTAAGGACAAAGTTATCTCAGAAATAACTGTGTATATTTTAGGTAATTATTTTTGAATTACACAAAGTCCACCTAACTTTTATAGTTAAGCTTTACAAAGAGCCACGTAACATACTCAATTTTTCATATGGAATAGCAAATTATTTCAGTTTAAAAATGTATCCTATGCAAGTTGTAAGACACTTCAAGTAAAGACCCTCAAACCAAAACTTGCTTTCCTGTATTTCTGCAATGTGATTACAACTTTAATATTATTTCACTATAAACTAAGAAAAATTGCCAAACAGAAAACTGACCTTATTATTCCATCACAGTGAAATATCAGATACTTCTATTTTAATTGATAAATTTAGACTTCAACAAAATGCAAAAATGTTAAGCGTGTTCAGCTATCAGTGAAATGCAGCTTCTCTCACAGTCTAACATTATACTTATTCCATCCAGCAATCCTACTCCTAGGGATCCAAGAAAAATGAAACAATACACCCACACTAAGACATATATACCAATGTTCCCAGCAGCTTTCTACATAAGAGCCACAGACTGGAAAACCCAAAGAGACACCAACTGTGCCAAATCTATACAATAAGGAACCATACAGTAAGAAGGGACACCAATGCACATACATACTGCAAACTGACAAAGTCAGCTAGAAAGGAAGCTGACTCAAACCATTAAAATACATTATTACCAACCTTACAGAAATGAAAAGGATCATGAAGGAAGGAAAAGGACACCGAATAGCCATATATAAAGGAATAAAGTTGGACTCTTTCTATCATATCATATATCCATATTAATGCTGAATGGGTCAAACATCTAATTTTAAGAGCTAACAAAACATAAGAACACAGTTAAATAAATCTTCATGATCTAAGATTTGGCCATGTATTCTTAGATATGACAACAAAAAACAAAGAAAAAGCAGATTAAAAAATAATTAGCAAACATAATTTCATCAGCAACCTTAATTCCTATTTGCCATGTAAAATAACATACTCCTAGGTTACAGAAATTAAGATGTAGACATTCTGGGCTGTTACAGTGGTCCCTTGATATTCATAAGTGGTTGGTTGCGAATAGAACCTCCTAGAGGATACAAAAATCTGAAGATGTTAAAGTCCTTTATGTGAACACACTATGTTCCCCAGATCCTTTAAATCATGTCTAGATTACTTATAATGCCGAATACAATGTAAATACAGTATAGGAAATGATGGCAAAAAAGATCTACCTGTTGAATGAAGAGTCAACCCTTCCCCAATCCCTTGCAAGAATTTCCAGTGCATGACTGATAAACTCTACAGATGTAGCACCCTCTATATCGATAGTAAGCTATACGTAGGATATCATTTCCTATAATTACAAAAAGTCTTAATAGCACAACTACAGCATTCTAACACCTCATTATCTCTATAAAACTCCAGCAAGATAAAAATAAACAAGGGTTGCACTATTTTCATATGATAAAGCAACTAAAACCTATTGAGTAATCTGTACCATTATCTGTCACTAATTAAAGTGCTTTCTAATGGGAGATTCTCCAAGAATTGCCAGGTCCTTTGACTGTCTATATGATTGCTCTTTGCAGCATGATGACTCTCAATTACTCTCATTCAAAGCGTAGTTTTCTCTATTGCTGATAACTTCACATTTTATCAGGCCATAATTATCAAGTAAGTCACTTGGGTTATTTGCCACCTAATTTCATACATACATATAAACACACACACAATATATATATGTATGTATGTATGTATGTATGTGTATATGTATATATATATATATACACACACACACATATATATATATATATATAAAAATTGCATAGAGACTACATACTATAATACTGCTCTTTTTTTCTGAAGCAGGATTCAATTAGGGTTGGTCTATTATATTTGACTAAATGAACCTTGAGTTTTATCTTGTTGAATGATCCCAAGCTGAAGCATGCCATTTTATTTTCTATGGCAAAGAAAGGGGAAGAAAAGGTAAAACATAATTTTATAACAAAGAATTCATAAATGGTAAATAATAGGGAAAGAAACCTATCAGGAATCCTTTTACATATTAATTAATTAAAGTTCTGAATTGGGATAGGAAAAATGAAAATTATAGCTATTTTAAATAGATAACCAAATTAATTTTAATTAGGTTATTAAACGATACTATCTTTACATAGCTTGCCTAAGCATTCCTAATAAACCAATTTCAAGAAAAAATAATCAGATCTCATTTTCTCTTGCATTTTCAGTAGATAAAAAAGCATCTGAGTCAGAATCATGTAAAGTAATGGGGAAATTATTCCTCATCTTGTCATTTTTAAAATAAGAGGAGCTGCAAACTACTGAGCATATACTATATACAAATATTATGCCTTATAATACCAGATATTTCACTAAATTGCTTTACTCTGATGATCTCATTTGATCCTCTTGACTTTATGGTATTTAGTTATTATCCACATTTTTAACTGAAAAAAGGTTATGATTCCAACCACCATGACTATATAATGTCAGTGAACCTGGAAAACAAAGCTATTTTTAAAATCTTTAATCATTAGGTTTTTAAGGTAGCAGCCTGAATTTTGGGCTCCCAAATAAAATATACAGTAAGGATCTCTGAACATAAGACAAAAGAAACAAAGAAACAAAGAACTGTTTGAGAGTACAGAGAAAGAGAAAGAAATCAATTGGCAGGAACTTTGCTTCCTAAAATAATGTCACTTGTTCTATTCAGAATTTTTCACTCCCAACAGTTGAAAAACTGCTCTTTATCAAAAGTTACAGTTTAATCCTTTTCTTCATATAGTCTTTGGAAGGTACTCAATTGTCTTCAAGCTTTCAGTGTTGTAAATGAAAAGTTTGCCTAACTTTTTTGTGTACAGGCAACTTATTTTATTCCTCAACAATATCAATATCCATCTTCCTCAGTGCATTTCAGCAGTGCAGCATGGAATTCTTTTGTTTTTTGGGGGGGTAGGGGAGATTGAACTCTGGTCCTTGCACTTGAGAGGCAGGAGGCGGAACCACTGAGCAACATTCCCAGCCCAGCATGGAATTCTTTAAGCCTTTTCATTATCAAGATGAACTTTCTTATTTATTTAATTATTATTAATCTCTTCCATCAGTTTTTATTTTGTTAGGTTTGAAAATAATGTTGACTTTCCTGGATTTATTTTCTATGTTATTCATACTTTCGGTAGGTGAACATTTTTGCCATGTATTTTGGGCTATTTTTCACATGTGATCTTTAAGGCTTCTAATGTGATTTTTCTTTAAGTCATCTATTTAAATTTTTACTTTGGAAAACACCAGGTTTTTTACCAGGGCTCCAGGAAGTCTTTTCCACACTAAACTTAAATTATCCTGGAAATTATTTTTTAACTTAAGTGTTCATCTGATCCCTTCAGCAATCCTGGATATAAATATTTATTATTCTCTCAATATTTCCCTCTAGCTGACTGAGATGAGTTGCTATTTTTTATCTAGCTTACCAGGTTTAGATGTTGGGATACTTCAGTGAGAATCCCACATGTGTTAGAAGACCATTTACCCCTATTATATTTAGAATTATTTGCAGTAGCCAGTAAGCTCTCCATTTTCTGAAGTACTTAGAACAGGCTTCTAAAAGAAACATTCTGTTCCTTTCACCCAGGAGAAATGAAGCAAAAAAGGAGAGATGGTAGTGTGATACCCATGAAAACAGCATTTTAAAGGCAGTGGGAATTATAAAAATCAGTGTCTACTTTAAACTGAACCAACAGGAAGGTAAAGGACCAACCTTAGAAAACAAAAATCTATAAGGTAAGTAGGGGACATTATGGTCATGTCACTACCAACACTGCAGCAGAAATCTGCTGCTGTGAATAATTTAATATCTCTCTATGACTTGGTATGCAAAATTCTACATTGTAGAATGACCAGACGCTATTCCTCACTAGTAAGGGGTGGAAAAGAAGATGTGAGCCATACAGGATAGATTTGGGATATAAGGCCCTTTGCCTCTTACCTTACTCCACACAGTGTACACTGCAGCCTGACAGTAAATTTTACCAGCACACACAAGGACCAGAGACGAGGAAACTACTCCCTCCCCACTGAACAAGCTGCAAGCTTTTTTTTTTTAGACGAACCCTAGCAGCTAATTGGCACCACTAGTGACAACAAAATTAGGAACTGCAGCATAGCAGAGGTGGTGAAAGAAGCAAGTGGTGACTAGTGACTTGAAGAGAGACACAGATTCAGGGAATTTAAACATCCATGGAGGTCAGCACTCAATCCTCTGGAAAGGAGACTGAAGAGGAGCCAAGCAGCCTTTGACTGTATCTGTGGGTGCAACAGTAGCCCCCGCACCTTGGCCTCTGACAAGTGGTGTGATAGGATAGATAGGGTGGAAGAGAGGAGGCTGTGCAAAGGAAGAGACAACTATACACAAGACTGGGAACAGTCCAGGTCGCCCCAGCCTGAGCACACCACAGCAACTGGCAGTCATGTAGAGATAATCATAGTAAGGAGATGTGGGCAGGCCTCCAAAGGACATATAGAAAGTTGCTGGCTGAAGACCAGACCCAGGACCCACATCCAGAGGCCAAGACAAGCCCTGTTTCCAGCACTAATCCCACTGCAGACTTGATGGAGATAAACAGCAGTTTTGGGCTCTGACTTGGCTACTACCACAAAACTGTGGACACCCGAGGAATTTTATTATTTTTTTCTTTGTTCATTTGTTTTGTTTCCTTTTTCTGTCTGGTTGGTGTTTTGTTTTGTTTTGCTTTATTGTGTTTTTGGTTATTTAGGTTTTTAACCTTTATTTTTGTTTTCTTCCTTTCCTCAACTATCTCTCTTAATTCTGATATTTTCATGTGAGTGAATACTGTCACTTCAATATTCACTTCAATAGTTCTTGAATGTTCACTTCAATAGTTCTTTTGCTTTCTCCTTCATTCTCCTCAGAATGGAAGAGATCCTGCTTCCTTGTTTCCCAAAGATTGGGTGATCACCTTTTGTCCTCCAGCCTTGCTTCTACTACATTTCTCTTCATTTTTCTCTTTTTTGTACCCTATCCCTCTTAACCCCACCCTCCTAAAAGGGAAAATCACTCTACTAAGGAGAAACTCATTGATACAAGGTCTTGGTTTATGCTGTACCACGTTATATAACTACAGATTTTTCTCCTATGGTTAAAGGCACCAAATTAATAGTTACCACAGTTTGTCATTTTCTAGGCTGTGCTCGATGCTACTGTTATTGCTAATTGTACTACTTAATCCAGGATGACATACCTGTTATAATCAGTTGTTCTGCCTTGTATGACAATGCTGTGATTGGAGTCATAACCATTACCATAGTCTAGTACCAAAGGACTGGGTACTAAGCAAATAGATAGCAACTTCTCGTCCTTAATAAAATGGGAAGGCAGGATCTTGGGACAGACACAAAGACCAAGAAGCATCTACACCCAAAAGGCATCTCTGAGCCTTCAGTTGATCAACTGGGGTTACAACTAGCTCGAGAATGAACTGAGTTCATAAGTCAAGGGTCCAGTGTATTTCAGTTCTTGACAGAAAACAACTGCCAACTCAGATTGATGCATCCTGCAAAACTCTTTCAAAATTAATGGAGAAATAAGATACTTCCATGACAAAAGACAACTGAAGAAATTCATGAACACCAAACCAGCTCTATAAAATGTTCTGAAGGATATTTCAGAAAGAGATATGGAAGACCACGATTACAAGTACTCCAATAAGAAGAAACCACTAGGCAGGGCAAGCAATTAAACAGAGGAAAAAGTCAGGGAATCAACAGCAAGAAAATAATATGACAAAGATAAGCCAATTCATAACAGTTATGACCATCAATGTAAATGGTTTCGACTCACCAATCCCCCCCTTACAAAAAGACTGGCAGAATGGATTCATGAAACCAGATTGAACATTATGTTTAACTCAAAAAGAAATTCACAGATGAAAATCACAGGATGGGAAACAATACCACATACAACAGGAACCCAGAAAAAAGCAGGGATGGGTATTCTATTTACAGACAATGTGAACTTCAAACCAAGACGGATTAAAAAGAGATAAACAAGGTCACTAGATACTTGTTAAGGGAATACTCCAAAAAGAAGAAAAAATAAATAAATACCTAGGCATCAAATACCACTGCACCCAACTATATAAAACAAATATTAATAGGTATGAAAAATCTAATAAGCACTAACACACTTGTAAAGGGGGAATTTAATACCCCACTGTCTCAAATACACAGATCAACTAGAAAAAAAACAAAAAGCAAAAAACAAATTTGAGAACTGAACAAAACCTGTGAACATATGGTCTTAGTAGAAGTCTACAGTGTTCCAACCCACAACATCAGAATACATATTCTTCTCAGTGGCACATGGGATGTTCTCTATACAGACCACATACTAGGCTGCAGAACATGCTTAAGTAAATGCAAAAGAATTGAAATTATCATGCACATTATCTGACCACCTTGCAATGAAATTGGAAACTAATGGCAAAAGAAACTATTAAAAACTCCATGAACACATGGAAACTAAGTAACACCGTTCTGAACAACCAATGGGGCACAGATGAAAGTCCACCTAGACTTCTACATTTAATAGCCAAATTCAGTTCTGTAGCTGAATACAAAGTCAGCACTCAAAAATCAATAGCATTATTGTACACAATTAACAAACTCACTGAGAGAAATTAGAGGAACATCTTTCAAAATGGCATGGAAAAGGAATCAATCTAACAAAGGAATTAAAAGCTCTTTACATTGAAAATTACAGTACTCTGAAAAAGGAGATCAAATAGGATAACAGAACCCTTGCTCTTTGGCAGGAAGAACCAACACAGTGAAAACAGACATATTCCCAAAACTTATACAGATTTAATGCAATCCCAATCAAAATACCATTAGCATACCTCACAGAACTAGAGAAAACAATCCTAAAATTCATTTGGTAACAGAAGATCTGGAATAGCAAAATCAATTCTGGGCAACAAAGGCAACACAGGGGACATCACAATCCCTGAGGTGAAATTAAATTACAAAGCTATTATGATAGAAACAGCATGGTGCTGGCAAAAAGCTGACCCAAGCATCAATGGAACAGAAGACACAGAAACAACCCCAAACACACTTAGCCACTTCATCTTTTACAAAGGGACCAAATACCTTAACTGGACAAAAGATAGCCTCTTTAATAAGTGGTGCAGGGATAATTGGCTTTCCACATGACAAAGTCTAAAATTAGACCCATGTATCTTACCAGGCACTAAACTAAAATAAAAATGGATCAAAGATCTAAATATTAAAATAGAAACACTACATCTGTGGAAGAGAGAATAAGTGGAACTCTTGAAGACATGGGTAAACACTTTATGAACAAAACCCCAATTGCATAGGAAATATTGCAAGGAACCAATAATTGAGATCTTATCTAACTAAAAAGTTCTTGCATAGCAGAAGAAATCATCAACAGAGTGAAAAGACAACCAACCCATAGAGTAGGAAAAAATTTTAGTTGTTCCTCTAAGGACTAATATCTACAACATATAAAGAATTGAAAAAAAATCAGACTCTTTCAAATTTAACCCATCTAAAAATGGGTATATGAGATTAACACACACTTCTCAGATGAAGAAGTACAAACAGCAAATAAATATATGAAAAAATATTCAACATCACTGGGTCACTGAGGAAATGCAAATTAAAACAATGTTGAAATTCCATCCCACTCTACAAAGAATGGGTATCATCATGAAATCAACCAACAACAAATGTTGGTGGGGCTGTGGGAATAAAGGAACCCTTCTCCACTGTTGGTGGGAATGTAAACTGGAGCAGTTACTGTAGAAATCAGTGTACAGATCCCTCAAAAAAACTAGGATTAGAGATAAAGAACTGATTGCAGCAATCTGAAGGAAACTAAAGAAACATAAGTGGAGGCTGGAAAGACTGCTATGAGGAGAGAATACTCAGTCACTATTAAGAGAAAGTCTTAATAATGGTACAACTTTTTTTAAATGACATATTTCAGTTTTAGCATAAACAATGAATTATATTGAAATGCATATCATCTGGGAGAACAAGGATTATGCAAATTAATCTGTCACTGGCTTAACAAACATCTATCAGCTTGGGTATCAGGAAACAGGCGATCAAGTCAGAAGAAACTGCTTGTTCCCTAAAGGCTTGCTTGTTTCAGATTTCAAAATAAAAATCTTTTTTTTTTTAGTACTGGGGATTGAACTCTGGTCCTTGTGCTTGCAATGCAGGAAGTGGCACCACTGAGCTAAATCCCTGGCCCTCAAAATAAAAAGTTTAATACAATAAAACCAAAGATCAAATACATGTATCTGAGAAAGAAATGCTGACTGAATAAAAATTCATGTATTTGACCTATTTGAAATGGTTGAAAAGTTCAATTTGATTAGAAATTGTTTTCTCTATGGCACATGTTGAAAATATTAAGCCTTGAACTATTAGATTCTAAACACGTACTCCAATATTAATACACTGGCTGGTATTCAATTTAACAATATAAAGAAAGGCCTCTGTCTTTATTAGGTGACTTTTTCAATCAACTTATGGTATTCTCGTATGTCATCCAACTGAGTAAAAATTCATACTTTATAATGGCTCTCATTGAAGCAAGGATGGAAATTGTACAGCTTTTTAATAAAGAGATTATATAAATTAATTAAGTTTGACCACAGCAATTCATCAAAATTTAGTTCCACACTAGTTGGTTTTCTGGCTTGCATCTGGAAAGTTAATGCTGTAAATCTTGTTCTTTACTAACTTTAGATTACCATCTCTCTACTTCCCTTTAAGAAGCAATAAACCTTCACCTATTCTGAGTGAACACAAATTACCTCACAATAAAAAGAGTAAACTGTTACTTAAAATTATACATCAAGCTTTGCTTAAAATTTAAATATTATCAAATAATACTTACCAATACAGACGTCAATTTTCCCTTTAATAGCAGCTTCGTGCAGAGGTGTATAGTTCCAGTTATCCCTGGCATTTGGATCAGCTCCTTGGCACAGTAACAGACTCACAACCTCAGCATGGCCAAAAGAACAGGCATTATGGAGCGGAATGAGGCCTCCGTCATCACGAGCGTGGACATTTGCGCCCATCTGCAGTAAGTGCTCTACGACATCCTTCCTTCCAAACCCTAAGAAGAATGGGAAAAGATGTTTCATACATCAAATCAATTTTGTAAAAAGAACCAAGAGAATAGCTTTAAATAACAGAAAACACACTGAATTCTATAATGAAAAGGATTTTTTTAAAATTAGCTGTGTCCAAACTGATCTTTCATTTCACATAACTACACAGAACTAAGAAAAGCGCTTCCTTTAGTTATTGGGCAGTTGATTCAAAAAACATTTCTTAATTATCTGTTATATGGCCAGGCAACTGTGTTAGAAATACAAGATGAATGAAGCAAGACCCCTATTCAAGGCACTCATTTTCCCCTCAAGCTTCACAGGACAAAATTATATGCACAAACTTTTATCTTTATATTTTAAGAGTAAAGGTTATTTAAATACTGCTGACAACTGTTGCTAAGAAAAATTACAACACTAACCATTACACCAGAGAAGCTAGAGAAAGAGAAATACGAAGTTAACAAAAATACATTGACAGTTTAGTTACAGGGGATTCTGTGAAAGGAGAACTAAAGATGATGCAAGGATACTATCATTGGGATTGATGGCCAAATTATGTGAAATGGGTAAGTGAAACCATTCGGGCTTGGATTTACTGAGGCTAAGAAAAACCATGGAGCAGACAAGTGGGAAAGAGGCATCTGAGAATACACAGTCAGAACACTAGTAAGAAGTATCACTGTTTTCATACAGAAAATAGGAAGCAAGGAGAAGAGTCAGAATCTGAAGTAGTGTGTAAAGGCTAGGTAAACACTTAGGTAAGAAATATTGAGAAGGACATCAAGGAAGTCAAGAAGCAAAAACATTATGCAAAGTCTAGGGCGAAGATTTAGCAAGATCAACAGAGAAGAATTGGTAATTTTAAAGTGCTTTTAAACTAATAATAAAATTATGAGCTATATAGCAATGGGTTAATAAAGTAAACTGCATACATTAGCAATTTTATCTTTATAAATGAGACTTTTATTAGTGATTTTTTCTCACTTTATATTTCATATCTTATTAGCTAAGTATCACCACCTCCATGCTATTACTTATGGGGCAATGTTATTAGAAAATTACATCTTAAATAAAAATAAAAGGCAGTGAAAGTCATACTTTTCTCTATTTTATTCATAAATTAAATAGATGAAAAAAATTTGGAAAATACAAAGGAAAAGGGAAATTTATTTCATGATACGTTCTCCATGCTATCTAGAGAAAGCATTCAGTACAGAAAAGTAAGCACTAAGAAAATATCTCAAAGATAAAATATACAACATAACATGTATCACAAAGTCAGAATTCATTTTCTACAAAAACAAAAACAAAACTTCAATTAAGCTGAATGTTTTATGCTTAAAAAAGGTCAATTTTGCACTAGTTACTGGAACAGCAAATGCAGAGTACATGCTAAAGTAACTGTTCTTACAGAACTTTAAAGATAATTAGGTTCTCTTTGATTCTCTGATTTATTCCTTTAACCACAACCCTAACGAATCTTCCACTGAACTGCAGTCTTTAACCAGGAAAACTGAATGATTCTTTTTCCCTATGTGTATTTGAATAAAGCCTAAGTACAAACTTACTTTTTTCTAACTAGTATACTAGCAATGCTTCAGAACTATTTTCCTTTCTTTGTTAATAAGTTTAAGTAAAATACATTTTAATTTATCAACTAGCATTTAAAAATATTCATAATTATCAAGCAAAACAGCAAGCTGTGTTTACTTTTTATTACAACTTTTAGATTGAAAATATAGAAGTGGTTGGTATTTAGGGAGAAGGCAGTGAAGGAGATGTGCAAACACTGATAACGTGAATGCAAACTAGTACCATGTTAGGAAAAAAATATAGCAGTAGCAGTTATCATGAATCAGCTTAAACACACCCTCTGACTTACCAATACCATTTTTCAAAATGTATATCACAAGGAATTTTTCATAGCTGAACAAAGATTTCACAGCAAAATATCATAGCATTACTTATGGAAACCATGGAAACAACCTAAATGTCAAAGAAATGAGACATTTTTTCAGAATATGACAGTTTTTCATAAATCATCTTGTATTAAAAGGGATGCTGAGGGCCAGGGATTTAGCTCAGCAGTTCGATGGCCTGCTTTACAAGCACAAGGACCCGAGTTCAATCCCTGGTACCCCCCCCAAAAAAAGGGGATGCGTGGAATATTGTGAATGTACTTGATATTGCTGATTTAAATTAAAAATTATCAAAATGTTAAATTGTTAGACCTATTTGTCACAACAAAAAAAACTCCACAAATATAAAAGGAAAAGAAAGGATGTTGTATAAAATTTAACAAGGAAAAGTGTTTGGATTAAGCAGTCTCAGATTAAAAATATACAAAATAAAGTACAGGAGAAAGTATATATTTAAAATTAAAAGAACAGAAAAAAAGACTAGTGGGATTATGGAATTATTTTTTTTATTCATTGTCATAAGTACATCTTAATTATCATGTAAATATCAATATAAAATCTTTATGATCAGGAAGAAAAAGACTGTACAAGTAGGCCTGATACCGCTCTAATCTTACTGAGTTTTACTCTTTCACTGTGTGTTCTTTGAATACGATAAACTTGATCTAGCTCAGGGGATTTTGCACTTGTTCGGCAACTGTCTGAAAACTTCAGCTCCAGAAGTTCAAAAGTCTACCTCCTTCTGTTATGCAATTCTCAGCCCAAAAAGAAACTCAGGGACACTTTCACTGATCACCAACTTAAAGCCAGTGACATGCACACATACCTTTCTGTCACCTTTTTTACAATCATCCTGTTTTAATTTCCTCCTGCACTCAATCACTACATAAAAGTGACATATTATCATTATCTACAATAAGCTTTACAAAGAGGCAAAGAACTACACTATTGATTTAATTTGGTTCAGACACAGTCATCTATTGCATAATGACATTTCAATTAACAACAAACTGCGTACATGTCCCACAAGAGTATATACATCACCTAGTGCGGTTGGAGCCATCTTTGCTTATACAAATATACTCTATTATTTTCACATAATAACAAAAATATCTACATCATTGACTGTATTTGCTTTATTACTCTTGAAAATTAAATATATATAGTTGAACTCTCAATCCTAGTGCTGCCTTTGTTCCCCTAGAGAAACAATTATGTAAGTATAATGTGTTACATCGTGCATTTTTAAAGACATGTATTTATATACTGTTCTTAATATGTATATATTTCATATTATATAATATTCCATGCTATTAGAATGTATTATATAGTCATTTTTGTCAAAATCATATGGTTCAAAAGATACTATTAGCTAGAGGTTGATAACTATGGCAAGAAAACCCTCTTCTTCTTGGCCAAGAGCACTCAGTTTTACTTGGGAACTGCGAGTAAAATCGTATGTTAAAAGAACTGAATCTCTTCCTGGTCCATAGAGGAGAATTCTGATTACTCTGAGCCAGTCTGGAGATTTCACTCCTCTCTGCTAATGACTGGAAATTAGACGAAAGAAAAAGGAAAAGAAAGAAAGAAAAAAAATCGAGAAGCTTCTGGGAAGATCTTTCTCCCAGAAAATAAGGGTTGAAGACATCTTTTTTCTTCTCTTTTCCTCCCTCCCAAATTTTAAAAAAATTCATAAGAATTATGAACATACTGACCCAGAACCGTACTTTGGCCCTTAGGCACTCTCAGAGTGAAACTGATGCTTGACTCCCCTCCCTGTTCCAGCAGGTGGTGCAGCTAGGGCAATAGGGCTCCTGCACTTTGGCTCTCAGAAGGAGTTTTGGTGCCAGGGACTTCTGTTGTATATAATTTTTCTGGTACTAAAGAAACCTGTTTTAGAAAACTGGAAGACAAGCTGACCCAGAACAAACTCATCTTGCAGAATGAGCAGAGAACCTTGCTTCATTTGTGTCCGTTTTGGGATGATATGGATGGAGCCGGCCAAGTACCAAGCAAAGAACAGAAATGTCACTTCTGGAGAATACAAGTTTGGATCAGTTTTCATGAAGTTGTATTACAAGTTGGATCTTCAAAACTCTGCAGTGGAGCTCATCAAAGACCAACATCTCTGAGGTTTCATAACAGACTCTGTATCATTCAATATTTTAATAGACAAGCCACTTATCCAGTGCATCGGAATTATTGACAGAGATGAAACACTGGGGTGTGAAGTTCACCAAAGACACCTATGTCTTTGCTTTTGGAATTTGCTACAAATTGAATCTTTTAAAAATCTATACTACATTAAGAGGAGTGCTAACCAAAGGACAAGTTCTTTCCAGGAAAGCATCCCGTTTCACTGTGGCGTTAAGTCTGAATCAGAATCAAAAGGCATTTTTTCTCACTTTGTCCATTTTCTCTCAAATCATGAATCCACAGAAAGCATAAAGTAGTAATTTAAGTATCATAATCCATATCTACTCAAATATATTGGAAATTCTGATAGAAATAGTGTGAGGAAAATCTAAATTTATAACAGCCTAACTGAATATATTTAACAATCTTCCTTATTTTAATGTTAAAGGATTACAATAAATGCCATTAAAAATGTTTCAATATCAAATATGAGGTTACTGATATCTATTCCCCAGGTCTGAGTTTAAAAACAGAAAAGTGTTCCACTTATATTCAGCATTTTAAACTTGCCTAAAATTAAAGCAAATTCCAAGAAACAACCTCAGCTAATACTAAATCTTATACCTCCCAATTATGATTTCCAAAATTTAAAGGCATTTAGAGTATTTTAAACTGATGTTTTTATTTATGATAGCAAAGTCACAACTTAAAAACATTTTCTCCCTTGTTGGGCTATCAGCAAAGCTACAACCACTGTACATAGTATGACTGAAATACTCGGGTGAATGTTTAAATTTTTAAAAATTTATTACAATAAAACACACTGCCATTCATCTCCCTAAAATATTTCCCCCACTTTGAATCCTGGAATTCTTGCCAATTTCTAAAGCAGTTCTAGAAGTCATCTTTCATGTCTTTATGAAGTGTGATCCAAAAAACAGTGAATATTCCTGCTGAGTGCCATCTAACAGAAAAGCAGTGTATTACCCACTTTTCTCATGGCTAGGACACAATGCCCAACAACTGGGATTTAAAGAAAAGGTTTATTTTGACTCATGGTTTGCAGATGTTTCATTACACTCCATAGTTGGATGGCTCCAAGGTAGAGCAGAGGGAAAGTTATTCATGGCATGGGAGCTGGCAAGCAGAGAGTATCAAGGAAAGAGTTGGGAAGAGATACAATCCAGGTCATGCCCCCAGTGACCTGCCTCTTCTAACTCAGCCCAAGCTACCAATAGCAAGCCAGTTATAATGTCCTGATAACTTAATCACTTTTCAAAGGTCCTGCCTATGATCTCAGGAGGCTCTAGGTGGACATCTAGGTATAAACCATAACAAGGAGGCTCATAAAAATATTATAGTGTCTTCATCCACCTTATATACCAGATCTGGCACTATTTGACTTTTGGCTCTTCCCCAGAGTCAAAATGACCCTGAAAAGCAAACAACTTGAACTGATTCAGAACATTGAGACAGCCACACCATGACAGTGCAACGAAAGAAAGATAACTTCTTGAACTGCTTCAGAGAGTGACAACAACGATGAGATGTGTTCAAAGTGATGGGGAGGGAGGTATTTTGAGGGAGGTTAATGGCAATGTGTCTTTTACTGTAATATGTTTTAAAAAACAATATTTCAATCATACCACATCCATCATTTGAAATGCTAATTCAATAATATACATTTATATACTCCATGACAAAATTTATGCTGTTTCCTATTTTAACAAAAACAATTTTAATATTACCCTATTACAGTAGGATAACAGAATAAGTTTGAGATTGTCTATGGAAATAACTCATGTACACTCACATATAGTATATATATATTTGCCTCATAGTTGGGAAAGATAAAAAGGTGACATATGTGACTTGTTCATTATTACCTTTGAACATATTAGGTAAAATTACAATGTAAAATATCAGAATGGCCTATTTACTTTATATATCTTAGCTGCCCTATCTCAGGCATTATCAATCCAATTCCATACAAAATAAAAAAACAGAAACTTTTAACAGTGGCAATAAAATTACTTTCACCAAAACAAAATCCAACATTAGACACTGAAAAATAATTTTTCTCTCCTATGAGATTATTTACAAATAGTAGTTCTAGATAATAAAGAGCACCTCTAGAGGTTCATCAAACTAATCTATAGCTTTATTAAATTAAAAATTGGGATCATCTTTGTATCTTGGCTAATATTTAGGAGGAAGCCTCAAAATTACAGAGGGGTATACAGTGCACAAAAGCCCATCTCAACTTTATTAATTCAACTTGATTTCTTGTCTGCCTTCTAAAATCTTTAAAATTTTCATTTTTATATACACATGTACTTTACTGAGAAAATGTACATACTACAGTAGTATTCTCTAACCTGGGAAATTAGAGAATGATTTGTGACATATGTTTTTCAAATGTCTAGAGTTTTCTAGAGACTGGATTAAATGTATGCAGTCCAATATACACAAAGTCTTAAATACCAGGTAACAAACATTGCTTCCTTTGTAATGAATGTTCAGTAACAAATAAATATTTTTTAATGAATATCAAAATCACTATTTCTTCCTTTCCTAATTCCAATTGTATTATCATTTAATCACTAGATCAGATATATTAGCTTCTAATAAGTCACTGCTAAACAAAGGGGAATATAATTCCCTGTTGTTTTTCTTTTAAATAACAGCTTAGAAAATAACTACAAAAATGACTTTATTAATTCAATGAAGTTGCACAGATTTTTCATTTGTCAATGGCAAACCGATTAATTTTTCCATTATTTAGAATCTGACTTACAAAGAGGAAAACATTTATGCTTTGATAAAATAGTTACAAAATAAAAACTGTGTTCCTTCCTTAAGCCCAATGGAGAAATCACCAGAAGCAAGAAAGGTAGAAGACAATCCCAGTCTACAGTTGAAAACACTTTAAGAAAAATTAATTTAACAGCAAAAAATAACATATCATGAATAGGGGATAAACCAAAGGAAAGCTTTCACTCTTCAACATTATCATATTGTCCTCTATGCTATTGTAGAATATAAATCAGGACCTCCAGTTCAGCTCTAGCTACAAGGAGAGGAGCAACATCAAGGTAAAATTATGGAAGTAGGCTGGAGAGCAAGGAGACACACTCCCAAATAGCCAATTACATTGAGGGAGATGGCACTTAGAAGTTTTTTTTGGTACCACGGATCAAACTTGGCACCTTGCACTTGCGAGGCAGGTGGATGAACCACTGAGCTAAATCCCCAGCCCAAGGAGGCCAAGGTACAGTATATTCAAAGGTCAAGAGGTAAAAACACACTGTATATTCAGGTACCTAAGAGAAGAATGGCTTAAACAGAAATAAAGAGGCTGGCCAGGCAACAATATGGCATCAAACTAATTTTTTTTTTGCCATGAAATCATGGAGAGGCAGGATCTTTCAAAACCAATATATCAGAACTAAATTTTTTTTGTTTTGTAACTCAGTGGGAAGATCCCACCAAAGTGTCATAATACAAATTTCTGCTGTGATCTTGGATAGACTAAATGAAACTGTAAAATGTATATAAATAACTATATATGTGTATGTGTGTGAATATTAGAAGTTAGAGAAAAAAAACTTCCAAAATCTTGAAAGTCCGCTGACCATTTTCAGTCTTTCTTTTTGCAGAGGAGTTACTCTTTTTGGGGGTGGGGTTTGAGGCAAGGTCTCCCTTCATAGTTCAGGCTGGCCTTGAACTTGCTATGTAGCTCAGGCTGGCCTCAAACCCACAGTGATCCTCCTGCCTCAACCTCCCAAGTGCTGGAATTACAGGTGTGAGCCACACACCTGGCTCAGTTACTCTTATTGTAAGAGAGGGAAAAGTTAAACATAATACAATGAATGAATCCTAATAACTAGGTCCAAAAAAAAAGAAGGAAAATATTACCCAATATAATAAAAGAAACTTGAACTTCATTTTTATTTTAATGACTACATCAGTCAAAAAATAATGAAACTGCTATCCGCTTTAAAAAGTTTTTAAATCCTCACCTTTCACTACCTGGCAAAATAAGTTCAAAACAGATTCAAGTGTAAACTGCTTTTTTTTTTTTTTAATTAAATACCGGAAATCTAACTCAGGTCCTTGCACTCGCAAGGCAGGCGCTGGATCCACTGGGCTAAATCCCAGCCCTCAAGTATAAACTGTTAAAATGAAATAATAAAAAAATTTAGGTAGACATTTAGTTGCCTGATCTCAGAAAAGGAAAAAAAAAAAACAAAAAAAAAAACAGAAGAAAACAAAGAGAAAATATTTTAAGGCAACAGATTTGGGAATTTTATAAATAAAATTTAAAGACAAACCAGGAAAATATCTATAATAACTATAATAAAGCACAAATAATAACACGAGAAGGCAAGAGAAAAAAACTTTAAAAAGATAATTCACAAAAATGGAAATACCAATTATGTAGTTATCAAGTATCACAAACACACACTAATAAAGTAAAAATAAAAACAAAATCAATTATTCCATATAGTCAGAGACATACAGAGTAAAATATGAATAGATTTTAAATTATAATGACATTTAGAGAGATACAAAAATGTTCACAAAGGCATTATGCATAACACCCAACACATACTTTATGGTTCAGGTGTAAAATGCCTTCCTAACCTCTCATGTGTTCACAGATGGTATTTGGAAAGTGAACGAATCAGGGGGCATGACCTGAGAAGTAAATGGTCCCCAGCTGCTTCCTTTCTGGCCCTCTTCCCCTGTGCCTGCTTCTGGGCTGCCATGAAGCGAGCAGCTTTGCTCCACCAAACGCTTCCACCAGGATGTTTCTGCATTAGAGCCAGCAGACTATGCAATGAAACCTCCAAAACTTTAACCCAAATACACCTCTCCTCCTGTCCCAGAAACAAGAAGGCTGACCAATAACATAAAATTATCCAAATGCTCACCTACAGTAAAATAGGCATTAGCATCCCCATACAGTGGAATTCTGTGCAATAATAAATGAACCACAAATGTATGATAGGTGACTCACAAAATAACACTGACTATATAATACCATTTATAACTAGTTCAAAACAGACAAAACCAAACTATTGACAATGAAGGGCTAGTCACTCAAAAGACATATAAGAGGGGCTCTGAGATGGTCAACAATGTTCTGATTTTTGAGCTGGGCACTAGTTATCCAAGTACATTCATTCTTCTAAAAGTCCACCTTGCTCTACACTATGATTTATGGACACTTCTGTATATATATTGTATTTCAAAAAGGAAACTACAAAATTATGGTTGTTGGTATGGTCAAAGGTATGTTAGAAATATAATCTAGTAGAATCTTTTAGAAAAGCAAGTTTAGTAATATCTATGCGCAAAAAACTCTAGAATTACATGAAGTGTGATACAAATATGACATGTGTTTAATTAAATTTTTATTAAGTTCATATTTAAAAATATTTATTATTGTAAAAGACACATCGCCATTAAGCTCCCTAAAAATACTCCACTTCGAACACTCTTATCCCATTGTTTCCCCCACTTTTTAAAGCAGTTCTGGAAGTCCTCTTTGTGGCTGCCTCCATGTCCTAAACATTTACATTTCATGGCCATTTTGACCTTGGGTAAAGAGCAAAGTTGAATGGTGCCAGATCCACTGAATGAGGTGGATGAGGGTGCACAACAGTATTTTTACGAGGTTGTCTTTCCATTGGATGGCACTCAGCAGGAGCATTCACCATATTTTTTCCCCATTAAGTTTACTAGTACATTTAAAGCAAACAATACAGTTACATTTATCTTGTACCTTTACATGATATGTCTTGGTTCTTGCTTTTTCCCCCATACCCCTGCCCTCCCTTCACCCTCTTCAACCTTTCCTATTTACAAAGACTTTGTCACCATATTTTAAAATCTCATCTCTTAAAGACACTCAGGAAAGAGGACTTCCAGAACTGCTTCAGAAAGTGCCAAGAATGAAGAGGTAAGTGTGTTTAAAATAAGAGGAAGTATTTTAAGGGGGATGTCTTTTACTGAGATAAATTATATTGAAACATTCGCTGTTGTTTTCGATCACCCTTTGCAGAGCACCATCTTACTATAAGCTTTCAGCAATTACACTAAACTTCATTAAGCTTCATTTCATATACTCAAGAGCCCAAAGCTCCCTTTATTTCTATAATTTCAGGAACATGAGGCCAGTTTCCTTTCAGATATAAAAACCACATTACAAGTTTATAAGAAGTGAGGAATAGCTGTCAACTGCTTTTGAATTAGTAAATTTGTACAAATGTTCTTAATTCCACTTGGGAGTTTTAACTGAGTTCTTTGTGTCCTCAATGATTCTCAACCTGTACATGAAAATTATCAGAGGAGACAAAAAAAAAAAAAAAAAAAAGCTCTATCCCTGTATCAGCTGTATCAGAGATTTGATATAAATGGTCTCAAGGTTAAGAATCACTACCCTCAAAAAGTATCAACATCGCTTGGGCTGCACTGTAACAGAAAGAGAAATTCTGGGGGTGTGATCCAGCAACAGGTGTTTTAACAAGCCCTCGAGATATAAAGTTTAAGAACTATGGTTGAAGTGTATCTTAGTCACTTTCTCATTACTGGGACATAATACCAGACACCCTCTACTTGCAGAAGGAGAGGGCTCTGCTTCACAGTTCAGAAGTGTCAGTCCACTTTTGGGAGCTTAAACACAGCATCAGCCTGGCAGAGGGATCTGGGTGGAAAGCTGCTCACTTCATGGTGGCCAGGAAGGAGAGTGAAGGGAGGAAAGGGGGAGGAAGATCTAGCCTTCTAGGTCATGCCTGAACCACCTGCCTCTCCCAACCAAGCGCTCCTCCTAACAGCAAGCCAGGTATATCAATCATCTCACTATTTAATCAGCTCCCAGAAGCCCCATGTATGACAACATGAGGTCCTTGGGAGAGATCTAGATGCAACAACTCACTTCAGGAAGTTTGTATGTACAATTTGATATTTATCTTTCTGGGGAAAATGTCCCTATCTTTCATGAAATTCTCAAAATAAGGAACAACTCCGATTAGATCAGTAGTTTTCAAAGTGTGGCCCACGGGCCCCAGGTGGACCTTTGGACTTCATCTAGGGGTCTAAGAATTTAAAACTGTTTGCAAAATGACACTAAGATGATTTGACCTTTTTCACTGTCAAGACTGACAATGCATGATTTTGTGACATCACGTGTCCACCATTTGGTAAATGTACTCCTGGTGTTCGTAATAATAGAAAAGCAAGGATAGGTAAGACTGCTGACACCTTGTCATGAACCAAGACATTGACAGCAATCAGTATTATTAGTCCTTGTATTCTTCACCAAGGCTCTCATAGTACTAAAAAAAAAAAAATCAAAAAAAAAAAAAAAAAAAAAAAAAAAAAAAAAAAACCACTTCACTTAAGACTGTCCTTCATAAAAATGTCAAAATTAATTTTATTAAATTCCAACCCTTGAGTGCATGTCTAAATATTACTGTCACAAAATGAGAAATGTACTAAACACTTCTGGTGCGTACCAAAGTATGACTGTCTTGAAGAACAACACAGATGCAACTGTTTGAGCTCAGTATGACCTCTATATTTGGGAGACATTTTATCAAGGATGAACATATTGAATCTGTCACTCCAAATATCTAACAATATTTCTCCCCAACGATACAATTTGAGCTTAACAAAAATTTGAATTTTATAACATCTGTATCTGCCACCATAAGCTTAACAGTTCTCCAATATTTAAATATTTTCCTGATAAGTCTGATGATGTTAATAAATGTGATTATTAAGTGAATTTGGAAATTTTGCATACTTCCTGAAACAGTATTTTCCACATGGCCAAAACACTTATATGCGTAAACTCAATTGTGTAAAACAGACCAACATTTTGAATTAGCAGAAGCATTAAAAATTCACTGATACGGCTTCAGATTCCATGTTGTAACTAAAAAGAGCCATGTTTGATGTCCCCAGAAGGTGCAGGTGTTGAAGGCTTGGTCCACAGCTGATGGTGCTGCTGGGAAGTGGTAGAAACGTTAGGTGGGGCCTGGTGTGAAGAAGTAGGTCAGCAGGGAAGGAAAGGGTATGTTGGGGCCCTGGCTTGTTCCTCATGCTCGCTGGTCCAAATGCTGTCAGATGAACAACTCTGCTCCACCATATACTCCTTCCCACAATGTTCTGCCTCACCACAGACCCAAAAACAACACTGTCGGGTAACCATGGACTGAAACCATGAGCCACAATGTATTTCCTTAAGTTGATGTTCTTCAGTATTTCATCATAGCAGTGGGAAGTGGAGTTAACCCATGATTATCTGGAAATGTATTAAAATAGTCCTTCCTTTTCCAGTTACATTATCTATTTGAAGTTTTATTTATATACTTCAAACAATATACTGCAATGATAGGAGGTAGAACATGATGAGAATTCAGCAAGTCAGACACAAAACAAAACAATGCCTTTCTTCTCATTAAATTTCTTTTCATTAAAATTATTTAATCTGGGCCAGGGATTTAGCTCAGTGGTTTCACTGCCAGCCTCGCAAGCACAAGGTCCTGAGTTAGATCTTGGCATAAAAAAAAAATTATTTAATCTAACTTATAATCGAGTTTATTTTTATTTTTCCACTTTAATTTTTAATATAATAAATCGCCATACATATAACCCACTTAACAATAGCTCATTTGGTTATAGTGATCCCCAGTTATCCAGTTTAGCTTTCTGCCATTTCAGTTATCTGTGGTCATAATTTGAAAATATTTAATAGAAAACTCCAAGAATAAACAACTTATACTTTTAAACTGCACATTATTCTTAGTGGTGTCATGAAATGTCATGCCATCTGCTCTCTTCTACTTAGGAACAAGAATCATCCTTTGTCCAAAATATCTATGCTATATACACTACTGCCCATTAGTAGCCATCTCGACTGTCACAGTATCCCAGAGCTTGTGTTCATATAACCCTTATTTCATTTAATAATGGCTCCAAAGCACAAGAGCAGTGATGCTGGCAATTAAGATATGTCACAAAGAAACTAAAGGGCTTCCCTTAAATGAAAGGTGAAAGTCATCACCTCAATAAGCAAAGGGAGAAAAGAAAAATTACATTCATATAACTTTTACTACAGTGTATTTCTATAACTGGTCTGTATTATTCTGTTAATCTCTTAGTGTATCTAATTTATAAATTAAATCTATATATTAAATCTATATACTATATATTAAATGTATAAAATATATAATTAAATATATATATACACATACATACATATTATATATATGTATATTATAGAGAGAGTGCAATACTATCCAGTCTATTCAGTTTCAGGCACCCACAGGGGGTTCTTGGAACATATCACCTAAGGATAGGTGGGACCATTATACTTTTAAGAGTACAAAAAAGTCCTGAGAACAAAAACTTCACAGAACTGTGCATTTTGATTACAAGCTTCCTCAAGGATGGGTAATAACGTCATTCTCCTCCTCTTGCTCTTTAGAGTATTATTTATCAAGCTGTAACTAAATTAACTATACAACTGTAGAGTTCATTCCAATCCTGTAGAAACACAGAACAAGAGAGTAAAATATATTATGGAATTTTCTCCACAACTATTAATTAAGCAAGTTTCATGAAATTCATTAAAATTTCCATAATACTTCTTTAATGCCATATTTCACACTGCCAGAGAACTAATGACTCTCAGAAATGTGTCTCCCTCAACATAACTGCTGAAATTCATTCTAGTGAATACATAATTTACCGTATTTCAGGTTGGTAATATTAAGAAATGAGTTCTCTTGAAGAGACCAAAATATGCACTATGATATCCCCCCTTTTTGTTTTTGAACTGTGGCAAAATATACATTACTTAAATTTTAACATCTTAACCATTTTAAGGGTACAATTCAGTATAATTACATGCTTTCAAATTGTTGTGACTCATATTTTATTTACTGTTCCAAAAACTTCTTAGTTCGACTATTTCTGAGTCAGAAGACATAGCAAAAGTTATCTTCAAGATTTTCTTAACCATTTTAAGTAGTCTTTCAAAGGAAAGAGTTGCTAATATATCTTGTTTAAAGACTCTTCAAAGTTTACTTACAATTATATTTTTATGCTTACAAAACAAAAGCCTAGCATCCTAGTAATTTCAAATGTTCCAATACCCAACTTACAAAAAAGTTTTACTTTAAATGCCTAGGAAAGGAAATGAAAGGAAATACACCCAAATCACTATCAGTTGCCTTAGAAAGATGACAAACCACTTTTTCCTATATTTTGTAAAATTTGCATCATTACTTTTATTAGGAGAAAATGAATTTGGGAAAGCCATAAGAACTGCCAAATTAAAAATAACTCAAGATACAGATTTTCTTTCTCATTGCTATCAACCTTCCATTTGAGCAGCAGAGACCAAATGATTCTAGGGCAACCAGATGGGGGTTTAAATCTGCCCTATCATTTAACAGCTGGGTGACCTTGGAGTTTGATGACAAAGTAGATTAATATATAAAAATTATTATTTATACCTTTAAAAAATCAGAAGATCAGAAATGAGAAGTGTTCATTTGATCAAACATTTACAGAGTACCTAACAAGAGCAATTCACGGAATCAAACATTGAAATTCTATTATAAATCTCAAATGTATTTGCTTTCATAAAATTCCAACAGATTAACATATTTCCATTGTTATATTTTTGTGGGTATTGTTTTAGGGATAACTTGCTCTAAAAATTCAAAAGAACTTTTTTTGGAAATGAGAAAATTTACCTGCAAAGAAGAAAAGCACAACTTGGCATCGCTTTGTAAGGCATTACTGGAAAAATATTTGAAGCATATTCATTAACTGTAATCTTCTGTAATTCTTTACAAAATTTTCCAGTTAACATGAGAATAATTCAAGCATTTGGAAAAGGAAAACAGTACACCTGATTGTGGGTATATCAGAGCAAGAGAGGCATCTGATCTTTTCAATATCTATTTATCAAATACCCTAGCTAGCCCTTCTCAAGCAGGGCTTCTCACTAGGTATTGGAAGGTTTCATTTATCTTTAAACTACTGTATAACTGATAATGTACAAACTATAGTTTTTAAGATGTTTTCATCAATCAGTAAGCTCAAAATATCTTTTTATTAGTTAAGTTTTGTAGTTTAGGAAACTTAACGACTACCCATTTTTTTCACACACACACACACACACACACACACAAACCAAGGTATCAGAGAAAAAAAGCGGCACATCTAAACAAACTAAAAAACCACTTGCCACCAACCAGTAGTTTTGCATGTACACTGAAAAGAGAAGATACTTTGCATCACCTTATTTCTCCTTTTCCTATAATGTAAGCAAAAAAAGTTCTTGTGTTTAAACTGAATTGAAGAACAGTCCAAAACAACAGCCTCAAAGAAAATAAGTAAAAGGTTTAAACTCAGGCTGCTTTAATTTTAAACAGTTACCTGAACAAACAGGAAGAGCAAGTTTTTAAAAAAGAATCCAGCAACTCAATTTTTGTGGGCAAAAGTGATCTTGAAAATCTGATGAAGCCTTAAAGCAATGAGCCCTCAAAAACACAATATTCAAGACTTACCTCAATTACTCGAAATCAAACAATTTTTTAAAAGGCCTTAAGTTACTTTTCCTGAGCACCTACACTTCAGGAGAAACCCATTCTACTTAATCCCCCCCCCAATTACAGTGTTTTAAATTCAACAATAAAATACCCCTTTCCTGGTGTTCCTTTCTTGTGTATGCTTTGCTTGTTTGCTTAATACGCGAAAGGCCCATGAGCAGAGGCTTCAATGGTCCTCACAATACAAGCTGACTCACCTTGACTGTTCCTCCTCAATTCTCATTAGGAACTCACATTAACGACTCATGGTATCTTTGCCTATTTTATGCTTTATTTATAGCAGAACACAGTTACAACCAATAAAAATTTAAGCGATAAACCAATTGATTTGGCTTATAGTTCTGGAAGCTGGGAAGTCCAAGATCAAAGGGCCACATCTGGTGAGAGCCTTCTGGCTGCCTCACAACATGGTACAAAGGCAAAGAATTTGGCTCAACTCATCCTTTTTATTAGGAACCCACTGGCTAGATCACTAAATCACTCCAACATAACTGCACTAATCACCTGCTAAAGGCGTCACAATGGCAATTACATTTCAACATGAATATTTTTTGGGGGGGACATTCAAACCACAGCACACAGTACAAGTATCAGTCTCCCAAGATCAGGGTTACCTCTTAACTTCCTGAGCTTTTATGTCAGAAGAATGAAACACAGGGCAAAGTAATTTCAAGGAGGCTGACATACAAGAAAAATATATATTTAAGGGACATTTATCTATTCAACAGTATCTAATGCATATTTCATCATCAATATCCCAAAAGATTATTTTGTCTTTGAAGCAAAAGGAGGCTATTAAATACACTTAAGAACATTCCAGAGTTTTTCCCCTCACTTCACCACAAGGCTCATGTTGACATTTATTCCAAAACCTAATAGTGTAAAATATATTTTCTCAAAACCATTTACATTCTTTGATTACTTTTCTTCTTCTGGGCTCTAAGTTTAAGATCCCATTTTTAAACATATTTATGTCCACAATATAGCATTTGATAATGTGCTTTCTATTTTCTAGCTACATTTCTTTGACCTCTTAACCAAAAAAAAAAAAAATCACGAGGTCAGGATGGAACATCTATTCAAATTTGCTGGGAATACAGGGTTACCTATGGAGAGAAAAGGCTACACAAAGACTAGTGTGTAAATAGAGTAACAGGACAAGATCATATCTATAAAGGATTTTAGCAGAGTAACTCTGAGTTAAACATCTGTAGGAGCTGTCATGTACCGACATGGGCACTGAGGCACAAAATGATGATATTTTGTATTTTAAATGTTACTATCATATGAGATAATCCTTCCATTAATCCTCAGGATATTCCTCCCTCATTGTGAACATTTACCCACTGTTCTTGCCACTTTCTCAAGCAGTTCTAAGAACACAAAAGAGAACTTCCCAATCTGCTTCAGAAAAGGGTAAAAATGCTGGATAAGTGTGTTCAAAATGAAGGGAAGTATTTTGAAGGGGAGTAATGGCAGTGTCTTTTACACAATACTAAGTTTTAAAAATTAAAAAAAAATATTCACTGTTTTTCATCATACCACATAGATAGAGTACTATTATCTACTGCTGTAGAGCAAACTATTCCACAATGTAGTGACTTCCTAGAATAACCATCACTCATCATCGCTGGTGATTAACTGTGTATTGGCTAATCCTTATTACTGAAGCTTTGATAAGGCAGAAAGGTCCAAGGCAGCCAGCCTACTTGGGCAGCTGGCAGTGGGTACTGGCTATAACTTCACTGCAGGCTACAGACCTGACCTGCTTCTCCTCTACGTGGCTTTTCTCACAGCATGATGACTGAGGCTCCAAAATCTCAACACACAAAAGTAAAATTTCAGATCTCTAAGGGTTCAAGTGTTACACAGTGCAACTTCTGCCACACTGCAGACGCAAAACCAACTCAAATACAGAGAGAGGGAAACAGGCGGTACCTCTTGATGTACACCCCTAATCTGAAAATCCAAAATCCAAAATGCTCCAAAATTCAAAACTTGATGTTCTGAGAACTTCGCACCATAAAACTTCCTTTAATACATAAAATTTAAAATATTGTGTAAAATTACTTTCAGGCTATGTGTATAAAGTATATATAAAACATATATGATTTTTTTTTGGTTTGGGCTTAGTTCAAACAAGATATATGCAAATATCCTAAAATCTAAAAAATCCAAAATAAGACACATTCTGGTCCCAAGTATTTTAAATGATAGATACTTAATCTATAAACAAAAGAAAAGAATATAGCAGCCACCTTAGGGACTATCACAAATCACTTGTAGAACTAAAATAAAACTAAATGACATTCATAAGATAAAGTATGTAATGGCTGTGTTCTCAGAGAACAAATAATACAGCAAAAGAGTGGCATAGGCAAGGACACTTCTATCTTCAGTAAGCATGTTGATGGGCAAATTATTTTGAGACTATTGTGTGCATACTACAGGATGAAGCAGGTAAATAATTATGTAATATTTTTCTCTATAATCCCCTAGGCCCTTGAGAACTATGAGTCTCTTTGGAAGAAATGATGTACAGATGTAAGAGAGAAAATGTAAAGTATAGTAAAAATCCAGTAGCTTTCAATTTGAATTGGAAATGTCAACATTAGCTAAAAGGATAGATGAAGACAGATTGTCAGAATCTTTTAAAAAGCACCATTCAAATATATACTGTTTATAATAGAAACACTTTATGAAGACCCAGACAGGCTGAAAGCAAATGGCTGGAAAAAATATACCATGCATATAGCCAGCATTAAAAAGATATGTAGACACATTCATATTTGATAAAATATTCTTTTTTTGGTACCAGGTCCTGCTTACAAGGCAGGTGGCAGAACCACCTAAATCCCCAGCCCTTGATAAAATATTCTGAAGCAAAAGAATACTACTATAGACAAGGAGAAACATTTCATGATGATTAAAAGTTCAATACAAGGGTAGAACTTTATAAATGGAATTAGTGTGCCCATAAGAAGAAAAAACAGGCAGTGCTCATATGCACACACTCTTTCCCTTTCTTCTTTTTCTGTTTTCTAACTTGTGAGGATACAGTAAGAGGATAGCAATCTGCAACCCAAAAGAGAGCTAACCCTGACAGCAATCTGGTCTTGGACTTTCAGCCCCCAGAAGAATGAGAAACACATTTTTGTTGTTTATAAGTTACCCGTCTATCATACTTTCACAGCAACCAAATTGATTAATACAACACAGTCACATAAATGTTTACACCTAGTTACAAAGATTAAAAATGCATAGGAACACATGCCTGGCATATGCAAGACCCTGGGGTCAATCTCCAGTGCCACAAAATAAAAAATAAAAATTAAAAAAAAAATACATCAAGTACTGGGGCCAGGGATTTAGCTCAGTGGTTCTGCTGCTTGCCTCACAAGCTCAAGGACCCAAGTTTGATCCCCGGTACAAGAAAAATACATGAAGTACAGTAGATACAATTTAAAAAACGTACAATGTTATTAACCCCTTTCTCAGCAACTGGATAGAATGGGCTAAAAACATCAGTAAAGACATAAAAGATGTGAACAACACTATCAACTATCTTACTTTACTTGATATTTACAGAATAGCACAACTACTGCAGAATACATTTTGTTTAAAAAAAAAATGCACAAAGATAAAGCAAATTCTGGGCCAGAAAACAAAGGCCACAATAAAAACAAAAGGATTGAAATCATACAGGGTATCTCCACTAGTCACAAATTAGAATAAGAAATAATGGTATATCTAGCAAACTCCAAGAATTTGAAATTAACACATTGCTAAATGATCCATGGGTCAAGGAAGAAAGCACAAAAGACATTTGAAAATATTTTAAACAAAAGGATAATGAAAATACAATACCTTAAAATATGTTGGATATCCCTGATCCAATGATGAGAGGAAAATAGAAATAATGATTTTCAGTTCTGCTGTAAGAAACTAGAAAATATCTGGCCATGGTAGCACACTGGTAATCCCAGCACTCTAGGAGTGAGGCAGAAAGACTGCAAGTTCAAGCCCAGCTGGGGCAACTGGACAACTTAGTAAGACCTGTCTAAAAAATATTTTTAATTAAAAAAATATACATATACACGCTTGTGCATATAAATTATATGATTTTTTTAAATGCTGGGAATATGTGCAAAGGGCCTGTTCAATCCCCAGGATCACACACACACAAACACAAACTTGGAAAACAAAGTCAACATAGAAACTTTTAAGAATACCGCCCACCCCCGAGTAATCTCCAATTCTTGGTACAGAGTCATGAGCTTCAGAAAAACAGCTCAGTTAGTGATGGATCCCATGTATGATGGGTCCTGTAAGATTATAACGGAGCTGAAAAATTCCTATCATCTAGCGATATCACAGGCAATAAAACAACACTTCACCCTTGTGTTTGTGGTGATGATGGAAAAAAATCTACTGCGATGCCAGTCCTATAAAACTGTAGCACAACTACGTACAGTACACAATACTAGATGGTAATAATAAATGACTATCCTACTGCTTTAATACAATTTTATCATTATCTTAGTTTTTTAAAAATTTTTAATATTTAAAAAAAAATTTAAAAAGCTGTAAAAGCGCCTCAGGCAGGTCCTTGAAGAGGATTCCAGAAGAATGCTTTATTATCCTAGGAGACATTCTCTGGTCATATTGCTCCTAAGAATCTCCCAGTGGGATATGTGGAGGTGGAAGACAGTTGTAATGATGACCCTGACCCAGTGCAGGCCTAGGCTAATTAATGTCTGTGCTTGTACCCAGTTTTTCACAAAAAGGTTTAAAAGATTATTTCTAAGTTAAAAAAATTAAAATAGTAAAAAGCTTATAAGAACATAAAGATGAAAATATTTTTGTACAGCTGTACCATGTGTGTTTTAAGCTCAGTATTACTACAAGAGTCAAAAGTTTATAAAATTGAATGCATTTACGAAGTAAAACGTTACAGTAAGCTAATGCTAATTTACCATTGAAGACAAAAACTTTTATAAATTTAGTGTGGCCTTAAATATGCAGTATTACCAAAGTCTACAGTAGCAGACAGTAAGTAATTCCTAGGCCTTCACATTCTCTCAGCACTCACTCACCAACTCACCTATAGCACCTCCCAGTCCTGTAGGCTCCATTCCTGAAGTACCCTACACAGGTGTATTATTTGTTACCCTTGTATAGCATTTTTACTGGACCTTTTCAATATTAAAATACATAAACACCTATCACTGTATCACAATTGTCTGCAGTATTCACTGCAGTTACATGCTGTGCGGGCTTGAAGCACTGGAACAATGGGCTACACCCGTGATGGCAAACTTTTTAGAGCTCTCAATGATAAAACAGCTGGTGGAGGTACATGTGCCATAGGTTTTGGAGGTTTGTGTAAGCACACTCTGCTGTTCACATATGATTAAATTATTTAATGATGCATTTCTCAAAACAAATCCCTGCCATTAAGCAACAAGTGACTTTATACTATATCTTTGTGTAATGTTCTTCCATTGAGTATGGCTTGAGCCTACTGATATTTTTCTTATAAAAAGAACCCAACCAAAAATGATGAGATTTTAAGAAGGTTGTGGACAGCCTCTCTTGCTCTTCCCCTTGCCAGCGTTGAACAAAGTTAATGGCCATACTGTACTCTGTCCTATGAAATTGAGGGAGATCTGTCCAGTAACCTTTGAGGAACTAAATGTTGCTAACATCAGGACATTAGGTTCAGCAATCTAATGCTAGGTATTTGTCTGTGGGAGACTGTAATGTTGATTATGCCCAAAGCAAGCTTGTAAGCAGTGTAGGTTGTGAAGAGTTTTAACCCCACTATTGGCTTGTTTTGAGAAGCGAGTCTAGCCAAAGCCTACGTGACAAGGTCAGAGTAACTTGCACACAAATTGTTCCCACAACTAAACCTTCTTCACTAGAAGGACAATGTTCTAATTATAACCATATATTTTTGACTATTTTGTACCTAATTCAAGAATACTTTGTCTTTTTCCTTTAAGAACACTGCTTAAATTAGTTTCCATAGAAATCACATGACTTTACATTCTTGTGCATAGTTTCACCCTGACAAATAGCTTACCTTTACCCCAAGGGATTGCCAATAAAAAGCAGTAGCTTGGTCTGGCCAGCACCTTTGTGCGTTGTACAGACACTGGTCATCCTGGTGCCCCACTTTTTGTCTCTTTTAGTTCTGTCTTTTCTGTGTCATACATTGAGCAGGAGACTGGTGCCTACTGCAGAGGTTTCCAGTAATGTTTCAGGGGTCCCTAGTATTTATCCAAATGAAAGAAAATCTTATTCACAAGAATCTTTCAGAATATTCGTAACAGCTTGATTCATAATAGCCAGGGCTAGAAACAACCTAAGAGTCCTACCAATAAAAGGGATAAACTATAGCACCTTCATATAATGAAATCTATTTAGTAATAAATAGGAACTATGGATACGTTACTTCAAAAACTTTATGCTGAGCAAAAGAAGTCTTTCAGAAAGAGTTAAATATTGTTTGATTCCATTTATATGAACTTCTAAAACAAGTAACTCTTCCTGTGTGTGTGACAGCAGTACTAAAGATAGAACCCAGGGGCCTCACACTGATCTACATTTCTGGCCCTTTTTTATATTGAGACACAGTCTCGCCAAATTACCCGGGCTGGATTTGAACTCAAGATCCTCCTTCCTCAGTCTCCCAATCTATAAACCACCATGCCCAGCTAAAATAGGCAAGTCTTACTTATGGAAATGAACAGTGGTTGCTCAAGGAACAGGAGTGCAGGATAAAAGGTAAAAGAGACATGCAGGAACCTTCTGTAGTTGTAATAATTTTTTGTAAGGGTTTGAGTTGTACAAGTATTTGCATTTTTCAAAACTCAGTGACTGTATCATAAGATTTGCACTAGTAAGTCTTTAAACAAATACTGAACTCTAGATAATGATATGTATCAGTGTATTTAGGGCAGCTTCACAGATGCCTATAATTTACATGCATTAAAAAGACTGACAGATGGGCAGATACATAAGCAGACAGTATGCAATAGAAATTGTACAGTGCTATCATTTATGTAAACATTCTTCTATTGTTTCAGTTTGCTTGTTACCAACTTTTCACAATTAGAAACACGTTTATGTATTTTTATAAATAACTAATTTATTCCTTAAATCACCTTTCCCAAAGAGTGATAGTATTGAGGCAAAAAGTAAACTTAACACCTTTCTAACTGTAAGTTCTATGTGAACTTCTTAGAGATTCCTTAAAGAAAGTGGTAAGACTTTAAGAAAACATTAAATAAAAGATAATCCAATTTGCAATCAGTAATTTTTGGTCTAGGAAGATATTGTGAAATTAGTCTTTTTTTTTTTTAAACTGTTACCAAGTAAGACTCTTAGGCCCCAAGACAGGACATTTGCTTGAAAATATAGTCCAGGACCCTTGTCAGACAATAAAAAGTACAAAACGATTCCCACTCCAGGACTGAAGCACTCTGACCTATTTTTTTTATTGGTGGGCCAAAGTTTAAACCACAACATCTTCCACAAGGAAAAATACATTTGCATTGGTGAGAGGGGAAGAAAGCAAGCATGGTCATGCTGAAAAATCAGGGTCAGCTGAGCAGCCACTGGAGGGCTAAGTGTATTGTTCAAAAGAAGATAGAACTGGATTCTATATTTTTTTAGTTTTGATATTAAAACACCTATTTCATATCATAAACCAAGTCAAATATTAACTACCAGAAGCCTATTTCAAAATTTTTTTACCTAAAGTTAATATTATGAGATCTCAGAATTCTAAAAAGGGACCTTATCAGAATTATACTAGTCCTATAGCAAAACTATATCACTGTGTGGAACTGAACTAAAGAGATAATATCACCTGAAAATGGTACTATTTAAAAAACCCTTTGAGTATTGTACTTGGAACGACAGAAAATCAGGATCAAGGATCCTACTTGTAGAAAATAAAAGTCTCACATCAACTCTAGCCAACAAGAAAAAACTCGATCAATTTGATATGATCATACTGTGAGGGCATTAAAAGTACTTTGAGAACTTTTATCAACAATGGAAACTGAAGTTCATGTCTTAATTATGGACAGGATAAGTGCATTACTAATATAGTTCTCTTTTTTAATTCTACTACTGGAAGGAATATGGTTACAGTTACGGTAACATAAAGTCACAAGTACTTCAATATGATTTAATATCATTCCTGAAGACCTTAAAAATGGTTTCATCTCATGGTACAGAACTGTAAACTCATTTTTACATAAAGGCATTCAGTTACCATTCCAACATTTGCTTGACTAGCTTGGCTTTCCCTCTATATTTCCTGGTTTAAAACAAACAAAACAAAACCCCTAATGTTCCAAATCCAAGATAACATTCCCTATTATTCCAAAAGGCAGTATAATGTACTTTTCCTATCACTCTAGGTTACACATTCTGTGGGTGTTGTTATTGCTGTTGCTTTTTAGAAATCCCCACAATACAGTAGGCTCCATAAGGGTATAGACTATCTGCTATTTAAAAATTATGCCAGTATTTTTACACCTAAGTATCTGCAAAACAAATTTACTGTAATTTTGAAACTTTTCCATCCAAGGGACTGTAGTGATTTCTTATCCTTAGAACAGCTATTGCCTGACAATTCAATGACTGTAATAATAACCAGCTAAGAATCAACTAAGAATTGCTTTTAACTACTCAATCTATACTTGATGAAAACTAGATTTAAGAAAATTTGAAACATGAAAGTGCAATAAACTGAGTAGAGAATGTTATGTTTTTATATCACCAAGAACTTTATCATTGTTATGTCTGTTTTCCACAACTGAGCTAAAAAAGCCAGTTCAAAGGTTCTCAAAATATAAATTACAGTGTGGTTCTACTGTTTGTATTCTAGCTTATTTGGGTACGCATAAAACTAAAAGACAATTAAAAGTAACTTAGGCAAATATAAGATGTGATTTGGAAGATAAGTAAATGTGTGATAATCCTAAATAAGTAAATTAATCCACAAATAAATACAGCTCTCATTTCTTACAAAAAGTATGGTAAGAAAAGTCAAGATTTGTGAAATGTGTTAACTACATTTGAAATAATGCGAAAGTAAGCATGCTCGGTTGATACATAAAAGTGGGCTTAGTCCTTTTATTTAGTCCAAAGAAAAAGAAATGGTATTTCTTTTAAAACAAGCAAGACCCTGGAGTAGCTAGTTAGATAAAAGCCTCTTTATGACTCAATTCACTACATCCTTATAGGAGCCATCTATAAATCAAGAATAGATCCAGTGACCTAATAATGATTTCGTGTTTCTCACGACCAAATTTATGACTCACAGTTATTACCTACTAAAACTGAAATGGACTATAACATAAAATATCAGAGAACAACATATATGTAAAAGTAATTATAGTTTCCTGAAACTTTCAATTCAGTTGCACGTGTGTAACAACATAAGATGTATTTCTAACTATAGCCTGTAATAAAAATTAGGTGAAAGCTACTCTTGTCTATAGATCCAATTACTTCTTCCCCCATACCCTGAATAAATTAAAGACTCTGTATTGTAATTATTCACAAAAATGAAAAGTGACCATAAGCCAGGTTATGACAGTTTAAACTTGATTTCAAAAGCTCTAAAGTCAACTGCCTGATTTCACATTCAAGTCTCATCAATTCCTGAGTAAATCTGGGTTTATTTAAACAACACGTGCCTCACTGTTGCTATCTGTAAAATGAGAATACTAATATCTGCAGAGTTGTAGTAGAAACAAATTAAATATATACTAGAGTCCTAAACATGTTTACTATTAACAGAACAATTTGAAGAAATGATATTAGAAACTTAACAGAGGGCAGCTTTGGTGTGTTATATGTCATGTGTTAGGGGAGTGCCTTTTCATTTCCTATCTTTCTATCTTATGAGCCTTATAATGTACTTATAAAGATCACACTTGTAACATTACCCTCCTAATGCAAATATCTTTATCTCCATAAACATCAGGAAGAGGAATATGAGCAGTTAATTTATGGCCTTTGTTTTTGTATTTCTCTATATTTTATAAAAATGGCAATGCCAAAAGAAAAAGAGGTTCTGAAAGAATGTAGGGATTTGCACTTTTTCTTTAGAACTTATGTGGCAGATAGAGTAATTCTCACTAATCCTGTCACAATCTTACGTATTTTTGCCCATGAGAAGACTGAGGCAAGGAAGATCTAAAAACTGCATTTTACAACGCTAATAGCACTTCCCACGAATTCAAAGCTTATCGTCTCTCCCATCATCACATAATGCACCCAATATTCCCCCAATTGCTTCATATAGGTATAATTTGGTCTCCCCAAGCAGACTGGGAGTTTCAAAAGTTCCATGTATGTTTTTCAGTGAGTAACTAAGACTACAACAGACACTTGAGTTACAGTAAAACTTCTTTTGGTCTGATTGTGCTCAAGAAATAACCTTCGTGTAAAGCTAAAACAGACTTAACACACAAACAACAAAGCTACACTCAAGCCACTCGAGTTATCACACTCAGAACTGAAAAAGTTTATATATGTCTACAGACTTCAAGCCACTCGAGTTATCACACTCAGAACTGAAAAAGTTTATATATGTCTACAGACTTCAAGCCACTCGAGTTATCACACTCAGAACTGAAAAAGTTTATATATGTCTACAGACTTCAAGCCACTCGAGTTATCACACTCAGAACTGAAAAAGTTTATATATGTCTACAGACTACTACTACAGTCTTGGAATAAGTACCGTGTAATCACTGTAGAATGAATTTACACGTCCCTTTTCCACGCCCCCATCACCGAGATGCTATTTAAGAAAAGAACCTGTTGTCTCCAGGAGAGGTATAAAGAACCATAACCACGCCCCCATCTTGTCCCCTCACAATAACCTGTTTTGTTTTTTCCCTGTCGGACCACCCGACCCTCAATCCCCAAACTCTTAACAAACAATTCAAAAGTCTCTGACCTGCAGCGAAGTGCAGGGGAGAAGACTTCCGGCCAGCCATGTCCTTTGCATTTACGTTTGCAGCGTCCACCAGCCTCTTTACCCGGGACACGTCCCCATTGCGACAGGCCTCCAGCAATTCCCGTAGGGCCCCGCTCACTGCTGGGACCCCCGTCCCAGGTCCCGCTGCCCCAGGTCCCAGTGTTGCCGTGGTGCTAACCCCGGACGCCTCGGGACTCTCAGCCAAGCTCGATCCGGGGGAGGATGGAGAGGAAGATGAGGAAGAAGTCGGGGAAGAAGAGGACGACGGTGAATTGTTACTGCTACCGCCGGCTGAGTTGAGAGCGACCCCAATGGCAGATGAAGCAGAAGCCACCGGGACCACAGTAGCGGCAGACACAGTACAAATTGTGTTGGTGGTACTGCAGCAGCTGGTACTATCACCCGGGTCCGGGGATCGAGGCCTGTCGGGCGGATCCCGACTGCCATCCCCCTCCGGCAGCGCTAGGCCGTGCCGCGGGGAGGCGAAGGTGGCCAGGCCCCCGGCCGTGGGGGAAGCTGGGGTGGTCCCCGGGGC
>NW_022900930.1:11917126-11983035 GCF_012274545.1 Fukomys damarensis
CAAGCCAGGGCTGAGAGGTGGGGGAGGTGGCGGCGGCGGAGCCGAAGCCCCTGGGGCGGGCTGAAGCTGTTGTTGATGATGGTGGTGATGATGCTGAGAGCGACGCGACGCCGCCATCTTCGGACTCCCCAAGTACTGTCACTGCGGCAACGGCCCCACCGCCCGCCCTCACTTCCGACCTTTTGACCAATCAGCACCAGGCGCACAGGAAATGATACGAGGCGGGTGGGCGGAGTCAATGAGAAGGAGGGAAGTCGTGGAAGCTCAGAGAACAAGGCGTGGCCTAGTGGCAGAGGGCGGGTTTTGTGATTCGTTGGCCGGCCGGCTGGAGAGTTTTGAATGCTAGAGCCGGCCTCTGCCCAAAAGGAAAACTTCCTGAATTTTTCACTTTTAACCCGCTTGCCCCGCCCGACTCCATACTGTCTCAAAGTCTACCGCCTTCCTTACCTTGCTGCAGAGTCAGCTTTTGAAGTGTAACTCCGTGCAAACGTCTATTAAGTGATCTCGTCGGAAAAATACTAGAACGAATAGTACTTCAGAGTTGTTAGCAAGATTACAACAGCTAACATACACAAAGCGTTCTGCCAATAATACACAAGTAATTATCCCATTGGGAGTTTTTAAAAATGCAATCGTTTTCCAGTTATTCCTTCTGTCTCTTGTTCCTTCTAAATCTTTTTGTCCTATGTATGTACTTTATTAATCCTCCATTTTAAAATGTTTCAGATTAGAATTACTCAGGGTTAGAATTCAAAATTTGCCATCTTCCAGCTGTGTAATTTGACCAACCACTCTGTCTCAGTTTCCCTATAAAATAACAGTTCAACAAATGTTCATTATTAACATTATGGTTTTTCTCCTATTTTATTGTCTCTGTAGTTTTATTTGTCACCCTAAATTTAGGGCTAATTATGAGTATATTCCTTTCTTTTGAATTTATTTTAGCTAAGCCTGTCTCCCCTTCCATTCCTATCACTCCTCTTTCATCCCTCCCAAAACGACAAAACTTGATTTTTGCCTATCTGCACCTCTGGTTCATTTTCAGCAACTGCCTATATTTGCTTTGCTGTTGTCTGCAATCAAAAGAGGTATATCCATGAACGGCACTATCTCAAAGAGGTCTCCATTTCATACCTACTGTCTAAGATAAAATAAGCATTGTAGAAGTATATACAAACAGCATTATTCCAAGAGTGGACACAATGGAAATCTATGCCCTAAGAAAAAAAGCAGGATTTAGACTGACCACGCAAATATTAAGCCAAGTGATAAATTGTTATTTCTCACGTTCATTATTAAATATAATTCATGTAATATTACTATTCCCATGTCAATAAATGGGACTACTAACTAGATGCAATAAGATCAGGAACATAAAATGAGTGGCATTTAATTGCAATTTGAGGTTACAAATTATAACTAACATCTCTTTCATAAAATTTTGTCATTGTTTACAATAGACAGTTGACCAAAAAATTTGACAGGGTAAGAAAACCACAGTGCAACTGAAATCGGACTGTAACACATTCTCCTAGATTTAGATCTTTTGGTTTTTTTCTTGCAAAAATGGAATTTTTCTACATCTGACAATCTAATTTACAAATCTTTATACATTTTAAAGAAAGCACTATAAACATAGATGTTTAAATATATAAAATTCAAATTTAAAACAATAAGCAAAGAAACTTATCTTTGGACTATGTGGTTATTACTGCCCTATCTTTAATTCCTTATCCAGAGTCCAAAAACTAGACAAACCCCCAAAATGTAGCATATGCATTTCCTCAGACTGGTGTTCATAATTGAGTCTATACAGAAATATTTCCACCTCACTCTTAGAATACTCTTGGGATGAATAAACCAAGGACTGGTCATTTGCATTGTTGGTTGATTTTTATAAGCCTTGAGATACACTGAGATCCATAGTTCCCCAAGATTCTGGATTTCAATGAAGAGTCATGTTGGTTTTTCAGAAGGAATAGATGATGCTCCACACACTGTAACAATCATGATTAGCAAGAAAGAAATGTTCCCTATTTCATCAGGGTTTGAAAAATGCTCATGAGGCCTCAGAATAGAATGGCAAACCAACATCATTCTCTTCAATCTTATCTTCTTAAAAGCATAGATAGCATTGAGGAGCAGGTGGTAAGTCAATATGTTAGATATCCTTAACTCACCTTCTGTCCCTTTGAGTATAACCTTCTTCCTGAATGGGAAGCATAAGAAATATCTCATCTGAACCTGGAATGGAAACCATAAGGAATATCTCATCGGATGGCCAGTTATTCATATCCCAGAAAGAATGCTTAAGCTAATTCAAAGTGCACCTGTTGTGTCTATCAGTACAAAATAAATAAGAAAATCTCAGCTGAATTATCTGAAACTACTCTACTGGTAAACCATGTCTGAAAGTGCATTCAATCAACTGGAAATTGCTTTTTTCATGCTCAGAGGAGAGAAGTAAAAGTACTTAGCATTAAGTATTTATAAAGTTCAGTAGGTTTATTTGGAATAATGTTGAGCTCTAATCATGAAAGTTCAGAAAGTACCTAATCTGTGGTTAAACACAATTCCATGAGGAATTCATTATATAGTAGTGAAAAGAGTATAGCCTAGGATGAAACTTGGATTTAAATTACATTTCTGACAATGGCACATTGGTTAATCTTGGCAGATATGCTTCAGTCTGTCAGTCAGTCTAAAATTCTAATTTTATTGGAGCATTGCCCTGAGGTTTGAAAGACCCAAGTATTTTGTAATCACTCCTTAAATACTAGTTCCATTCTCTTAGACAGTGTTATGGCTTGAATTTAGATGTCACCCCAAAGCCTCATGCACTCATAGGTGGGACTTTCTGGAGGTGGCTATATCTTGGGTGCATGAATGTGAATTAAGGGTATGATGACTAAATTAGTCCACTGATTGATTAACATAGTTCTGGGTATAGAGAATGGGAAGGCCCAATGTGGGTGTGGGTGGCACCACCCAAAAGGCTTATAGACTGGAAGGGATAAAAGTGAAATGGAGGCTTGCTGCTGTTACTTCACCTATTGCTGCTGTTGCTGCTGCTCACTATTGCTGCTGCTCATTGTTGCTACTGCTTGCTGCCTTCTGCTTGACATGCCATGGACTATTTCTCCTCTGTGACGTCCCTCTGCCATGCTGTCCTCACTCACAACCAGCCAAGTATGGACTGAAATCTCTACAAACTGTAAGCCAAAATAACCCTTCCCTCATTTAACTTGCGGATGTCAGATATTTGTCTCAGCAATGAGAAAAGTACTAAGACATATAGTGTACTTAAAGTGTCAAAGCAAAAACACAACTACTGTTGAGAACTTTCTCCTCACAACTTCTTTTATTACAAAGAGGAATTGAAATAAATATCTACCATTTAGCAAGTAACAAGGTCCTTAAGCAAAAAAGATTGAATTTCTTTCATTGTTTGATAATTCAGTTTTCTCTACAAGCCCTGAATATCTCCAAGAATTGTTGAGGGCCACAGTAAAGTAGCACCTTATCATTTTCAAACATGTTTGCACAAAAAATATGTCCAACTGCTCTAAAAATGTGAGCACATAGCATTCTCCTAGGCCATATTGTTGACTCAAAAGAAAAGGCCTCCACTTCAAAGGATACTCACCTTCTGGGCTGTGTTTTGATGTTTGTTTTTTCCCCACGGGAGATAAGTGAATACTCTTTGCAAGTTATGCAATCATAAACTAGCACAGACTTTGTATTTGGAGTTTGACTTGGTGCAGTTACTGCATCCATTTACTTTCCACCAATCTGCCCAATATCTGAGTACATTGGTGGTATCTCATATCTATTGAATCAGTTATCCTCTAATGCCCTGTGCAATGCATCCTAAGCAAGTCCACCAATACATGCCAAAGCTGTAGTTTAGCCAACTCAGTGTTATTTTCTTATCTTAGTCTTAAAGAAAGACAGTAAGTTATTCTGAAGTCAGAAGTACTCATGGTGCTAAGAGCTCAGATTTATCTATAAAAGTGTTACATTCTTTCAACTAAAGGTTCACCCAGGAACCCACATGAATCTCATAGGTAGGCAATAAGCCCCCTGACTACAATCATACAAATCAATTTGTACCAGGTGAAATTTTATTCAGAGAAAAAGCAAAACAACATATAAAAAGACAGGAAATTTATAGAAGTTCAAAGATCCCCTACTTCAGTTCTCAGCAACTCCTTCCTGAAGTTTTAATTCCTTTATATTTCTTATATAACAGGGTGCTACAAAGCCATGTGTAACCTGCACTCTGGTAACTTGAATTTTATTTTGCTGTGGTCTTTATACTTGGAAATAACCAGTTCAACATGAAGTATTAGTTCCCATCAGAGAGGCAGTAAATAAAATATAGTAGTTAAGAATATGGATTAACTTCTTGGATATGAATACTGAAAGGGGGTTCGCGTACCCTTTCCGGTGCCCCTTCCCAATTAGGCCATTCACGCACTGAGAGGTCTGGCAGGAGATCTTTATTGTAGGGAGGCGAGCAGGAGGCAGGAAGGTAGAGAGAGAGTAGAGAGAGAGAGAGAGAGAGAGAGAGAGAGAGAGAGAGAGAGGAGGAAGAATCAGAAGGAGAGAGAAGAACAAAGAAAGGAAGGTCCTTTTATCAGTTTTGGGGTGGGCTATTGATTATTTATGAGGAGTGAGCTACTTTTAACCTATCACAGGCCAGATTGTTTTTATGGGCCCAGTCCTGCAGACACAGGTTTCGACTTTCCTGGACCACTGTGGCCTTGGTGGGGAGGGAAACCAGAGATAAGGGCATGAGGTCATTTTAGGAGCCAAGATGTACCAGGAGAATGCAGCCTGTGAGGCGGTGTCACAGCACACTTTAACATGATCAATTCCCTAACAAATACTAACTTTATCACTATCTGTACAATCAAAGAATTCCACACCCAACAGGAATGAATGAAAACCTACTTGCTGTTTTAAAAAAAATAGTAGAAAACTTTCAAATTAAAAACATTCCTGGGCTAGGGATTTAGTTCAGTGGCGCTGTGCATGCCTTGCAAGCACAAGGTCCTGAGTTAGGTCCCTGATACCAAAAAAAAAAAAAAAAAAATCCTTTCCCTGTAAGCATTCTTTTTAAAAAGTAATTAAAATTGAACTTAAAAGATGCATATCTGTTATCCCTCAAAGTCATAACATGTTTAGATAAATGTCATAAAGCTCTCAATTGCATTTTATTAGAATAGTATAACTGGATGACAGTGCATATCTAGTGATGTAATGGCTTAATTAACTTTAAATGTAGCCAACCGCAATAGTGCTGATGCATTTGCAAACCAACCGATGGTGAGGTACACACAAAGCACTCAACCTTTCCGTTCAGAACATAGGGCGACCTACCAAGCAATGAGGAAAGTTGATACCCGCCAAGGTCTGAGAGGTTACATCTACCACCTTCCTCCTACTCCCAGTAAAGACTGGGGCAAATACCTCTGCCACTAGAGATCATTAGAACTTCCCACTGGAAATGAGGATCAGCTGAAGTAGTCATTGAGAGGGACTAGTGCATTCCAGGTCATATGTGCTTTCCACCCACTATCTCCTCTTACTTACAGTTCTTGGCTTCTTGAGGGAAATCAATATTGTTTACATGGTGTTTATGTGCAATTTCTGTTGATATTGCAAACTTTTCCATATCCTGAAACTAGTTAGGTCTCTTTTTGATGTTGAGTTGCTCAGAACAAAACATACAGGGACAAGTCATTTAACCTCTTTGTAAGGTGTGGACATGAACAACTGTTATAAATTAATATACACCAACTTCCTAGAACAGCTTCTGACACAAAAATGTCAGCTGTTACTGTCAAAAACAGGAAGGCTCACTTATGGGAAATAAAAAAGTTATCCGAGAGGTATTTTTCTAGCCCAACAACAAACAGCTTCCCTTGTACTCAGTACTGTCTTTATTTGGTTTCTCATATAGGCTGCTTGTTTTGCAGTGTCTCAAAGGAAAATCTACCATGCTTGGAAATACAGAGAGCCTCTCATATTTGAAGAAGTGCAAATAGTTTCTTAGCCTGGAGTTATGTAGATTTTTTCCAAAGATTCTGATCCACAGTGTTGAGAAACCAGTATCACTGTTGTGTAGAAAACCACCAGAGCTGCCAAGACCACCTGAACAGAAACCAACACAGCCATAGTTCCTGAAATCCAAGTAGTCCAGGAAGTTTGCAGACGAAATCTCCACAGAGAGTGCACTTAGGCCCATGACTCAATAAATATGTGAGAGGGGCCAATCATACGAGAGAAAATCAACAAATCCAACAACTCAAAAACTACAGATAACAGAGCATTCCAAAAGTATTTTTTATGCCCATATTTAAGTTTAAGGTAGGCAGAATAATGTCACCTCAACGATATCCATGTCCTGATCCCAGGAATCTGTGAAGATGTTAGGCAGCAAGGTGGATTTAAAGTTGAAGATGGAATTAAAGTTGCTAATTAACTGATTTTACAATAGGGATATTTTCCTGGATTATGGAGATGGCTGAGTGTAATCACAAGAGTCCTTAAAGATGCAAAATAGAAGACAGAGAGAGACTGAAGTAAGTCAATATAACAACTTGTTATTGTTTTCCAACAAAATTCAGGTTGAGGCTTAATTCTTCAACGTGGCAGTGTCAGAAGGTGTGCACAAGTGGGAAGCTTTTGGGTCATGCAGTGGAGTCTCATTAATAGATAGATTAACACTTTCTTGGAGAATGGATGAGTTATCTTGGGAGTTGACTCCCTTTTTTCTCTTTCACAGGCACCTGCTTATTCTCTCACATTTTCACTACATTAAGAAAGAGCATGAGACCCTCACCAGATGGAGGTGCCCAATCCTGAACTTTCCAACCTCAAAAACAATGAAGCAAAATAAACTTCTTTTCTTTATAAATAACCTGTCTTGGGCATTCTGTTATAGCACCAGAAAACTGAGTCAGGATTCAACCAGTCAGTGCTGGCTGTGAAAAGAAGGAAGGAGGCCATTAACCAAGGAATGTGGACAGCCTCTAGAAGATAAAAAAAGAGAACAGATCCTTCCTTCAAGACTCCAGAAGATAAGGCAGCCCTGCCAACACCTTGATTTTAGCCATTTTATGACTGAAATTGTGAAATATGTCTGTTTTGTTGTAAGCTACTAAGTTTGTGATCATTTGTTACAGAAGCTAAAGAAAACAAATACAAAGTCTTCTGGAAAATAAGAAATATGAAACTACTAGCCTATTTTTCCACATGACAATAAGCTAAAGCTGCATAATTGTTGACCCTTAGTATTGACAGAGGGCAATTATTCTTCACAATTCCTTTGTTAATTTATATTTTGCTGGCTTTATGCAGTTAAAGACCCAGCCCCTATCATTACTGGAATGTTTTCTGCAGACACGGACATTGCCAAAATGCATTATATCTGCTCCTACATGCTGAGTGGTTATGGTCTCATGCAGGGAGACAGAACAAAATGCACATTATTCAGCACAATATCGTGAGTGCTGCAAGAGCAATTTGTGCAAGGTATTCTCCAGGAACACAAAGCAGTGTGCAGTAGTCCAGCCTTGGAGAAGAATTTGAGAAGGTAATGCTTCCATGTCTCTAACAGCAAGACCTTAACTTCAAATAACAGCTGTAAATTATACTGGACAGTTACTTACTGTGTTTCATACACAGGAAGCAGAACCTTGCTTACTTTAATCATGAGGTGACTGCTGTTAATAACTTTATTGCACAGATGATGAAACCGAAGGACTGAACATTTAGGTTAATTTAGCCAAAGCAACATGTTAGAGTGCAACCACAATCTGAGCCAAGGTATGTTGGCTCTGGTGTCTGCATTTTAAAATATCTATCCTATATTTCTACAATATCTCGAATACTTCTCTTGAGTAGCAGGAGGAGAATCAATACCTGTGTTTACAGGGTGCATCAGTCAGTGCTTACTAGAGAAACAGATGTAACAAAAAATGTACAAATATATAAGAATTATATAAGATTAGCTTACAGTGGCCGCCCACAGAGTCAGTTGTGGAAAAGTACAAAAAGTTTGTGCTGAAAATCCGAAGGATCCAGTTCAAGTCCCGCAGCTCACTGTCATGTCCTGTGAAAGTCTGTTTCAGGAGGCAGTAGGGCGTGTGTTTGAAGACTGAAGGGTCTGCATTGAAAGCCAGGAGACAACATCCAAGGTGAAGGTGAAGACTGGAGCTCCTCCGAAGGAAGAGAAGTGAGCCTTCCTTCTTTGCTTCCTTTTATTCCATTCAGGTGAGAAGCCTATTGGCTGTCGTCACTCAGCCAGGGTGGATCTTCTGTCTTCAGGAAATCCCTTCAGCCACACCAGAACTACGCTGATCCAATTTAGTTGGGCATTTCTTACATTGACACAGTCAACTATCACACAGGGAGACCTATCTCTTTTCTGGAGCTTCATTTTAGCCCTGAGCTGCAGCAATACTAATACTTATTCTCTTACAGATGATATAAGGAGAATTAAGAATGACTACAAGGGTTAACCTGAGCAACTGGAGAGAAAGAGGTGCTATTTATCAGATAGGAAGTAGTGTGAGGCGAAGATGAGGGGTTTCTTTTTCAATGTGCCAAGTTTAAAATTACTGTTAGATATTTAAGTGTAATTGCGTATATGAGATGAGTTTAGGAGAAAGATGCAAATTGGGGGATTATCAACACAAAGTCAGTTTTTACAACCATATAACTAGATGATATCACCAAATGAATGGCTTAACTAAGAGGAGATGTCCAAAGATTGAGCCATGAGGCATTTCAATCCCTCTGCTGGGCAAGGGCAGCCAATGGAGTAGGAGTTAAAATAGTAGAGTGTAGCATTCTGGAAACGAATGAAGAAAATAATTCAAGAAGGAATATGTCAGAATAAATTATTGATCTCAATTTCTCATCCTTCCCTATATCTGTGCTGTTTGTTTTATGACTACAATTACTCCCTGTAACTCTAAAGTAGAATTACTAATCCTTTGATTTTAGACTCAAAGGTATAATTTTTTTTAAACCAGTAGAATGTTGGTAGATTTCCATGTGGCACCAGTTCTGAGTCTTGACCCTAAGAGGCATCCTATATTTCCAATTACCCCCCTTGCATTCTATCATCATGATGTAAAAATATGTGCCATGAGGTATTCTGGTCCAAGGAAGTTTGGACACTTGTGGAACAGAGTTGAACCCATCTGCTGCTTGAAGCCAGGCCCAGCTGAGCCTGGCCTGGATCAGAAGACCCCCCAGCTGACCTGTAGATGAATAAGCAAAAATAAATAGTGTGTTTGGCAGTAGTTTGTTACACAACACTATTGTGCCAATGTTTAACTATCAAGAAAGTGGTAAACTGTCAGATATATCTAAATGGGATTAGGAGAAGTAGGGACAAGACTGAGGATTGGCCATTAAATATAACTACATGGAGTAACCCTGAAGGGTAGATTGAGGGGGAGTGGATCCAACAAAGCATAGGAAAATAGAAATTGAGAAAAATAGCAAAAGCAATTTTTTCAGTAAATGTTGGAGCAAAAGAAAGAAAAAGAATAAAATAAATAAGGGAAGGAATGATGTAAAGAAAGGGCCTTTTTATGGATATACTTTTATTTTCTGATGTTTCCCAGTTTATCGGACTTTTATTAATGAATATATACTATGTGTATTATTTTCTGTAGAATAAGGTTGCAAATGTTTTCAGAGTCTCCTTTAAAGCAGCTGAAATATCATTGTGACTTAACTCTACTCAATTTCAAACATTTAGAATGTCATAGTTGCCAGCATCCTTTTTTTCTATAGTAGATCTATTTAGTAGTAATAGTTCTCATAAGCACAACTCACATAATACATTTTGACCCTTTTTGGTATATTCAGAGTTGTGTAAGCTTTGCCACAATCAATACTACAGCATTCAGCACCCCTAAAAGTAAACTTCTGCTCACTAGGAAACATTCAAGAGAGAGTTTTTAAAGATGAAAGAAAAAGAATATTTTTATGCTGATGAGAAGAATCTAGTAGAGTTCAGGAACGCCATGATCCAAGAGGAAGATGGTAGACATACTGTGTCCTTGGTTGGGAAGAGAAGAGAGATCTGGGAGAAAATCACTGCTGTTTTATCCTTAGTGTCTAGGGAGAAGGAAGAGGACATAGACACGGATGCAAGTAAGTGCCTATGTGGCTAGACTTATTGTGCTAGGAGTCTGAGAAAGACTCATGATTTCTTCTACTTTCTCTATGAAACAGAAACTGTCTCTCCCTGTATCTCAATGCCCCAAAGTGAGTTACATGCCCATTTTAAAAATAGTTCCTGTTCTCAGGATAACTCCACACACTGATGAACTTAGGCTGTGTTCTTGAATTAATCAACTGTAAGAAAGTTGAACTCAAATTAATCATGACTCACTCCTGGGATTAATTCCTTAAATAGACCAGGTATGGCAGTGTCCCTTCTAATCCCAGTATTCTGGGAGGCTGGGGCTGGTGGCTCACAAGTGTGAGGATAGCCTGGGCAACTTAGCAGCTCAGTGAGGGGTTGTCCCAACATTTTTAAAAAGGGAGGGGGCTGGGAATGCAGCTCAGTACAAAGGTTTTAGATTTAATCCACCATACTGAAAAGAAGAAGAGAGGGAAAGTGAGAAGAAGGAGGAGAAGAAGAGGGAAAAGGGAGCGGGGGGATGAGTAGGAAAATGAGAAGAGGAGGAGCAGAGAAAAGAAAATAAAGAAAAAAATCCCAAATAATATGATTCGTCTTTAATAGAGAACAGTTGGATGCATTCTGGGGTTTCACCTACTATCCACACTCACATTTAATGGCATAGGCTCACCTCAAAGCCCTAAACAAGGAGGATACTAGTTTCCCACATTGCTGCTGCAACAAATTACCATTCCCACACGCCAGTGGCCTAAAACCACAACACAGATGTGTTCACCTGCAACGCTGGGGTCAGAAGTTTGTAAGGAGTTTCATCCGGCAACAGTATTGATGTGTTCTGAGGTCTCTGAGGGGTGAATCTGCTTCCTTTATCCTTTTCTGCTTCCAGTCAGTGTCTGTATATGTTGTCTTTTGACCCCTTCCTCCATCCTTGAATCATATCATTCCAATTTCTGCTTTCATCACATCACTTTTTGTCTGACCCCTCCCGCTTCACCCCTGTAATCACACTGAACTCACTCAGATAATCCAAGATGGATTCCTGACCTCCAAACTCTTAATTACATCTGCAATGACCTTTTTGTGACAAAAGGTAACAGCCAATGGTTTGGGTGAATAGTCAGAGACTTGGAAGGAACATGACTGGAAAATTAGTGACAAAGAAGTCTGGGGAAGAGAAATCTAAATAGGCCTCTCTGAATGAGCACAAAACATGCAATTATCTGTGTTCCATGTGAATTATCTTCAAAAATTGACCTGTGTAGAGATGCATTTTAATCGATTGAGTGACTAAGATGATCTGTTCTATGGATAATAAGTCAGCCTTTTGCCTAGCCACTTCTGTCATAACCAATAGGCTCATGAAGAAGAGTATCATAGATGGAGGTTATGAATAGGCTTAGCAATGTGGACTTGCAATTACCAATGCAGACCTGAATACAATTACTGCTGAGCACACAGTGAAGCAACCCCTTGGCAACAGGAACAAAAATCAAGTCCCCCATAAGACACCATTCTATGGAGTGACCGGCTATCTACCTGGAGACAGGTAGAGTACATTGAACCCACTTCAATCATAAAACAGACAATGCTTTATTCTTACTGGATTAGACACTTATTCCGAATATGTATTTGCCCTTCTCACATGTGTTTCTTCTGCTAGAGCTATCCTCTGTGTATTCTCTGAATGCCTCATCTGCCATATAAGTATTGCTTCTGATCAACCACCTCATTTCACAGCAAATTAAGTGCAGCAATGGTCTTATTTTTCTCATTAATCTACTATTCTTGCCATGTTCCTTGTCATCTTAAACAGGTAGTTTGATAAAACAGTAGAAAAATTCTTGAAGAGACAACATCGATTAGATGCCAAAACTTTGCAAGATTAGGGCAATGCTCTCCAAGGGGGTATATATTCTCTAATTTAGCATCCAGGATATGATGCTTTTTCTCTCATAGACAGTATTCACAGCCCCAGGAATGAAGGGATGGAAGTAGGAGAGGCATCTCTCATTATTACCCTAGTGATCTACTAGTAAAATGTTTGCCTCCTATCTCTGCGACCCTATGCTCTGCTAGCCCAACTCTCAGTTCCAAAGAAAGAAATACTTCTACCAGGAGACAAATTAATGATTCTACTGAGCTAAAACATAAGACTGCCACATGGCCATCTTGGGCTCCTCATGCTTCTGAATAAACAGGCAAAGAAGGAGTTACTGTATTGACAAGAGTGACTGATCTTGATGGCTAAATGGAAATTAGCATGCTACTATAAAATGGAGATGAGAAAGAGCATGTCTGAAACAGAGACAATTCCTTAGGGATTCTCTCAGTACTGCTATCCCAGAATTTATCAGACTGCCATAAATGAGCTGCACTATGAGAATGGGTTCTTGCTTTGTTCTAAAATTCCACCTCTTTCCTTCAGTCATCTGCTAAATCACTTATGATCAGAATTTTAGATTGTTGCTACAATGGGACTAGTTTTTTCTGACAAAAATGTCTTTCCTTTCAAATATTCAGAGTTTAATGAGACAAATATTTACCTTCCTTTGTCTTACAGATCCTGCGTAGCTTTATACTTAGGGTCAAAGATCTCAAGATGACTTGGTCCTCTCATTTGGGTGCTATAGTTTGTAATCCATCTCTGGTAGAACCCTTATAATGCAATCAGATTCTAAAGAATCCAGCTGATGCATAGGTGGAGTTATATCAGTTGTTTGCTGATACTTTGACTGATTAGTGGCCAGACTGCAGAGCTTATTGAGTATTTTGGATGTCATTCCTGCCTATGGATCCTTATGTGTAGCAGGTTGGAAATACGTACAACTCTGCTAGGTTGAAGGCTTTGTGGAATCATACATTCAACAAGGGTAGTTCTTTTGCTTTGTAAAACACTGCAAATATCAGAGACATCTAATGAAAACTAATCAGCCAGGCAGTGCAGTACATATTCAGGAAGCATAATCAGTGATCATTTATTCCCCTTGTTATACATGGGGAGTGGTGCATTGGCATTGTAAGCTTTCGAGGAGCTGCTCTCTGGTTGCTTCTGGAGTCAGATAGACTGCAGAATAGTTGGTTGTACTCTGTGAGTAGCGTGCCCAGAATGCTACTGCAAAACTCTTGGGAGAGCTCTACGCCAACTCAAAAGCACCCAAGGGGAAGGTTTTATGAATACCAGTGATTCGTATCTTCACAGAATGTCATCTAAGCACCTATCTTAGACTGACTATTTGAACATCATCTGGTAGCCACAACAGTGTCATCTGGATTTACGTCTGAAGTGTGCTTACAGTTCATGAAGGGATCTGTGCCATTATCACAATGGTATATCGAATTCTCTTTCTAGTTATTTAGAAAAAAAACACAGAAAGAAAATGGATGAAAAGTGACTAATGTGGGTAATTATCTTTATAGTTCTCATCAATACTGTACTCTCAAATTCTTTTTATAGCTTTTGGCCCTCTGAGAAGCAAATCCCTCTGGAAATTTCAACTTATTGAATATCAATAGACTTCAACATAGGCTTTCTAAAGAGCATCATTATGGCTTTTCTCAAGCACAAAAAGAAGTACTTAACTTTAATTATACCAAGATTTTATTGATTTGGCTGGCTTAATATCTTGAGTCTCGATTAACATCAGAGAACTTATAATCATCATTATTCAGGATTGGGAGATAGAAGAGACTGGAAGAAAAACAGCCACCAAGGATGGGGAGCTCCATGGTGACAGACCGTGAATAAGATAGGGAGCCTTGTGGCTCTTGGTAGCTATTAAGAATACTCAGATAGCTATTGATCAGATGAATTCAAAGCCGATGGAGATAATCAAAAAGTAAGAGTTTACTAAATGAGCTTCTTTTAAAGATATATCACAATAATACAACAAGAATGATAATAGTAGCATCTATTTATCAAATTCATAGTTCATTGCTTCCCAAAGTACCCAGAGCACATATTGCCTCTGGATCCCCCATGGACTCTCCTGAACCTATCCTGGTCAGTTTATTTGACCAAAAAGTCTATGTTCTTTCCTTTTTTTTTTTGGAGATTTGGCAGGCTTTCTTTCCTAATTACAGGCAGCTTCAGGGACCAGAAGGCTGGCGGGCAGGGGACTTGGGGTGGCTTCCCTCGCCAGCGGGGAGTGAGGCCTGTGCCCGGCTCCGCACTGGCCCTTCTTGTGGGAGTTCTTGAACAGCGTCACCATGGATGTCTGGCCCTTCTTCCAGCTCAAGAAGCCGCCGCAGCGCTTGCTCCGTGCTCTAGGGCCCGTCGTCCTTCTTGGCGGCCCCGCCCTGGCCTGGGCCTCGGCCTCAGCCTCAGCCTCTGAACTCAGATCCGCGGGTCGCTCCCGGGTCAGCTCCCTCTTGAACTCGATCGGGAAGGCCTGGTCGACTCGTCCTCCGAGCAGTTCGAAACCTTCGCGGGGCGCCGCTTCTTGCCCACCGCTTGCCCCCGCGGAAGTGCTTCGCTGCATGGAGTAGAAGCGCTTTCCCTCACGCCGGCCGGCTGGGAGCCATTGACGCGGAATTCGGGGTCACTGGCGGGGTGGGGAGGGCTTGGCCTTGGCCTGCTGCAACCTCCTCCTTATTCTTTCTTTCCATTATGTTTTATTTTACTTTCCTTAAAATGTCTGCCTTCTAGATTGCCAGTGATATTCAGATATTACTAAATCAGCCAGAGATTCTTTTTCTATCGTGATTTATTATGAGTTAGTGCCACAGGAAACAAGTAAGTGTATGTAAGAGACAGTTGAGGTTTTTTTGCTGACAACAGGTTTGTTATTTCCTCCTGTAACACGAAAATCTTGACCCGTGACAATGAAATACGGTCACATATTTATAGCCAAGCTATGACTCCATGCTTTCACTTGCTATGTGATTAAGAAGCCCAGACTTTTCTTAGGTTTCTTCTTTCCAAATATGCTCTAGGACTCCTGGGGTAGTTTTTGCCTATCAATGAGTTGGTTCTTTCTTGACAGCTGCTGCTTGCCAGTAAGTGTTGTGAAAGATCAGATTGCACCGTCCGTCCTTTGATGTTGAGAAGGCCCTGTCTATCTTGGATATCTCTAGTTGTGTGGTCTTGCTGCAGTCTTAAGCATGTTGCAACCGAGCCCGAGCCCGGCAGTCTACAAAGGTGACCCTTCACGGGAATCACTCACTACCTGCTGAGGGGCTTGCCTGAGTGTAATTATCCAATTTGGAACACAAAATGAGAAAAAAATATATATATTCTCTTTTGATATATTCCCATGATTAATATTCTCAAAAGTTGTTTTTAGTGCAACAAGAGACAAATACCACAGAGGCCTTTATTTCACAATCTTGGTGACTTTGTTGCAGTAATGGGAGAGCTTTTATATGTAAAATAAAGTGAAAAATTATAGCATTCACTAGAGAAACATGGAATGCTAGAACTTGAAGTGACAGTATACATGTTGCTGAAACATTTTACAGCTGAGAAAAAGAAGCATTCATTCTGTCACGTAGCAGTGGTCAATGTCTTCAGCCTAGACATCAGAATACCAGTCCAGAAATCATGTCCCAAAATCTTCACCTATGCTTTTCTTTAGAATCATCTTATTAAATAATAAATGTACAGCAGTTTCTCAACTCTACATATGTGCATACATTTTTAAAGAGGAAAACCATTATGTTTTATTATACCATGATCCTGGCTAATAACTTCTCAAAGTTTTGAAAAAAAAATCTTTTAAAATTTTCCCATGTCAACCAAAATTTACACTTACTATTAAACAAGAAGTTCTTCCACACAGTGTTATCAGAATACATACAGTGAATGTTTACATTTTGCACATTATTACAATAAGAGATACATTGCGATTAATCCTCCTCAAAACACCCCCCCACACACTTCAAACACACTTATCCATTGTTCTTGTCATTTTCTGAAGCAGTTCTGGAAGTTCTTTTTCATGAGTGTCTTTGTAGGATTGCCTCCATATACTGAATCAATTCAAAACGTTTACCTTTCATGTTCATTTTGACTTTAGGAAAGACCCAGAATTTTCATGGTGCCAGATTCAGTGACTAAGGTACATGAGGACAAACTGTTTTTTTCCATTAAGTTTATTGGTATATTTACAGCAAACAGTACAGGTACATTTACCATTGGGATCTCATACCTTTACATGAAATATTGTGGTTCTTGTTTTTTCCCCATACTGCTGCTCTCCCTTCACCTCCCTTCACCCTTCACAAACTATATTTGACAGAAATTGCCATAAACATTTTGAGGGAGTAAATATGTTTGAAGAAAAGGGGAGTATTTTGAGGAGGATTAATGGCAATTGTTTCTTACTGTAATAATTGTTAGATTTTTACTTTTACTTAAACATTCACTCTATATTTTAATCTTCCTTGCATACTGTTATAAAGACCACTAAAAAAATTTAAAAACTAAGAAAGTGTCTCAAAGGAATTTTAAAACAGTCTTCCTTCTACAATAAGGTCATATTATTAAATAATACAGTCTGTTCACAAAATGGCCATTAGCATTTGCTGTAGTGTCTTCTGCCATATCATTGCATAGTCATGCATAGCTGAGAGAAGAGCTTTCTTAACGTTGTTATTTCAAACGAAAAAATGGAAACAAAGTCTTTGTAAATAGGGAAGGGTGGAGGGGACAAGGGAAGGCAGGGGTGTGGGGGAAAAAACCAAGACCTGTCATGTGAAGAAGGTACAGGATCCCAGTGATGAATGGAACTGTACTGTGTACCTAAAAATTACCAATAAACTCAATGAGAAAAAAATTGTTATTTCAATAACCAGAAACTACTTTATTACTTCCTGAAAGGTCACCCAATTGGACCCCCACCCAAGCAGACCCACTACCCGCATCTGCAGGACAGAGATAACAAGAAGCCGGCAACTGCCCTGCTGTTCCTCCCATCGGCCCTGTTTATCATCAGCCAGCCCCAGGCCCATCTCCCACAGGACTCTAAAATTTTCCACTCTCTCCACCAGTGCTCACTTCCCTACGTAATCTCCCCTGTATCAACCAAATACACCCTCCTCTCAGTGCCAACGGCCTTTTCACCCTTGTCCCATCTGCACTCAGATGGCAATAAACTCATTGCATGATGCTTAGATTTGGCTGCCATAGTGGTCTCAACCTTACAGTTCTGGGTTCTCATCCTCTCTTTTTTGTGCAGGGAAACCCATTGCTCAGTATCAGCACTCCTACCCCACCCCAAACTATAGTCTCTTCTACTCTCTGGTGTGGCCATGTTCCTAACTACAGCCAGAGTTTCCATTTGTCCTGCCATGCGATCTTTTATGAAAACAGATTTGAAGAGTGCTTTATATGGCTAGTCACTTTGTTGTTAAACCCTACTGGCTTTCCAAATTCTGGATTTGAATTGGGATGGAGTGATACTGGAGAGGAACAAAAGTGTAGTTCTTCCTTGGAAGGTGGTTGGTAGCATTTTCTCAGAATAGGTGACAATTTCTTCACACCATCGCTGGCTATGTTGTTAGAAACGATGCCACTATCTTCATCACATGGTTTGCAGCTGACAAATGTGTGCACATGCCCTTTTCCAGGTACAAAAATCCTGAGAGTTTATTTGTATAACTACTCCTACTTTGCAGCAGAGGACTGAGGCTAAAGAAGGTAACATAACTTGTTCAAACTGTCACAGAGCTTATTTACTAGATCTGGTCTCCAATTCAAACATTTTTGTTCTGAATATAGTATTCTTTCTAATAGAAAGAAGGGCACGTTCCTTGTTCGTGGTGTATTTGCCCATAAACTGCTACTTTGATTTCAGATTATATCTCATATCCATCCCTAGCCACCTGCTTTTGCACTGTACCACAAGGGACACTTTCCAGGTTCCCTTGCCTTCTAGGGGGTTAAATCTATGGGAGATATGTATGGTTAGAGAGCAAGGGAAGAGAAGGCCAAGAGAATTCTCCATCTCTCTCAGCTTCTTGTGGCATCTCAGAGTAGTGTCCTCTGTGGCTCTGTTTCCTGCCAGAGATCACCTTCTTTAACAGAGATGACCCCTTGGATGGCTTCTCCCAGACAACCCAGGCTTCTGGGCCTTCCCAATATGACATTTTTCTATCGAACTTCTTAGTCCCATGAACACGAACGACTTCCTGATTTTTCCAGTTTCTGAGATGCTCATTATCTCATGCTTGTTTTCTCTTTCTTTCCATAACCATTGGCTTGGTGCTCTTTATTAAATTCTCCTCATCTGAGAGATCTTGAGTGGTTTTTTTTCCCTAGTGGATTCTAATTGATAAACATATAAACTAAAATGAAATTCTTTTTAAAAAAATTCAAATTGCTCATACAGACCACTAGTCATACCTTTTCTGGGCTAGCTTTGGCCATGGAAGCAGTATGTCAGACATTTAATGGGCAAAAAAAACATTTCAATAATCCTTTTTTCCACACTGATATTCCTTGGTTATTTGAAATTACACAGAATTAATGAAGAGGAAAGTTACTTCCTGTGTTCACCTCCTTCCCCAACACATCTCAGAAGGGTCCTTGTACTTCATAAGCATAATTGGAAACTAGAAGTGGTGGTATAGATACAATCTGTATTTCCTTGTAGAGCTTTCCTCTTGCCTTCACTGTTCATTACTAGTTCAAATGTAAAATGGTGTGCTCCACGTGAAAAAGGGTACAGATCTTTTAAAACCCAAGGCTTCCAAACTTTAGAAGTCATCATGGTCATCTGCGGGCCTTGCTAATGTACAGATGATTGGCCTCCTCCCCACTTTTTGGTTCTATAGGTAGGGAAGGGCCATGAATTTGAAGTATTTTTAAACTTGTGTTTTAAAAGTGATAAAATAGCTAACATAAAATTTACTATTTTAACTATTTTTGTCCATACACTTTAGTGGCATTAGATATATTCACTGTGTTATGCAACCATCTAGAACTTTTTTTCATGATCCCAAACAGAAACTCTGGAACCATTAAAAAATAGTTCCTCATTCCTTGCCTACTTCTGTTCTGCTTCATATTTCTATGAGTTTGCTGACTGTTGGTACTTTATATAATATATTATATATAATATTTGTCCCTTTCTGTCTTATTTCACATAGAATAATGTGTTCAGGGTTCATCCATGTTGTAGCATGTATCAGAATGTCATTAGAGCTTCAGGCTGAATATGTACATATACGTCACATTTTGTTTATCCATTCTTCCATTGATGAACATTTGAATCATTTCTACCTTTTGGTCCCTCTGAATAATGCTACCATGAACATTGGTATATCTACTTGAGCTTCTGCTATCAGTTCTTTTGAACATATTCCTAGGAATGAAATTGCTGGATCATCTTATCATCCTACATTTAGCTTTTTGAACAAGGACTGTCCTTTCCTACCGTGAATATATCATTATCCATTCCTATCATCAATGTACAAAATTTCCAATTTTTCCATGTCATCACAAACATTTGTTTCCCTCTATCTCTGTCTCTGTTTATAATACCCATCACAATGGTATGAAGTGGTATCTCATTGTGATTTTGATTTGCATTTTCCTAATGGCTAGTGGGTTGAGTATCTTGTCATGTGTTGATTAACCATTTGCATATATTTGGAAAAATGTCTACTTAAGTCCTTTGCTCAGTTTTTAATTAGGTTGTTTTTGTTGTAGAAGAATTTGAATTATTAACAATTTTCCAGGTGATACTCATCTATTGGTCCTGAGACTATACTTTGAGAATCACTGCTTTATATTCTGTATGTCAAATAATTGAATGCCAGCCTTGTTTGTGAATGCTAGCCTTGGTTGTTTGTTGGATTAACTTTGACTTGATATATGTTTTTAACATTTCCTAGGTGATTGGCTTTTGATAATCCATATTTTTATGGCTGTATATTGCCTTTCTTGTGCAGCAACAGTGGAACATAAGGTGCCCTACAATTGAAAATCCCAATACCATTTTGCCAAAACTCTTAGAGACTGCAGCGGGATGTGTTACAGTGCTTTTGGAATATTCATCTTACTAAAGCTGGGTATGGAAGGATGTTCATACTGAACTGAAGATTTAGGAAACTCCTGTTTCCATATCATCATGGAGTCTCAAAGCTCCTGATCAGCAGGAATCATTTTATATATGTAATTTATAAAAGTGAGTAATTATCTTAAAGTAGTCTTTCATATTAGCCTGGGTTAGAAAAATTATTATTGACCATCTGAATATGTAATTACCATGATTTATTTGTCAAGTACTGAGCGTAGGCAAATTTCCTATATTGTTATTGAGTTTGAGAAGTTAATTAGTATACCTATTAAGCAAAACCCAGAAAGCATTATATGTGACATACTTCCTTATAACTCAAATAAACTGATTTCAAGACCTTTTGGGTTTGAAGTTTCATTTAATAGTTCTCAAACATATTCCTTTAAGCTAATGAATGTCTGTACTTATCTCTATCACTAAAAATATTCTATATCTTTTAAATGGCTTATAACAGTGCTTGCTAGATATACATAACTAAGTTTGTTTAATGTGAAATCTGTATAGATATTCATTGGAATTGATGGAGAAGTGTAATTTGCCTGATTATTATTATTTAGTGTTTATGTAGTACATATTCCAATGTACTGATAAAACTAGTTCCTTTAGAATTATTCATTATAATGTCCTTTTGATACAATATGTGATTTACTTTTGTTATGCCTTTTGATATATTTCAGTGGAAGAAAGGAATATGATAGGCTCTTGCCCTATTCTGTATCTGGGATCCCCAAGATTATCCACAGGTTTGATGATTCACTAGGAGAACCCATGGGATTCAGTAGCTGGTCACCCTCACAACTTCAAGATTATTCTAGCACAAAAATGCAAAGCAAAACCAGCAGAGAGAAAAGTCACATGGGATGAAGGCACAGCATTCCATGGAACCTTTTCCTGTAGAGTTACACAGGACATACTTAATTTCCCCAGCAAGAAGTTGCAGCAGTGCTTGTGAAATGTTACATACCAGGAAAACTCTAATCAGAGGCTCAGTGCCAAGGGTTTTCACTGGACTTGATCACATAGACAGCTTCTGCTTGGCACCTACCAAGTCTCCTAAAGGGAAGCAGGTGTTCAACCTTCTGATGGTTAATGTTACATAGTTGGCTGGGCTGCAGTGCCCAGGTGGTTGGTCAAACACTATTCTTAATGCTTCTGTGAGAACATTTTTGGATGAGACTTACATTTGATTTGGTGGACTTTCAGGGAAGCAGATTACCTCACTAGTTGGGTGGACCTCATCCCATTAGTTGAAGACTTGTAGAGAGCAAAAGACTGAGCTCCTCTGGGTAAGAAGGAATTCTTCTGGCAGATGGACTCTGGTCTTGAACTGCAACACTGACTCTGCCTGAGTCTCCAGTCTGCCGGCCTGTCCTGCAGACTTTGGCCTGTCTGGTCTCCTTTATCCCGTGACTCAGTTTCTTAAAATAACTCTCTCTGTGTCTAAATACACATGCACACACATGCTCACATGCACATATATACACCACCCTATGATTCTGTTTCCATGGAGGGCCCTGACTAATACAAGCCTAAACCATATTGCTTGTACAGCTTATGCACAATGAACCATGCCAGTCAGCTAATGTAATCTAAATTCCCAGATGCCAGTGAAATGCTGGCCTTGTGAGCAGCTCTTTCTAAGAACAGCTGTTTGGGTCTGCTGCATTTACTTTTATCCTCCATATATTGCCATCATATATACTTTATATAAACCATAGAAACTTACCCTAAAAAAAGAGGGGAGGAGATTTACTTCTCACTGGGTCCTGGTGTGTAGGTACGTTGTTCATAAACCAGGGGGAGTGTCTTTTGTGCAGAGGCCTGGAGAAGCATTCTTGGTACACAAAACCACAGATGAGTAAATGAAACCCCTGTACTTTTTTCTCTGTAACTGCTTGTGTTTTCTATTTGAACCGCATCATACTGTATTATCCAGGTGGAGAAGCAAGTGTCAAAAGATGTTGATCCACTTTTATTGTTTTCAGTGTTGTGCTGCTGTGTGGTTTAAATCCTGTGATTTTCCATGAGATAATATCACTTTTTCTTTGAGCTTCACAGGAGATTCCATGCATGAATGTGCCCTGAGATATGGAGCATGACCAGAACTAGCATCTGAGTACTTGTCAGAATATGAGTGGCCTGACAGCCTTTCCTACAGGGCCTTGCTCTTCTCCCATGAGCCATCAGCTGAGAAGCTGCTCCTGGAATGGAACAATGGAAACTGTTCAGGCATAACCAGTGTTTTCAGAATTTGTGCTTTCAGAATCTGTTTACTGAACTGCTCCACATAAAGGATCAGACATGGATGGGCTCTGAGAACTATGTTTTGTGTATTTCTTTACTATATCAATTTTCATTTTTTTCTTCATAATTTTCACAGTATCTTAACTGGTTTTTCTGTGTCTTGTCTCTCCTCTTTCCATTTTACTGCAATTAGAATTTTTCTAAAAACATGGATCTGATCATATTTCCTCATTCAATCTCCACAAACCTTCCATCACTGAATGTATAAATTCTCAACTCCTCAGCATTGCATTGAAAAAATGTCATAGTATGGGTTGAACTTATCCTCTTAGACACATTTCTAATCACCTTTCTTTTTTAAATTTTATTTTTATTGGTACGTTTGCAGTACATAATGATTACATTTCTAGTGGGGAGTCGGTAGCGCTGTCTTATCTAGTAAATTAATCATTCTCTTTTGATTTCAAATCTAAGAATCCCTGAGATTTTACATCTCTGTGGGCTTACAAGTCCCCCTATTAGTTAGATATGCATTTCAAGTAATATTTTAATTGAGATATCAAACAGAAAGTGTGCACAAATAATAGATGTCTAGTTTAATTTTCAAAATGAACACCCCTCGTGATCCTATTCCAATCAAGATCTCCAGCACCTTCATAAGTCTTTTTACAACTCCCAAACACCTTTGCCCCCTTACTTCCATCACCTATGGTGAGTTTTACGTATTCTGAAATTTTTTTAAATGGATTCACTCATATAGTATATCTTCTGGCATCTGGCTTCTTTGGCTCAACATTTTACTTATGAAGTTTATCTGTGTTGGTGTGTGTAACTCTAGTTGGTTTATTCCTATTGTTGTATTGTTTTCCATTTTATTTGTCTATTATGTTGAATGTTGGGTTGTCTTCATTTTTTGTCTATTAGGAACATGCTGCTATAAATATTGTTGTCCATTTGCTTGGTGGATAGATGTAATCATTACTGTTATGTATAGGAATAAAACTGTTGGTCATAAGATCTGTGTATCTTTAACTTTATTAGATAGGGGCAAATAGTTTTCTAGGTGACTATGTCTAGATGTCTTCTCAGTAGCAATGAGTATTTCCCTTCCTACACATTGATAGTGTAGGACTACTTTATGTTAGCTATTTTGGTGGAAGTATAGTGATGTCTCATTGTGGTTTTGTGTTCCTTAGTGGTGATTGATGTTGAACACCTTGGCCATTTTGACTTTTTTTTTTCTTTTGCGAAGTGCTTATTAAGATACTTTGGCAATTTTCTACTGATTTTAGGAATTGTTAATATATTAAGAGCTATTTGTGTGTCCCAGATATGGAAAACCTTGCACATACACACATACATTTCTCCTGTTTTATATACAGAGTTTTCTCTCTCAAAGTTATCTTTTTTTTTTTTTAGAAAGACAAGTCATACCTCGTTATTCAGAAGCAGAGATCACCATGAAGTATCACAATGCATTTGTAATGATTAAAGAAGCAGACAAAATAAATCATTCTTAAACTATAGAAATTCTTATCAAGGAACTTGATCAGAATTAGGCAAGGAAAAAATCCTTACATCTATTAACTTAGTTTTATAAAGCTACTTTGTAAATGTCATTTGATACCAGTTACTCTTACTAGCAGTATCTTTCCGTGTTAAATTTTTAATTTTGATGGACTTGACTTCTGGATCTTTTAAAGGGTTACTGCTTTCTGTGACCTAGGAAACCTTTGGCTGCCCACATATCACAAAGATATTCACTTGTTTTCTACAAAAAAAAAGATCTTTATACTTTTAAGCTATTACATTTAGCTCTATGATCCAACTCAAATTCATTTTGCTGAAGTAGTGGGGCCGTAGTTAATTTTCCCCAATATGGATATTGAACTACTTTATTGTGGCTCCATTTGTTGAAAATATGCTTCTTCCCTGTTGGATTGCTTTGTCATCTTTGTTAAAAATCAAGTGATCAGAAGAATATAAATCTCTTTTTTAGGTCCTCTCTTCTATTCCACTGATTTATTTGATTACTAGATACTACTTTCTACAATAATACTTGTATTACTTTACAGAATTTAAACCTCAATAAAGTATAGAAATCAAAAGAAGTAAGTAAATAAGGTCAAAATGAGCCTAAAATAATTTTTGAAAATTGTATGACAGCTTTGCAACACTCCATAATTACTATCGTATCCAAGAGAAAAACATGTTGACCCACAAATAACTGAAAAATTACATATTCTTCCTTATTCTATTCAACTGAAATGATATACAAAAATGTTTCATTAATTTTTCTTCTCAATTTCTCCCAGATTTTTTTCCATTGGTTCTAAGTCATTCAATAATGCCACAATTATTAAACTGTAAAACAATCCTTAAAAAGTCATGTGTTAAAGCTGGAAGATGGATACACATTCTACCTAACAAAATAAATTATGTTAAATTTATTTTACAATAAATAATATGTTTAAAAGGCCACTTATTAAAGGAAATAAGGGAAAAGAAAAAAATGTGAAAAAAATGGAAACAAAGTCTTTGTAAATAGGGAAGTGTGAAGCGGGTGAGGGGAGAGCAGGGGTATGGGGAAAAAACAAGAACCAAGACATATCATGTAAAGATACAAGATCCCAGTGATAAAGGTACCTGTACTGTTTGCTTAAATGTACCAATAAAATTTAGTGGTGGGGGGGAAGAAACATATTAATTTTAAAAACCTGCTTGCGGCCAGGCGTGGTGGCACACGTCTGTAATCCTAGAGCCTGGGAGGGTGAGGCAGGAGGATCACTGTGAGTTTGAGACCAGCTGGGCTACATAGTGAGTTCCAGGCCAGGCGCCTGTCTCAAAAAAAAAAAAAAAAAAAAAAAAAAAAAAAAAAAGAACAAAAACAACAACAAAAAAACATGCTTGGTAAAGAAAAAAAAAGACCATTTCCTATATAGAAAGTTTTATAAACTTTCCTTTGAAATTTAACTTGGAAAAGAAGCTTAAGTACAAGAATATAGTGCAATATTAATTTATAAAGTAAAAACCAGAGCAACTTCCAAAAGACAAAAAAAGTAATTCACTATGAGTAAATTGTCCATTTTGGAAACTGGGCTATACTAATTTTGAAGGTTCTCTACTACCACTGCAATCTTTGTTTTTTTTAAAGCAGAAAACCTAAACTGTCAAACCTGTAACTTTCAATAAAGATACAGCTAACAACATGAATACAGGTTTCCAAATGCAGAGAAACACCAAAACTCTTAAAGATTTACAATTTGTTTTTAACCTGAAACTGTTTTAAACTATCCAGACTTCTCTAGATAATTATACAGTTAACTCCAAATACTTCAAGAAAGTTTGCTAAAATACAATTGGAGTATTTATTACCTTTTCTATTGGCATCAGTGGAAATCACTAGAAACTGTACTGTCATTCTTTTTTTAAATTGAGTTTATTGGTACATTTTAGGTATACAGTACAGTTATATTCATCATTAGGATCTTGTACCTTTACCTGACAGGTCTTGGTTCTCATTTTTTCCCCTTACCCCTGCCTCCTTTCACCCCTTCCTCCCTTCCCTATTTACAAATACTTCATTTCCATTTTTTCATTCTCTCATATTTTTTTCTTTTCCCTTATTTCCTTTCCCCTACCCTTCCTGTACGTTTTATTCTTTTCAAATGATCTGCATGAAAATAAAATAATTGGTATAAGATTAAAATTCAGTTTTAAGAATCTCAAAACATGTCAAAGACAGAAATGTTGATTTTCCATTAATGATAAGAAACAGAAGGTCCAACTTAATTTAGAGCTAACCTTTATAAATTGGAAGTTTAAAAAAGCAAAAGATCAATTAGAATAGTAACAGGTGAGAATATCATTTGTGAATGTCCAGAATACCAACAAGCATTCTCAGCTCCAATGTCAATTAACAGAAATTTGGCAAGCACTCTTAGTATCACTTTTATTTAATATGCACTACAGGCATATGATGTAGGTAGGAAAAAAGCTTATGGACCCGTGCATTACAGATCAGACAGACTGGCACTTTTGCCAAATGTGCACTGAGTCAATGAGGACACTGCTTAAGTTCCTTAGACTTAATTCTTTCCAGGAGAATAAGTTTAGATGCAGAGCTGTGTATATATCCCAAAGTATCTTCTTCATTTGGTTTCCGGAGCTTTTTGGCATTCTGCTTTTCTTTTGCCTTTTCTACAAGTGCTATTAACTTGCTGGCATTCTGCTAAAGTCTTTAATAATTCCGTCATGAAAGGCAAATAATTGTGCTTCCTTCTGATATTTTCAATCTTGTATCTTTTCAATTTTTATACTTCTTCAATAAGCATCTGGTGTTTGGCAACTTCTGACTGAATAGCACTTAACATATTACTACCCTGGTCTGTATCCATAGGTTCCTCCTCTGCAAGTTGCCTTTGTAACTCTGCTATCTTCTGTTCATATATCATTTTTTCTGTTAGACAGAATGGCCATTAAGTGAAATCGAATTTCACCTTCATGTACTTTTGTATCCTTTCTTCTATGACTGGCCTTACTGCATTAATCCAGTCATCTTGATTGCATGCACCTAAATCAATTGATCCTTCTCCTAATCCATCCAATTCATATAGCCTTCCATTAACAGGAACATAACTGACAAAGTGAAAAGTATCTTCTTTGACTGATGTCTTTGTATCAAATTCAAACATTTGTTGTCTGGCAAAACTGTGGTGCCCTTGTCAAATCACATCTGAACTGCTCAATGCCAAACCTTTCATAGCTGCATCAAAACTTTGCGAAAATTCTCTAAACTCTGACAACGTCTGTTCTAAATGGACATCTTGATGGGTATAGTTCAATAGCACACTGACAATGGCTTGAGTAGCACAAGCATTATTAATTATCTGCTTGGCAAAAGTTCTTGTGTCAAGTCTGGGGTCCTGAACCACAGAGCCTGCTGGTTCTTCTCCTGGTTGCCACTTGAAAAGAAAAATTAACCCATGAACTGGCATTAATTTTTCAAAATTCTCAAGGTTCTAAACTCCTTATTTCTTCTACTTGGGCGCCTTGGCACAGGAAGATGCTCTAGCCACCCAAGAGATGTACCAAGTCTTCTAGGGCCTTCACAAAACTATCTTTTGGTGGACACAATTTTTAACTTTAAGGAACTTCAAAATCCATTTTCTTAGCACCAGTGCCTTTTGAGTTCTGCTGAGAAATGTTCTCGCTCCAGGGTTATGAAAATGTTATCTCACCCAAAATAATAAGTGTTTTAACTTTTACACTTAGATCTGAAATGACCTAGAGTTGACTTTTTATATTTTATATTCGTCTTCTTTCCTCACTGCACTGCAGTGTTACCTGTGCCATCAATCACATAACTTGATTTGTTGCATCTATTTCTGGATTCTCTATTCAGAGATGATAGTCTACTGTCACTCTATCTCTCCTTACACCAGTACTACTTTGTCTTGGTAACTATGGTAAGCCTTGGTCTTCCAGTTTTTGTTTTTCAAGACTGTCTTGCTTGAACCTATTCTGTGAATTTTTTTAAAAAAATTTCAGAATAGTTTGTTGATCGGCACACCAATTAACCCTCTGGAATTTTTATTGGCATCTCAGTTAATCTATGTACCTTTTCATGGATGAACTTCTATTAGTATAATTTGAAATTTTCCAGTGGGTGCATATGATTTATTCATTTCTTTAGAATTTCTTTAATATTTATAAAAATGTTTAATTATTTTCTTGGCCTTAGATAACATTATTTAGGATTTTAGCATCTATACTTAGGATAGACATATCCTGAAATTTTCCTTTCTCACAATATCATTGTCAGATTTTGGTAAAAAAAAGTTATACCTTGTGAAAAAGATAGGAAATATTTATGTTCCATATTCTATGAACAGATCTGTTAGATTGGAGTCATTCTATGCTTCAATATATTTGGATGAACTTTCTGGTGGAGTTGGCTAGTCCTGATGATCTACTTGTGAGAGGATATTAAATCACAAATTCAAGTGTTTTGAAAATTTAATTTACTTTTCTATTAGTTTATTAAATTGTATTTGTCTATGCATGTATGCATTTTGTTCAAATTATCAATATTGTTGACACAATGTTGTTAATATCAACTTTTAAACATTTTGAAAATATACATTGATGCCTCTTTTTTTTCCATTATTTGTAACTTGTACCTTCTCACATTTTCTTATCTGTTGTGCTAAATATCTATTACTTTGGAATGTTTTTTCAATGAACTACCTTTGATTTTATTGCTCATCTCTGTTGTATACTTCTTATTTCATTAATCTTCCTTGTTTATTACATCTTTTATTTTATGTTATTTGAGGTTAATTTGCCATTTAAAATTTTTTTCTTGGCTATATACTAGTAATACATGTATTTAAAGCATTTTGCCCTTTGTGTGACCGAAAGTATGGATTTTCAAAGGAAAGCCCCCTAGCAAAACATGAATATCATTTGTTACTATGACGATCTTATTTTTTGTTTGTTTTTTGGTACAGGGAATTGAACTCAGGTCCTTGTGCTTTGCAAGGCAGGCCACCGAACTGCTGAGCTAAATCCCCAGCCCTGACTATCTTATTTTTTAAGGGACAGCTTCTGTAGTTTAAAGAGTGGCCATGATTATAACTGATGATGTAACAATTTAAATATCTACCGGTCTATTTGACGGTGATCATCTTATATGGTAGGAAGTGTTAAGCACTAGGGCTAATTGTGGCAGTGGCCTCTGTTGATGCCATTTTTCACATCTTTTTGAGATTAACCTATTAAGAGGACTGTATTAACTTTGTAGGACTGCCATAGCAGAACACCACAAATAGAGTGACTTACAACAGTAGAAATTTATTGTCCGACAGATCTGGAGAGTAGAAGTTCAAAAGTCAGCAGACCCATAGTCCCTCTGAAAACTATGGGAAAGGATCCTCCCTTCCTTTTTCTTAGCTTCTGGTGCTTGGCTATCAATCTTTGGTGCTGCTTGTCTTATAGCTGTGTCACTCACACGATCATCTTCCTTTTTTTTTTTCATCTTGGTCTTTGTGTTCTCCCCTTTTTATGAGGACACCACTTATATTGGTTTAGGGCCTAGACTAATGATCTCATTTTAATGTTATTATCTCTGCACAGAAGTTATTTCCCAATAATGTCTTTTTTTTTTTTAGCTACTGGAGGTTAGGACTCCAACATGGCAGGTGGGAAACAATTCAATTCACAAGAAGAACAATTTCTGTGTCTGTTGAACAGACCCTCCACAAGTGGATAGGTAGAAAATCAGTCAATGAATAGGTAATGGAAAACCTCTCATTGGCAGACAACTAAAACACTGTCCTTGAGCATGGAGACAGATTTGTCCAATAATTGAAGCACTGCTCTATTGATTCACCAGCCTTCTAAGGCAATACTCCTAGCATGTGATCATACTGGTTTCAGTCCTTGGAACAGATACTTGATCACATCACATGTAGCTCTTAAATTAACAAAATTACTAGGTCCTAGGGATTCAGATATATCATGGATGAAAAATCTGACACCACATTGTAAGGTCAAATTATATAAACTGTTTTAAAACTTGTGCATATCAGTATTAGCCACACTTGGCGGCACAGGCCTGTAATACCAGCACTTTGGGAGTCTGAGGCAGTAGGATCACAAATTGGAGTCCAGCCTGGGCAATGTAGCAAGACTTTGTCTCAAAATTAAAAACTATGTAAGTGGTTGAGAAAGTAGTTCCATGCATAGGCCCTGGGTTCAGTCTTCAGGTACTCCCCTCCTCCAAGCCCCTACATAATAAAATCTATATTTCCATGGTGCCAGTAACCTTAGAGAAAAAGCATCTTTTAGAGAATGATCAGAAGCTAACGCATGTGCCTCTAGCACCTCTTACCTTTCTGAAATTTAGTGCCCATTTTGCTCCTGTGATTCTCTTGGTTATTAGCAATATTTCTTTCCAAATTGCATTTCAGCACTATGCTCCTCTAAGCGGCATCAATAGATTTTTTAAGACCAGAAAGCAGAGGGGCAAATGAACTTCTAAAAATAACTACATTCCTGGGTCAATTAAATCCAGCCTGACATCCTTAGTGCATCTGTAATGCGATAATAATAATGATCTACTTCATAGGGATGTTGTGGGGAATAACAAATTAATGATTGTAAAGCGCTCTGGAAATAGAAAGGGCTCAATAAAAACTTGCAATTATTAATGGTAATCATTTGCAACTGACTTAGAAATTGCTGTTAAGTTATAGCATGCATCTTGTAATTTATTCTTTTATTGTAATTTTTGGATTTCCAGCTCCAAGCTCTGTGCTAGGGGGGTTTTATGTTGTTACACTGCAGCCCTTGTAAGAAACTTAGAAACATTATGGTCCTTGTGCTTCTTTCTTCTACAATTTTCTTTTTCTTCCAAATTGGAGATAAATTCTTGTTCATTCTTCATTTCTTCATCAAGTTATTATTTAGTGAGTATTTCAGGCGGAGACTTAGATTTGGGGGAATGTGAAGATGGAAAAATATAGTTGCTGTGCCTATTATCTTGGAGTCAACAGTCTAAGTAGAGATAAAAGTGAAATAGGCAATTGTGGGGACAAAAGCACTTAGTATAGCGAGATAGGAAAAGAAGGGGGACAGAACTCAACCTAGCAGCAACATTCTACAGCCAGGGATTGGGCGATGGGGCACATTTGGGTTGGAATACTACCTCTCTCTCTTGAGGTCCTCCTGCATGCTTCCATCCCACTTTTCTAACACAACTCTGCTTTTGAGTAAACTACACTACTTACTGCTTTGTTTGCCGAGGATGGGTCATCTGATGTTCTTTTTCCTCTCTTTAAAAAACTGAATGGGAAGCTTGACATAGTGGTGCATGCCTGTAATCCCTACGACACAGGAGGCTGAGGTGGGAGGATCATAAATGCGAGATTAGCTCAGGCAACGTAGCAAGCCCCTGTCTCAAAATAAAAAAATAAAAAGGGCTGGTAATGGAGTGGAGTGCCCCTGGATTCAATCTGCAAAACAACAAACAAACTGAATGACAGTGATGGATCTTTCACCAGAGCGCAACCATCTCCTCAGGGAGGCAACCATCTCCTCAGCTATCCAGGAAGCAGAATGAATGAATTGGTAACCAGCCACTTAAAAGATGTGCAGTATCTAGTAGGTTTCTGATTCTGCCGGACTTCAAACTTTCTCCATAAAGAGAATGGAAATCTTCCGGCAAGTTCAACTCTATCTGAGGAGTAATAGCATCCTTAACTAGGGACCATTCTAGTCAGAATTTTGAGTTATCATTCCTGTTGATCTTAAGGCTTTTTTGTCCTGCTACCTGCTGTCTCCATCTTCCTATGTCGTGGTGATTTAAGACTCTAGTTACTGTCTTAGTTACTTGGAGGAGGGATGTGTTCCTTACTTTTGCTGTACTTGTTAATGGGTGGATTTCTGTTTTGGGACTTCAGCTTGTTATTTATGGGGAAGTTCCTCAATCCACATCTCCCAGTGAGTGACTCCTCAGTCACAAGCTGTTTTCTGATGCCCTCCATGCCATATACCTTAGAGGTCAGTACTGCCCTTTTCTGTCCCCTCCTGATGCAAAATCCTGAGTTCCTGACTTGTTAAAAATGGTGTTAATGGTCCTTTAATCTGGCATAGTTATTCCTTCCCTCCCTTACTGTCTTCACAAACACTGAGTCCTTCCTCTGCAGTCACTACCAGCCTTAGCCATGGAGATACATAGGTTTAAATTAACAGTCTTCCTTGTACAGCTTTTTCTGGAATCACCAGTTATGGGCCAGATACCTTTAAGGACTCATACAACCCCTTTGTCTAACAAGGTGAAATGCATTTAAAATAAGATCAGGTAAGACCAGGTCTTGAAGCTATCACTTTAAAAATTGGATGGTCCCTGGGCACTTACCGGAGCACTGCTTGCTAGCTTAGACAAACTTTGGGCCCCTCTTTTCTGACATTTTACTGATTCTGCTTCCCTAAGCTTCGCTCAACCCTGCCTTCCATCTTTATGCTATAATCACAGCCGGACTCAATGGGTGATTATTCTTTCTGCTCAACACTTCTGGTCATTGTTCTTGGTCTCTGTAATAGGCTTGGTTGTAACCATAAATATTTCTACTGGGCTTAGTTTTCCTGAGGCCACAGAGGGACGTACTTGACTCTGTAATTTCTTGGATTTGATCCATTGCCTTGATTTTAGGTCTTATTATAGACAGGTCTATAATGACCTAATTATTAGGTCTTTATTAGAGACAGCTAAGTTAGCTAGAAATATAATAGGCAGTTAGATAGGGCTAGGCCCTTGAAAGAGTCAGGACAAAGGTAAAACACATTACAACTGTGGCTGGAGATGCATCCATTGGAGACCAGGCCTCAAGATAAACATAAAATGACCAGGCCTACATACTTCCCCAAAGGACAAGATAAGTACTAACAACTAGCCTAATAAAGTCTAGATGGGCATCCATCACCCCACTGGGTGACCAAGACTTCCAGACCCATCATTTTCTAGAACATGTCTTTGCTCTTTCCTTGCACACTTGCGATATGACTTGTTTCCCATAAGTAACCAACTGTATTGTTTGTTCATAGTTTTTGTACCCATGTAGTTTTTGCTCAATAAAATTTGCCCTGAAAAGTGGAGTCCTTGGCCACCCAATCAGGACCCCTCCTGCCTCTCAGAAGCTGTCCTCTCAGTAAATATTTTCCTATTCTTAACTTACATTGTTCCTAGAATTCATTCTTCGATTTTGGAGAACACAAACTCAGCGCATCAGACATCTGACAGGTTGGGAGATAGAATATTTTCATATTTCATCTGTTTCACTAGCACCATGGATCCAGACCTTGCTATCTAGCTTTAATCTGCTTTATGCTGGATCCAACCTTGTTCTCCCACCAGAGGCTGATTCGAGCATTGAGGGGAGGATACAGTGATTGCTCCCTTACAGGTGCAAGAAATTCTAGAAAGAATGAGCCCTGAGCCACTAACTGGAATCCGTCTGAACCCTTTGTTAGGTGACATTAAATTCTACTCTCAATTCAGGGAGACAAAACTGATTTCAGCAGGCCCTGATGAATGTTTTTAAAAAGTAAATGTAAATCACCTTGCACAAAGCCTGGCGTATGATGGTTGTTCAAAAACACCGATACCTTCATAATATTTAGAGCTAACACTTGAAATCTGTGCCTTCCAGTTGACTTCTCAAATCTCCACAAGGTTTGTATTTTGTTTACTTCAGACTGTCTCTTGCTATTATCATCATTAAACACATTTCTGAAGCAGATTCAGAAAAATAAAAAGACAACAAACTAAAATCAACCAAGATTGGAAAACTTCAGGGAAAAGTATGCATTTTACTTGTTTTAAATCCATAGAGCTCAGAGCAATGCCACCCAACAATGCTTTGTATGCAGCTATTAATCCTCCCGGAAGAGCACAGGTCTCTATCTCCTTCGTTGGATATTTCAGAGATCAACTTCTAGGTCCAGGTTGACTGTATCCCTCACTGCTTATTTTCTAACCTTCAAGAGAATCATAATGGTGTTTTTGTTGTTGTTACTTTGCTTTACAAATGTGACTGCCAAGGGAGGCTTGTTAAGTCATGGTTTAGTACCATGATGAGGTTAGTTTCTAGGGTTGCTAACCTGGCAGTCCTTGACCCCCTCAAGGACAAATTAATTTAAAGTGGGCAAAAAAGAGATGCAATTATTACCTTTTGTAGGGCCAAGAAGTGCTTGTTAGAAACAAAATAGTCACTGGAATGCTAATGATGGTTCTGCAGTCTGAGCATTTCTGAATGCTATAGGTACACAAATTGCTTTCGGTTGATATAACTCTCGTTCTTGGTTCTTGTGAAATTTTCTCCTCAGGGGAAATGTAAAAGGAAAATGCAAAGTCTTTCTTAGGCCTGCTGTTCAGAGAAAAATGGCATTGCTTTCACAGAATAAACCACAGGTCAGGAGAAGGGGATAGTTATGTTGCAAGTATTTATCTACATTTTGTCATTTGGTATTAAGGATAACAGAGAGCAAGTACATCTGAAAGTTATTATAGGATTAGGTTGCTATAGTCATTCAAGGCATTACAATACTATACTAGGCAATATTTATTTATTGCTAATTTTTGTAATGTAGATCTTCAGATGACATAACGAGGATATGGTGGGTTCCTTTGGAAGTATAAACTAAGAAAGATAGAGCCCCCATTTCTCAACTGCTGTAGATTTCAGGCCTCTGCAGTATCCTGAAGTTAGGTAGCATGGCATTTCTTGGAAATATCTTGGTGGATGATAAAATTACTCTAAATGTGTAAAAGATCTTTTAAAAAATAGTTAAAAATGTTTTAACATGTTTCCTTTCCTTTAAAAAATGGGAAATAGTTTCCATACATACCTCTACATGTTTAAATAAAAATCATTTAAATTTGATTGATTCCTACATTATGGGACCATACACTCTAAGATTCACCTATCCTGATCCTTGAGGGAGAGGGGCAGCCTAGTTGAATAAGCAAATCCTTTTAACTCCCTGGGCTTTGGTTGTCCCTCCAGGAATTGGAGATTAATATAGAAAAAGCTACTCAATTGCTTGGCTAGCACTGTTACCAATGTGGGTCTCCTCTGAGGTCATGATGTGGGCTGGCGTTGAAGGAATGGAAAAGGTTCTGGTGGCTACTCCTCCAAGCATGTACGCGCCTTCCTTTCCCTGCCTGCTCAGAGGACAGACACATCAACCTTCTCCACAAGCCTGTGGCTTGAGATCAGGTAGAAATTTGGCCATGTCAGTTACTTTAGCAAAAGCAGCCACTGCAGCAGTGTCCTTTAGATTCAGGCATCCATTAAATTCCTGGGTCCTGTGCGTAGGCTCCCACTAGAATTGTGTCATCTTTCATGCATGAAGATTTGTAGCCACGTCTGAGGTCGATGCAAACTGAAGCGGTGGTTCTGTTTTTCCATCAAGAACTTCTCTCCTGCGTTTTTCTTCTCCTAGCCTCTAATCCTTTGAAAGTAAGTTTAAAAAAAAAAAATGAGCACCTCAAAAGAAAATTGATGAAGAGATTTGATAAGTTCACAATTTTATACTCATAAGGCTACTCAGCTATGTATATTTTTTAAAGCCTGGTGTTTTTGTTTACATGTAGTAAAAATTTTTACTGGGCAAACAGAATAAAATCTCCTCTGTCTTTCTTTTCCCCCCATCAACTGCTAGCTTTGAGAATAACAAAACAATCAACAAATTTTAGGATAAAAAGAATTTTTCAAACCTGCCAATAATGAATCACCTCAACTCAAGTTTCAAGCACTATAAGTTTTCTTCTCTACTGAAATCCATTTTAAAAATCCATTTTACCATTTCATTTGGGACACGTTAAGCCCTGACTTGTATCATACTGTCCATGGCATCAGAGGTGATCCTTACCACTGAACTACAATCCTGAACTGATTCAATTGAAGGGGTACAACAACAGTGGGTGTGCCTGTGGACAGTTTTCACTGACCACTCTAGGAATCTGCAGGTAGCAGACTTGCCTTTGGGTTTCTACCAGCTTTTTATGTAGGAAATTCAAACAGAGAGCTCCCCACTTGACAGTGTATCCCTTAGGAAGACTTCTAAGCATCTTTTACAAAGACAAAGCTGGCAAAAGATAGTAAATAACATTCAATAAATAGAGTACGTTTGGATGAATGCCTTCTGGTAATAGAGCATATTTGGATGAATGCCTTCTGGTGTGGTATATTTGGATGCAGTAGCTGGATATTTTCCTAGTTGGTCAATGATTGATGAGCTATTTGAACATATTGAGGCACAAATATAGAACTTTTTGCAGAAAAATGTATTTATCCTTATTCACCCACCACTCTTTCATTATCACATGGTACTCTAATATTGTCCTTCAAAAGTAGTTCCAGAGTCTAAGAAGACTTAAAAGATGGCTTGTAGTGCCCTGATGAATTCTACACACTCTTTATGAAAGTTCCCAATGTTGACAATATCGGGTGTATTTAAATTACTCTATTTAAAGAGAATAGGTAGGTATGTTCCTAGAACACTTATTTATAGCTTAAAAGGAAATATTTCTATTGTACAGACAAGCAAGAGGGTGGAATATCTTGGCTTCTATTTTCTTGGCAGACACAGGGCTTTCCCTTGGGCTCTGGAAAGTGCAGCTCAGGTCTCTGTGTATTCTGGGTTGGGGCTGGCTAGGCTACAGAAGCAACAACTCTCCTTCGATGTGAGACAGGGCTTCAGCAGCACAAGCAGGCAGGCCCCAAGTGAACCTGTCAAGCAGGCAGAGAAAAAACTTCATGCAGAGCCATGGGGAGAAAATCAGGAGAGTAGAGTTTTAATTAATCAACAGAGCAATTAGATGAAGGGACAAGGTAGCTTGCAAAGCTGCAGAGCATACAATTATGCAGAAAATAAATGTGGAAATCATGAAAATTGGTGGGTGAAGGATAAAGAAAGTAAAGGGAAGAAGTCAGATGAAAGTTGGTACCCCCAACATAGGTACAAAGTCCAGGACTCACAGAAGGGGAAACAGGATCCTGTACACTAAAAGAACACCAGAATAAGCCCTGACTTATGGATTCACATCTATCCTCCCTTTCCCAACCAGAAATAAATGCCCTTCGTAGTTTTTATCTGGAATATCAGCAGGAACATATCTACATCAAACACAGTGATGAGATTTTCTGTGGTCATTTAATATAATTCCTTCAATGCAAGCAGAAAGGCGATCACACTGCTAGGGTTGAATAGATACCATGAAGGTTTCTTTCTGAGCTTGATAGCAATCTAGATCTCTACTCTTGCGCCCCTTTCCTACTTCCTTATTTAGTTGTCTACACTAGAGGGAGAATGATGAAAAGGAGAGACAAGAAGTATTCATTTTTTTTCTCACCCTATGTTTAGTGCTGGGCTAGGGGATTTGCATGTGCTATTCCATTTCGTCTTTACTATAAACCTATACAGGAGGTGCTGTTTTCCTGATTTATAGATGAGAAAGAAGGTTCCAAGAGGTTAGTACATTTATCCATTGTTATGTGTCAGAGGAGGGGTTTGGGCCTACAGATGACTTAGACAGTAAACCAAAGATAGCTATCAGTTTTGCCTATATAAAGCAATCAGAAGGATCTTTCTAGTGTCTATCACATGCCCAGCTTTAGAGAGATTCCATAGCTCCGTTAAGCCCCTTCCTCCATGTATTTGCTGACTCTCACCACAGGAGGAAAGGGCAGGGAAAAATACCTATGGATGAATGAGTACTGAAAGGGATCTGACCTTTTTTATATTCCAGTGATGATTTGTTTTTCTACCTTATTCCTTTTTTCCTGATTGTTCTCCCTTAAATAATATACATCGGTCAAGATATTAAAGATGAGCAGAATACTGTTTGTTTTTCAGCTATTCTTTATCTAAGCAAGATATAGATAGCTAGAGGTAATTTCAGTCCATTTTGGAGAAAAAGACTTCCCACTTTGGCATGATTTTATCCATAATACTGTCAGGTTATAGATGAATCCAGGACAAAGCATTTTCATTGTATTATGTGCGAAAGAAATAGAACCAAAGTCATCTTAACTTTGTAATGAATAGCATTTTGTCAGAGTGAATATTTGGCTCATGGGAGGTTAAAGGAGAAGCAGGACTGAAATGCTTTAATAGACCAGAGACTAGCACAGTGAAATGAATTTATTGCTTTTCATCGAGTCCCCAGCGGACAGCACATAATGAAACTTGTTATCTGATAAGGCTGCCTTGCTGAGGAGACTCACTGGCAGGCAGGCACAGCATATTGAATACTGGGTGCCAGGACTCCTAAGGTGACCCTTGCACCTGCAGTAGAGGTGGCAGCTTTCTTACCTTTTGGTGTAAACTGATGTGCAGAACGAATGGGCAAAAATTCCTGGGGTGCAAGGTAGGGAGGTCATGATTCTATCAGTAGCATTGCCTCAGACCATCCATTTTCTGTATTATCCCTCCAGACAATCTGGGCAGACTGCACATGAATAGGAAGCAAACAGCCTGACTGTACTTGCATTAATTATAAAGCGAACCACATCAATTTGTTTCTTGAAAGAAGCACTTTTAGCAGATCCAGAAGCCCACGTAACATATCTGGATGCTGAATAACAAAGTCAATTAACTGGGCACCTCTGATGTCTGACCACCAAGCCGCTCACTGGACAGGAGAGAATGGACAGAGAGGAAAGAACAAACAGCTATTTGGAAGAGGTGGGTGAGGGGCTAATGTGTGCGTGTGTGTGCATGTGTGTGTGTGTGCACGCGAGTGTGTGTCCTGAAAAAAAGAACTGCTGTGGTGAGGGGCTTTTAGTTTTGCCTTAGAATGAAAGCTTTCCTTTTTACATTTTCAGAACCTCTAAGGCGGAGAGGAACCTAAGAGCACAGCATAATCATCAAAACTAAGAAAATAGGAGTGGAAAGAGAGAAATACAAATATCTATCTAGATATAATTCCAATGCATATCAATCAAATGAGGAGACAAAGCCATTTTTCTCTTTCTCCTCACACCCAAATGTACCTTGAAGCATTCATTCCATTACTTACACAATGTACATGTAAGATTAAATAATTCCATTGGTTTATTTTCTATTTCACTGGATTGCATGTTCCATAAGGACAGTGATATCATCATTGGAGGGAGTAGAAATAACATTATTTTGGAAAATAATTTGGCACAATTTCCTAATGTTGAACTTTAATATACTCTAATACCTAGCAATTCCATTTTTTGGGTATATACTCAATATAAATTCTTGCACAAATACAACATAGAGTCTGTATAAAAACCTTCATAGTACTAAAATTTAGAAACAGACACTCATCACTGAGGACAATAAATAAGTGGTAGATTCATACAGCTGAGCATAGTCAATAAACACTAGGCACATGAACCACAGTAATTTTGCAACAGTGTGTGTAAATTGCTGTAACAGTATTAAGCAGACAAAAGTAATACCCATTGACTTAGCCCATTATTTTTTGCTGTTACCCAATACCTGAGGCTGGAAACCTTATAAACTAGAAAGATTTGGCTGGAAGGTCCAAACAGCATAGATATCACCAGTGTCCTTGACAAATCTCCTCTGGCCTTGTCACAGCAGGCAGAGGTGGAAAGGAAACTAGCCATGTGCAGAAGGGACCAAACCCAGAGGCTTACCTTGCATTATAGTGCCCTACTCTGTAAGTACTAATCCAGTCCTACAAGAGCTACACCAATCCCTTCCCAGGGTGGAGCACCCAATTATTTGATCCTCTTCCACTAGGCCTCACCTTTTAAAGGTGTAGTTGCATATGGGTTGTCAAAGTTCTGGCCTTTATTTCAGGGGATGTATTTATAGATGCTTAATGTAGATGACTAAATAATAAGTAAATAGAAGTGGGCCATGTAGGAGCCAATGATTATAGTGTATCCAAAGACTGTTATAATGAATCTAATTCTAGGCAAGTAAAATCCAAAGAGAAAAGAAAAGAAATTATGCTGGCCTTAGAACACTTAATTTAATACTTCTGTTAAACAGGATTGCAGCTCTATGATGATGGAATGAAATATTTGAATCTAATCAAACTCTGTGGTAATAATGTTATTCATAATTAGTACTCCAAGCAGGGTGGGTCTCACCTGCTGGTTCAACTGCTCAAGTTTTGAATCAATCACTGACTAAATTTGTATGAAGAAATTATTTTTCCTCTGAGTATTCTAATATTCACTTTTCAATATTTTATAGTAAAAATATCAAATGCACAGCAAAGTTGAAAGAATTTTACAATGAACACCCATACAGACCTACTACTGAGATTTCTAAAGCCAACATTTACCATAGTTATTACTCACCCATACATCAATCAACCCAGTTTTTTGTTGCATTTTAAAGTAAATTACAAAAAAAGTACATTTCACCATACATACTTCAGCATTCTTATCTTTAACCTGATTCAATATTTTTCCTCTGGGCTTTCCTTTCAGATTTATAGGCAACTACAGGTGAAATAAAGTCAAAGCATTTCCTGAGTGAGAAAGAAAATTGGTTGTCCAGTGAATTTGAAACTGAAAGCAATGAAAAGAATGTGGTTGAGAAAAATGCCTTTAATAAGTGAGCTCTAGTGTCTGAGGAGCAACATGACAAAAGGACCAGAGTGCTTGCTGTTCTATCAGCAGAGGAGGAAAATGGATCCTGAATGCGGCCCAAGGGAAACCCAAGCCAGAGCTGGGCAGAACAACAGAGAAGAAAAACAAACCCTCAGTCTCTAAATAACCCACACATCAGCTTATGCGGACCTACAGGAGGAGTACTTGCAGCCTTCCTGGATTGTTACTGCTCAACTTTTGTTCTCAATTCAACTGGACATGATCTTTAAGTTAGGAGAAGCCTATACTCCTACCAGCTAGTGTGATGAACCTTGTGTAGGCATTTTTTGTCAGCATGGTGCCACAGTTACATGACAAATGGGTCAAAATGACTATAGCTACCTCTCTTCCTTCTGGAGACTTCTAGGGGTTAAAGGAAATTTAGTTGTATTCTGTATAGCTCCATTTCAGGAGAAAGAACTACGTATGGATTGAGTTACTGCCATCCCAAGTTAGTCCACTGCACAGATCGCCCACTTCCCACCCCCAAAATTACTGTTCTGGGGTGGCCTTGCCAAAAGTAATCCAGGAAAACCAATTCTTGGTGTTATGGACTATGATCAGAGGGCCTCAGTTAGAATGTATAGTTATAAATTAGGTGGGAGTAAATCTTTCATGTATTTAGTTTATAAGAGTAACAAAAGTGTGTTTAGAAAGAGCTGGGAGTGGTAGGGCAGGCCTGTAATCCCAGCACTTGTGAGAATGAGGCAGGAGGATTGCCACAAATTCAAGGTCAGGCTGGTTTACATAGTGAATCTAAATCCAGCCTGAGTGACGGAATGGGATACTCTTTCAAAGAACAAAACAAAACGAAACAAAGCAAAAAAAAAAAAGTGTTTAGAAGAGTGCAATGCTTTTAAGTTTTTTTTTGCATACTATGGGCTGTCAGGTCATCTCTGGCCCATAGGCTGTTTTTGTAAATAGTTTTATTGGTACACAGTCATGTCAACTTAGTTAAGTATTATGTCTGGCTGCATTTTGCCTCACAATAATGTTGAGTAGTTGCCGCAGAGAGAATATGGCAAGCAAAGCCTAAAATGTTTACTCATTGACTCTTTACAGAAAATTCTGCCTCTGGTTTAAAGGAACAGCTTCCAGGAAAGATATATTTTGATGGAGTAGAGAAGAAGGAAGAGCATTGGTTTTTAGATAGTGCTCTTTGTGTGTTATGGGTCCTGTAGAGTCCCCCATGGATGTGTATTCCTTCCATACTCTTGGTTCATCAACCAAAGCAACTCTGCTCAGTTTTCATAGTTGGGTTTCTATGTAAGACTTCACATGAAGAAAGGTTTTAAAAGTTTTTAGAAAATATATTGTCTAGAGCAGAGATTTTTTTTTTCTCACAGTAGTTGGAATTGAACCCACGGCTTTCACACTGAGCTATATCCTCTGTGCTCCCTTTTCTATTCTGAGAGAGGTTATCATTAAGTTGTGCTTTTAAGTTGTGCACAGGTGTATACTACAATGTCCAACTAGAAAGCAGTGATTCTTTTCTGTTTGTTTGTTTGTTTGTTTGTTTGAGACAGGGTCTCACTATGTAGTTGAGACTGACCTGGAACTCACTATGTAGCCCAGGCTGGTCGGTAACTCACAGTGATCCTCCTGCCTCAGCCTCCCAAGTGCTGGGATTACAGGACACCGTGCCCAGCTCAGTGATTCTTAATGTTGGCTGCACAGTAGAATTTTCTGGAAGCTTCTAAAAAAAGATTCTGATTCATTTGGTTTAAGGCAAAGCCTGGTCATTATAATAAAAACAAAGGAAACAAAAGAAAAACAAAAGCAAACTTCACAGATGATTTTACTGTATGTGTAGCTTGGCAAACCACTGGACTAGACAGGAAAGAGGTCAGGACCAGGAAAGGTGTTTCTATAAAGGCCTTGGGAAACTATAGAGATTTGAAAAAAGTGCTGAGAAAGCTTTCAGAATTAACAAAAGGGACCCCAAAGGGGACGAGAGGCACAAAATATAGGAGATGAGTCAGGACTTTCATAGGGCAAAGACTCTTAAAGTTGATATATAGCTCACTGGTATATCTTAGTTGATGATGCCAGTCAGCTTAATATAGTCCCTCCAGGCCACTTAAAGCAGGATGGCTACAGTTACAAGGAAGAATTCAGAAATATATTTAATGTTGAGCTGGGTTTAAAAGAATACACTAATGAGAATTAAAAAGAATGTGTTGCTCCCACACAGTAATTCTGCTACCTAGTCTAGTCCTCAGGGCCTTGTAGAAGGTCCATTCATGTAGAAGAACAGATGATAAAATGGAAGCAAGGAAGGAAAATAGGACAAAAGATAGCACTTTGGTTTCCACTGGTAGAACATAGGTTACATTCTCATGTGCTTATGTGATTCTCTCTAGCAAGCTCCCTGCTCATTCCTGAAGCTGTTTTACAGGGGTATCTTTGGTACTTACAGAAAGGGTGCGTGGGCATGCGAAGGGCCTGGATAGAACATGTTCTAAGGATGCAGATGTGGTGACTCTGAAACCTCGGATAAGGATCTCTGACTCTTACAAATAAAGCAACGGGACACCAGCAGCGTGTGGGACTCCAGGATGACCAAGGGAAGGCTTTTCTTTTTGAGAATGGTGCCTGAAGCCCCTGGTCTTCTAGAAAGTTCTTGCTTCTCCCTTGTGGAGTTTCCGCAGTTCCTCCTGACAGAATTGGCTGTTCCTAGAGCACTTGATTGATTACTCTGTTTCAGCCTTTTTAGTCTCTATCTTGAGGTTTGTCTTCCCAGTAGACTGTGAGCTCTTTAGAACACAGGTCGCATCTAAGTCCTCTGTGTACCTAGGTTGCCCAGACTGGAAGCAGAAAACATTGTCTCATGAGGCAAAACTTCTTTTTGCCAGTATTTTAAAGCTGTGCTGTAATTGTCTCTTCTAGAAGGACAGGTAAATTATAACTTAGAAGACACACTCAACTATGAACATTACACTTACTAAGACCCCTCTTTAGCGGGTCATATATTATTATGTGCCAGGCACTGTGACGTGTTTCTGGCCTCTAGGGGATTACAGTTTCATGGGGAGACAAATAATTAGAGGGAAGTGAGCTGAGCTACTTTAGAAGCACAAACAAGATAGTGTGGAATCAGGGAAGGCTATGCTTACTTCTGGATTTTACAAGAAAGGCTTCTTGGCGAGAGTGTGAGAATTTAGACCCTAGAATAGAGAATCTGTGGGGTGGGTAGTAGCAGGTAGAGGGGCATTTTAGAGAATTTACATCTAGAATTAGGAAAGGAGTACAAAAGTGTACTTTCAGCTGATTCCTTAAAGAGGAAGCTGCTCTGTTTTCCTGGGCATGACAGTTCTGGTGATGACCATGCCTAAAGGAAAAAAAGAAAAAAAGAAAAAGGAAGAAGAAAGGAAAAGTCAATGACCACTCTCTCAGCTCACTGATTTGACCTCAAATTGGAACCTCCATTTTGAGGGACTATAAGATGGAAAAAGCTTTTTCCTGTAAAATGAATCTGATTTTTTAGAACACAGCAGGTGATAAGGCTCCCATATTATTTTGTCAGGGAGAGGCCAGTAATTTGAGGGTGGGAACAGATCCATTTACACAATGAGAGAATTTCCCTATGTGCGAAGTGCTCCCTAGCAATTTGTGGCCTCACAGAATGCCATTTATAGTTCCTACAGTGGCAGGAAAATTGTGGGCCGAGTGATTATTACTCTAATCACAAACCTGAAGGATGCATTGGTCATACTGGTCTACTTTCTATTTCACACAAGTGAGGGAGGGACCACTTTGCTTGACTTTCTGTAGGGAGGGAGTGAAGTGAAAAGGCCAATTAGTTCCCCTCCTAGATATGATCTTTCAGCCTATCAGTCCCTGCATCAGTTGTTAACTATAGCTTAGGGCTTGAAATTATTACCTGGAGTAATGCTTTATCTTCACTGAAAAAATCTTAAATTCTTCTCTGGGGAGTCAACCCGGACTAGGAGGCTGGATCTCAGTAAAAACAAGGTCTTTAAGGAGGGCCTGACTATATTGCAGAAAGCCTCCCCACTGTCATTTAAAAGCAGTTCATTTCCATGTTGTATTTTATTCCTGCTAAATACTTGGATGGTTCCCAATTTGCACTTTACAAGGAAGAAATAAACATGATCTTCCTGTCTGGATTATGTGGAGAGGTACGCATAGCAGGATCTCCCTTTGTTGTGTTCAGCTAATTGCTAATTATGTAGTGATGGATGTAAATTGCACAGTTGGTATTTCAGGCTCCCTAGCTATTCCTTCTACTTGAAGGAGAAAGGCTGAAATATTAGGAAAATTGTGCCATCTCTTTATCCACGAAAGGAAAACCTAAATGAATGAAATAGCTCCTCAGAAAGGCAGAAGACAAAAAGAGGACACTGTAGGTGTTTCTTCCCAGACTCTGCTCTGGTAGATTTCATGGTACAGGATGATGCGGAAGATGTTTGCAGAGTTGCACTTAACATGCAAAGAACAATAAATGCTCCTGTTTGCAGGAGTAGAAATGTCCCCTCAAATGTTTTGTTCAGAGATGACCAACTGACAGTAACAGTAATAATATTGAAACTGTGAAGGACATGTTAAAGTTTTATGCCTCCTTGAAGTGTTCAAAAACAAGGTTACTAAGAAGGTGATGTTTTTAATTCAACATGAAATTAAAAACTCAAGCAGGGAGGGATGAATCAGCTCTCCCACACTGCTAGGTAATAGTAAAGAAGGCAGATCCCAACATCATCTTTGCCTTCAGCCTCTTGCCAGTGTACTCAGTTAGTCATCTTAATATTATATTTATGTGCTTTGGAATCTGACTTGCAGGCTCATTTTAATTAAGGTTTTTATTTACGACTTTCTCTCTGTTGCATCTTTGATACTGAGAAATAGAAAATTAGCTCAGAGAACAGGAAAATATCTGCCCACTCCTCATCCTGCTGGGATAACAGATTCAGATAACACCCCCTGCAAAGTTAGCCACAAACAATATTTCTTCCAAGGATGTTCTGCCATTGCAAAGTATCATCACATCTTTTACTTATTTACTAAGAAATCTTGTTTTCTAAAATCAGAGATGGCCTGAAATTTTGTGGTTTGAAATTTTGTTAGTAAAAATGAAGCTTTGCATTTTCTCTGGCTAGACCTGAAGTCACTTGAAACACGGAAGCAGCCTCAATTTCAAACCAGGGGGAGGACTTCAGGTAATGGGTTTGAAAGCACAGCATTTCACATTAACTTTGAGGTTTTCAAGGAAATAAGATACAGAATCCTCTTCACAGTTCCGAACTGATGATGACCCTTTTATACCCAGTCTGGTTTTGTATCAAGTTCATCACAACTCTCTTCTTTCCACTTCATACCCACTAGGATGGCTAAAATAAAAAATACAGAAAATAACAAATGTTGACAGGGATGTAGAGAAATTGGAAATTTTATTCGTTGTTGATGGGAATGTTAATGCTACAGCTAAAGTGGAAAATACCAGGCAGTTCCTTAAAAAATATCATATGATCCTGAAACTACACTTCTGGGTACATAAACAAACTTAATGAGAGCAGAAACTCGAGTAATTTGTACTCCAACATTCATAGCATCATTTATTCTCAGTAGGAAAAAGGTAAAAACAACTTATGTCCATCATAAATATATAATTAAATAAAATATGGCATACACATATAATAGGATATTATTCAGCCTTAAAAAGCAAAGAAATTCCAAAACATGTTATAATGTGGCTGAAAATTGAAAACATTAAGTTCAGTGACAGAAGGCAATTGTAGTCTAGATACTGTACAATTTACTTTTGTGAGCTACCTGGACTAGTCAGATTCACAGGGAAACAGTGGGGTGGTGGTTGTCAGAGGCTGGTGTGGAAGTGGGGATTTTGGAAAGTACAGTGTTTGATGTACATAGAATATAATTTCAGTTGTGCAGGATGAAAATAGTTTTGGGATTCGGGGTGGCGGCGGCGATGATTTCATAATCTGGATGTACTCACTGCCACTGTACTTAAAATTGATTAAGATGGCAAAAAAAAAAAAAAAAAAAAAAAAAAAAAAAAAAAAAAAAAAAAAAAAAAAAAAAAAAAAAAAAAAAAAAAAAGAACCCATCCCAAACCTCTTTAAATTTCACCTAAACTTCACTCTTCCCACAATCTTCTGCAAATTCTCTTTGTCCTCTGGATTTAGTGAGAAACAGTTCCTCGAGAAGTGCTGGCTTCCTTGTAGCAATGAGTCAATAAGCCTGACTTTATTGGACTATAGATTTGTCTCCGATGGCTTTGGTTGATTGGACTCAGGAAGTATTCACTATTCTCTGTCTATCAAACTAGATTTTATGATAGTGGAACATTGGGCCTACTGGCAATGGTGACAACAGTAGATGTTCCACATGTGTTTACTGAGCAAAAGGGAAAACAATTCAATCTCCAGTCGACAGCTGGTTCATTCTCCTCTACCTTAGTTACTTTTCTCATCGTTGAGACAAAATACCCAACACCCAAAGTTAAAGGAGGAAAGGTTTATGTTGGCCCATGGTTCATAGCAATTTCGGTCCATAATTGGCTGCCTCCAATGTAGGGTGACATGGCAGAGGGACATTGAAGAAAGGAAACTGTTCACAGAAGGCAGAAGGTAAGCTACAAGTCACCTTAGCAGCTTCTTTCTGCCCCTTTTATATTTTATTCAGGCTATCCAGCTTAGAGTGGGTTCCAAACCAATCAGTGGACTGATTTAGTAATCACACACTCTTAATCCCAGCATCACATACTCTGGAAAAGCCCCCACGTATGACTGCATGAGGCTTTCAGGGGATGTCTAGACATAGTCATAACATCCTTTCTCCCAGGGCCCTAGATTTTCAAGAAGCCATGGTTCTAGACAGAGCTTGGGTAGAGGTCATGTGCAGCAGCCTTTATGAGCCCTCTTCCTGTCTTCCTGATCCTGATCCCAGCTGGTCTGCAGCTGCTGTCTTTTTCACCCTATTCTATCTGGTGCACAGAGAAATGCATGATTTTAAAACAACATTGTGCATAGGTACGCTAGTATGACTATCTACCATTATTGTTGGATTTGATTAGGGGTTGATGGTCAAGCGTAGGGAATATAGCAAAGCATGAAGTTACTCTATCATCTTAGCCAGATTTTGGATTCAAAAACTTTAGTGACATTGAGCTCTGAAAGGGTAAAACTTCTTGGTCAGAAATACCAGAAATACAACTTTCTGCTGCCTTTACTTACCAAGTAAAATAACTCATGTAGATGTTATGTCTCTTATCCTACTCTGCTCTAATGGTGACTATTTTCAGTTCTAAAGGAGGACAATTTGTAGTAGAAATTTTATTTCCAGGCTTATTTGCTAAAGGAGATTCACTAAGAAGAACCAGATCCTGCCTCTGTGTTTCTCAAATCTCACCACCATCTCTATATTCTCTTTAAGACACATTTTTGGTTCACCAGAGAGTCTAAATTCAATTCAAGTTTACAGTAGGGCAAAATGGAAATGACCTCTTGATGTTCTTATGTAGTTAAGTCCAAGGGCATTACTGGAAAATGGTCATGGGTGGCTCTATTACCTTGTACAACAACCTAATCCCCTCAGAGGTGAAATGATCAATTGAATAATTGTTATTTTGGCCATGAAGATGATAAATATTAATTTTGGTAATTATGCTTCATAAAGACTATTGCCTAAAATCACCTACAAAAATAATGTAAGTAAAAAATCACACATAAAGTTTTAAACACTTTCAATGCCTAGCTTCAGTTGCATTCTACTTTGGCAAGATAGCTCTGAATTTGATGACAAAATAAAACAAAACTCAGTTATCTTAACAGAGACTAACTGGACAAAATTGTAAAGTTATTTATGGTTCTTTCTTTTTTTTTTTCCTTCTGAAGACACACAGAATTCCTATTTCCTATTCTCAGATATCACTCTACTGTTTCATTCTTGTACAGCCTTGAAAACAAATTGCAGAGCAGGATAGGGAGAAGCATTAGATTGGGAGATCAGAACACTGAATTTTAGTTTTAGTTCAGGCAACAGCTAGCTTTATGACAGCTTTTGGTTTCTATTTATTCCAGGGTTGGGACAATAAGGAATAGTGGCATTACTAAAGTTTCTTTTGTCTATAGATTTCTAAAGCTTTAGAATATATAATTACCTCTGATATATTAGCTAACAAAGAGTAATTCTTCTTTAGAGTTTGTTCTTTTTAAACAGAGAGATCTTGGATACCCAGAGATTTGCAAATCTGTACATTTTTAATGGTGAGAAATTTGGATACCAAGTAAAGTTGAAAGAGAAATATTTTTCTGTGGAAATTTTCAAGGTACCTTAAGTCATAAAATAAGTTGATTTTCTTATTTGTAAATCTGGAGAAGGGAAAGAAGGTGCAGCATGGTTTTTAATTCCCTAGCTTAATTACTTTCACCAATTTGAAATTCTCACTGTGTATTTAGCAGTAATGTGATGCTCTTCTGGTCCTTTTCCTTTTTTAACAAAGCATCTTCTATGTAACTCCTCATTTTTCTTCATTTCCCACTGGTGTTTATTTATGACTTGTATGATATACATTGCTTGTGGTTAAATTTATGTTGCTAAATAATACCATTGTAAATTAGGTACCGCTGTTCCTTGGTTTGTTTAGATCTCATCAGTGAAGCTCTATTAACTCAGAGATATTTTCAGTCGCAGATAAATTGCTGTGTTAAATTTGCATTTCAGTAATTGTCTTATTTAGGTATGGGGTTGGTAATGGGCATAATAAGTCAGGAAGGGTGAGTTGAGGGGAGGGAATCTCCTGAAATACTAGCATCTTTAGCAACACACCAAAAATAGTCACTGTTTTCCATTATGCATTCTCTCCCTATATCTGAATACATAAAAGTTAATTATCTTTATAAAGCAGCATTGGAAATGGTGCTGGCTATTTTCCTCTCTTTGTATATTTTGCTGTCATTTTGTATTCAAATTGGTTTGGTAAGGAGTTTTGCCCCAGGGGTCCATTTTAATAGCAGCATTCTTGATTTGTCATAATTTACTGGACTACATGGAATCTTGAAACCTGATTTTGTTTTTTTTTAATTGAATTTATTAGTACATTCTAGGTAGATAGTACAGTTACATTCATTACTGGGATCTTGTACCTTCATGCCAGGTTCCACCTTCAAACACTCTAATTCCATTTTTACATTTTCTCATATTTTTTTCCTTTTCCCTTATTCTGCTTTCCCTATCCTTCTCACTGTCCCTACACCTTTGGTCCTTTTCTTCCTATTTCACATTGCTAAATGTCCTGTTTGAAGCCTGATTTTGAAGGCCTACTCTTGGAGGAAAAGTACTGGTCATTGGTTTTGTGGCTTGATTTCTGCTGGTGGCTTCTTAAGTCTTCATTTTCCCAATAGGTCTTTTCTGATCATTTCATGTGTATTGCTCTTCCCACCTTTTTGGAGTCTGAGTGTCCTGAGAGGGGTTTAGCTTGTTTTCTCACAGGGCTTCATCAGTGCTAGACAATGAGTTCCATAGCACATTAAATAGAATTACCTGTCTAAATCCTCAAATGTAGTACTTGTCTAAAGGAGGACATTACACCACCATTGACAACAACAGCACACACCCAGCTGAAAAGTGGTTTATTGATTGTTGCTTTGTCTTCAAAATGCCAAACAAGTGCCTGGATGATTTTTTTCCATTACTGAATTTATTTATTTGTATGTAGGAGGCAGAGAGCACTTAATCAACTAGGCTGACAGGTTGTTTTAGCCTTTAGAAAACAGAGCTTTTAAACAAAAACCTGGGATCCATTAACTGATATGAAATTGCTTTGACCTATATACTACACAACATGTGATTTACACTTGTGTGTATGCCTATAGATTCACACATACAATGTGAAATTATAAAAGAGCTTGAGCATTGCCCTCTAAAGTGCTTTTCTCTCTTTTGAAAAAAATAAAACAGGCATACATGTTCATGAAAACACTGTAAAAAGAATAAAACAGGGTTGGGCATGTAATTCATTTGTAAAAGTGTTCTCCTAAGTATGGTGTAAGGCTCCGGGTTCAATCTCCAGTGCTGCAAAACTAAAGAAAAGAATAAAACAACAAGAAGACTTTCTTTTGCCTAAATTCCATAATTATTCCTTAGAAATAATAATTAACAACTCCCTACACAGCCTTCCAGAAATGTTTAATGAAAGCATTTGTGGCCACACACACACACACACACACACACGCACACAGATTCTGTATAAAGTATTTTGTTCATTTTTTGGATGTTGTCTATAATGGATATTTCTTACTAACAAAAATAGTTTCTTTCTTTTCTTTCCTTCTTTTCTCTCTCCTACCCTCCCTCCCTTCTGTCCACTACCTTTCTTTCATATTTTCTTTCCTTCTTTTGTTCCTTGCTTTTTTTTGTGATTATGAGAATTGAACCCAGAGCCCCACACAGGATTGACAATCTCTCTGTCACTAAATGAAACCCTCATACCCTCCTCTAGTTCTAATGACTGTGAAGCATTTCCTTGTATATAAGCTTAATTAGTCTATGTTGATTTAAATCTAATATTTGTTATTATAATCCAAGTTGTGAGTGAATATCCTTTATGCAAATAACTTAGTACATTCATGTCAGGTATATTTATTTTAGACTGTAGATAGTCTTAGAAAAGAATGCCAATTTACACTTTCCACCAATATTTTATAAATGAGTCTTAGTTCGTGCTGCTATAACAAAATAATTTAGGCTGGGTAATTTGTAAATAATAGTTGGAAAACACAGAAGAAATGGACAGATTCTTAGGTACATATGAATTATAAAAGTTGAATGAAGAAGATATAAAAATTCTAAAGACCCCAATTACAATCAGTGAAATTGAAAATGTAATTAAAAGCTTACCAACAAAGAAATGCCCAGGTCCTGATTGCTTCACTGCTGAATTCTATAAGACATTTAGAGAAGAACTAGTGCCACTACTCTTTAAACTCTTCAATGAAGTAGAAAGGGAAGCAATATTTCCAAATTCATTCCTGGAAGCAAGTGCTACTTTGATTCCAAAAGCAGAGAAAGACCCAACCAAAAAAAGAGAACTACAGGCCAGTCTCCCTAATAAACATAGATGCAGAAATCCTTAATAAGATACTGGCAAACAGAATACAGAGGGTCATCAAGAATATCATGCACCCTGACTAAGTTGGATTTATCCCTGGGATACAAGGATGGTTCAACATAAATCAATAAATATACTATATTAACAGAGCCAAGGAAAAAACCGTATAATTATTTCAATAGATGCAGAAAAAAATGAACAAATTCAATGCTCATTCACAATTTTAAAAAACCTACAGAAAATTGGAATAGATGGTGTTTGTCTCAGCCTGATAAAGGCTATCTATGAAAACCCAACAGCAAACATCATATTAAATGGTCAAAAACTGAAAACCTTCATGCTAAAATCAGGAACAAGACAATGATGCTCACTATCAGCACTCCTGTTCAACCTAATTCTAGAAACATTAGCCATAGCAATTAGACAAGAGAAAGAAATAAAAGGAATAAAGATAGGAAAGGAAGAATTTAAATTGTCATTTGGTGATGAAGTTATTCTACATAGAAGATCTAAAAACTCTTCCAAAAGACTTCTAGACTTAATTAACAGTTTCAGTAGAGTAGCTGGATACAAGGTCAGCGCTCAAAAATCAATAGCCTTCTGGTACACAAAAAACAGACTCACTGAGAGAGATATTAGGGGAATGATTCCTTTCACAATAGCATCAAAAAAAAAAAAAGAACTACATAGGAATTAGGTAATGGAGGAAGCAAAAGACCTGTACATTGAAAACTATAGCACTCTGAAAAAAAAGAGATGGAAGAGGATATAAGAAAATGGAGGATCCAGGAAATTAGCTCAGTGGAGCCACTGCCTTCCTTGCAAGCATAAGGTCTTAGGATCGATCTCCAGTAACCCCCTCTCCAAATCCACTGTTCCTTGGTAGGAGAACCAATTCATTGAAAATGGCTATACTTCCAAAACTGTTATACATATTCAAAACAATCCCAATTTAAATCCCAGCAGTACATTTCACAGAACTAGAGAAAACAACCCAAAAATTCATTTGGAACCAGAAGAGACCCAGAATAGCACAAGCAATTCTAGGCAGCAGTGACATGACAGGGCATATTACAATCCCCAACTGAAATTATATTGCAAAGCCATTGTGATAAAAAGAGCAGGGTACTTACTGTCAAAGAAACGTATCTGAAGATGAGTGCAATAGATGAGAAGATGCAGAAACAACTCCAGACATACTCAGCTACTTCATCTTTGACAAAGGAGCCAACCATCCTCACTGGAGGAAAGATACCTCTTTAATAAATGGTGCTGGAAAAACTGGACTTCAAATTGCCAAAGATTAAAACTAGACCCATATATTTCACTGTGCACTAAACTAAAATACAAGTTGATTAAAGATCTGAGAATTAAAACAGAAACACTAAACCAGCTGGAAGATAAGTTAGGTAGAACACTCAAAGATATTGGCATCAGATAAGACTTTATGAACAAATCCTTAGTATCATGGGAGTTAGCACAAAGAATCAACAACTGGGATCTCATCTTATTTAAACCTGCAGTGCAAGAGAAACCACCAACAGAGCTAAGAGGCAGCCTACAAAGTGGGAAAAATTCTTTACCAGCTGCTCCTCAGATAAAAGTCTACTATCTAGAATATATAAAGAACTAAAAAAAAGACCCCCCCAAATATAAAGGCCCAACTAAAAAATGGGCATCTGAAATGAACAGACATTTCTAAGACAAACAAGTAAAAGCAGCTAATAAATATATGAAAAAATGTTCATTGCCGCTAGTCATTTGAGAGATGCAGATGACAACACTGAGATTCCACACCTTACCCTGGAAAGAATGGCTATCAAGAAATCAACCAGTAGAAAATTCTGGTGGGGTGAAAGGAGCCCTTCTCCATTGTTGATGAGAGTGTAGACTGTTGCAGCCACTATGGAAATCAATATAGAGATTCCTAAAAAAACTAGGACTAGAGGTCCCATTTGACCCAGCTATTCCCCTGCTGGGTATCTTCCCAAAAGAATGAAAAGAATCATACCACAGTGATGCATGTGCACCCATGTTTATAGCAGCACAGTTTGTAATAGCTAAAACTTGCTAATAGCCCAGTTGTCCATTTACTGGAGACTGGATAAAGAAGATTTTTAAAAAAATAAAATGAAGTACTACTCAGCCATAAAGAACAATAAATGATAGACATTTATATCTAAATGAATGCACATTGAGGCCATAAGTTAAATAAACAGGACAGACATGTAAATACTGAATAGTTTCTCTGGTGTGAGAAACTAAAAGTGCTAATAAGGATCAAAATGCATAATTGATAATGTGAAATAGGAAAAAAAGGTCTAAAGGAGTTGGGGAAGTGGGAGGGGTAGGGGAAGGAAAGAAGGAAAAGGAAAAAATGAGAGAGAAAGAAAAATGGAAACAAAGTCTTCTTAAATAGGGAAGGGTGGAGTGGAATGGGGAAAAAATAAGAACAAAGATACGTCACTAAAGGTACAAGATCCCAATGATGAATGTAACTGTATCATATATCTAAAATGTACCAGTAAGCTTAATGGAAAAAAATCTTCAAGCAATGGTCTGGCACAGTTGGAGCCTGTAATACAGTGCCAATCTTAGAACATTGCAGTTGATGCTGGAGAGTGCTGTGTCCTAGTCAAGGTAATGAAAAGAAGGAGGGCACCTACCTGACTTGTAGGGCTAGAGGTTAAGGAGAAAAAGAGAAAAGCCAGATGTACTTGCACAGGGTTGTAGAGAAGTAGTGTCCTCAGGGAGATCTGGGTTGCAGTTCGAACATACAGTTGATGCTAATCTCCATGTTCACTGGAGCCCTGTTCACAAAGATCAAGAAAGGGAGACAGTCAAGGGATAAATGGACAAAGAAAATGTGGTACATATACACAATGGAATACTATTTAGTTATAAAAAGAGTAAAGCCCTGCCACACAACATTTAGCAGGAGTGCATAGTTCTGTTTCTGACTGATAGAACAGTGGAATGCTTTGGGGAATTAGGGATGGGTGAGAGGTGGGGTAAAAAATGAGATGCACAGACCAAGTGGGAATAATGGTTCAGATAATGAGCGAAGTCCCAGGTTTCTTTATGTGATTGGGATAGACAGGAATGATAGTCAAGATGGAGACCAGGGCTGACAATTTCAGGAAAGACAAGAGGGCAGGTTGTGTGAGTGGGGTTGGGGGGCTGGGCAGCCACTGTGGACAGCAAAAGAGGGAGTTTTGACAAGAGCAGGGTGCACTGTGACTCCTGCAGGTGGAAGTGTGGAGGCCAGGTGAGAGGAGGGCATATGGGTTGCAGTGCTTTTCCTTCAGGTTACTCTTCGCTTCTTAATTTTATTAATATATATTTATGTTACATATATTAACACATATTTACAAAAGTTTTTACTTTTCATATTGTGAAGTTCATCAGTCTTTTTTCTTCATGGTTTTGAGTATATTCTAAGGAATGTCTTCCCTTTTTCAAAATCTTATGTGTTTTTTGAAAATGAAAATATTTAAAAATGTTTTTAGTATTTTTATTTTCCACCTGGAGTCTATTTTAGATTGTTGAGTATGTAGGAATCCTGATTATTGTCTTTTTTTCCTACATGGCCAGGTTAATGTCCCAACAGTGTATTTTGAAATAACCCAAGATACTCTTTAAATATTTATTTATTACATAATTCACATTTTTCCTTCTTGGCTCCTAAATAGTCTTGCACTAAAATTTTCAGTGGATAACTTTTTAAAAGGTTTCGGTGATTTTGGCCTTCCATCTCTCTATTTTTAATAAAAATATGAAAGCAGATTGTCTTCTGCCTTTAAGATACAAATATATCCTTGAACATTTAGCATTTTGGATACTTTGGTTGTCCTTAGTGGTAGGGAATTTTGGGGGATAAATTAGGTAAAATAAGTCCTGAAGGAAAACCCCTTGGTCAGTGTTACATTTCCTAATGACTTGATTTTGATTAATATACTTTCTCCAGAAGAATGTGAGGTTGTGGATCCATGGGAAAATCCATGCACTGATCAGCAGTCTTAGAAGAGACATTTTTCCAGGAAGCCAGGAAGCCTTGCTGATTAGGTAACATGGCATTTCTGCCAAATGCACAAATGACTCTTATTTTTCATTTGTCTTATATTTAGAGTTGCTTCAGCTCTCGAGTTCTTAAATCCATAAGACTTTCTATTCTGAGAGCGGATGGGACACTAACTTGCACTGCTCTAGAGAAGTGGGTAACAGACCAGCACTGGCAGTTCTTGCCTCTGTCCTGTTGGGTAGGAGCTGAGCTTACAGCTATTCTCCTGCTCACCTCTCTTATTATAGTCTGCCTGAGTCCATCTCTCTTCTCTCTAACCTCTGGTCCAGATGGGCTTCTTCATTCTCTTTCCAACACACAAATGAGAATGCCCTGTTGCCCTGCTTAGCAAGTTCCTATGGCTCCCCGCTGCCCACAGCATGAGGCCCAAACCCTGAGCCTGGAATTCTAGATTCTTTACACTCTGATTGTTCCATCTTTTGCCCTCGCATCCACACCCTACCCCGACCTCCTTTGCTATCTGGCTTCCTGCTATCACACCTCAGCCTTGTTTTCCAAAGTTCCCATTTCTGCAGTTCAACCCACACATTTCCACTCCCTTACTTTCCGAACCAGGGAAATAGGACAGATCCTTTGTGGCTCAGCTCCCATGCCCCCATTTCTAGGGAGCCTTTCTGCTTTCTCAGGCAGACTGCATTGCTTCCATCACTTTCTCATGAGGGTACCTGGAGCACTTAGTTTCTGTCACCATAGAAATACCTCGCCATTTCTCAGGCTGGAAACCAGCTTGCTGCTGGACTAGAGCGGCTTCTGGGTAAAACCAGTTAAATGTTTTGTATCCAGTGTAGTTAAACTGTGTTAGCATTTTATGTACGTTATCTTGTCTTCCTATGAAGTAGATATTTTTATAATCTCCATTTTCAGACAAAGATATTGAGCCTTAAAAAATCAAGGACTTGCACACAGATTGTATATTCACTCAGTGTATTCGGTATGGTTACTGAGACTAACTCCCTTTTTCTAGAGCCCATGAAAGAAGCAGTCCATGTGCTCCATGCAATGTAGTGACTTCTATTGAAGACACTTCCTTGAGTGGGATACCCAGATGGCAACCAGGGCTTCCTCTGTTCCGTGTAGCCGAGGGGAGGGTGAGTTACCAAGCATCTCAGAGTCTCTGTGTCTGCATCTTTAAAACCTCGATAGTAAATGCTTGACTACCTCACCAGGGCTTTGAGAGCATTAAGTGAAATAGTGCAAGCTAAATACATAAAAGCTGGCAGAATAAGTTAGTAACTTCTCTCCTTATCCATCGTTACCCATTCCATGAATACAATAGACTGGCCAATCCTTCCGTCCTGACCAGAGAAGAAAGCCATCAGTGGCAGAGGACACAAGTGACCAGTGGGATGACAGCTTTAGGCCGAGGAAGCACAGCTCATGTGCCATTTCCATGTGGGTCTTGACTAATGAATAATGATTTCAAAAATACTGTGGAGTGTGTGTATGTGTGTGTGTGTGTGTGTGTGTGTGCTGGAGATTGAGCCCAGGGCCTCACCCATGCTAAGTAAGTGCTGTATCATGGCTACATCCCAGCCTCCATATCACTGCTTTTATCTCCATATTCATTTTGGGGGGAAGAATGATCTTGTAAGGTGCTGTAAAAGGGGTTAACTTAAAATTCTCTCTTGCTTGTCCTAAAGGAATTATCAGTCTTGCCACAAGAGCTCAGAGTTTAGACACTGGCTTTAAAAATCAGGAGGAAAACAACCCCGCAGAGATTCTTCTGATATGCTTTTGTGGCACCACTCACGCCATGCTCAAATGACTTCAAAGTTCTCTGTTTCAGTGATAAGATCACTGCTCCATGGCTGGAGAGAGCGGGGAAGGAACCCTGTTCAAAACTTTTGAAGCAGGGCTTTACAGAGCTTTGTAGACGTCTTTATTTCGTTTGACTTTGATTATCAAGTTTAGCACCTACTCCACGTGAGGTGTTAGGGTAAAGAGCAAAGGGTGAGAGCCAGGTCCTGGAGTACTTTTTTTGTTTGTTCAGTACTGGAGGTTATCTCCAGCCCTTTTAAAATTATATTATTATTATTATTTTTTAAACTTTGAGACAGGGCCTCCCTAGGTCATTCACTAAGTTGCCCAGACTGGGCTCAAACTTGCAATTCTCTTGCCTCAGGTTCCTGAGATCACAGGTGTGCATCACCACACCCAGCTCACTGGGACTATCAAGAACTATTTTTGGAGTCCCAGAAGAGAAGACCAGTCCATCCAGCAGTCAGTGGGTGGGCAGCTGGTAGTCAGGAGCTGGCTTCCCAGAAAAGATATGCCAGGATCTGAGTCTTGGAAGAAGAATGAGCTGTAAGAAGGAAGGAATGATCTTTCTTATTCACAGAGTCATGCCTGCTACGAGGACTGGGAATAAACCTGTACCGAACATTTAGTCCTATAGAGTTTTATAGATACTACTGAACTTAATATTCAGACTAACCTTTTGAGGTAGGTATTTTGGAGATGAGGAAATATAGGAATATTAAGCAATTTTTCTAAGATTCTACTACTAGAATGAAGAGACTGGAATTTGATTCAGAACAGACTGTAAAGTTTTGGAGATTCACAGGATTTCAATTAACTAATTTTACATGACCTTCAGTCAATATTTACACACACTATAGTACAGTCATTCTTGTCACAGTGACGTCACAGCATCTTAAAACTTCATCAAAGGGCCACAGATTTAGCTCAGTGGTGCCTTTGGCCTTGCAAGCACAAGGTCCCAAGTTCAATCCCTGGTACAAAAACAAAACAAAACAAAATAAAACAAAAAAAACAAACCAAAAAAACCCCTTAAACGGTTAGCTTTGGGCTGAGGATTTAGCCCACTTGTTCTGCTGCTTGCCTCACAAGCCAAACACAAGGTCCTGAGTTCAATCCCCAGTGCAAAAAACCAAAGAAATGAAAATTGTATCAAGAAACCATATATGTAGGTTTGTTTGGGGTCTTATTCGAAAAGAATGGAAAGGAACTTGGCTATGTGTGATCAGATACAGTGGTATAAAAGGCATTAATGAGAATATGATTACTTTAGTAAAAACACACAAGCATAAATTTTAAAAACTAATGCAAAGCATGTGTCATCAGAATTGAGTTTGTTATTTTAATTCTGAATCCAATTCTATGAATATAAAATAAGTTAAAATATTAATGCATATGTGAACTGACTTAAATTTTTAATTAAGTACTGTATAAAAAATTGGATTGAGACCCATGTGAATCTCTTTTTTTCTTTTATGGTCAAGTCACTCAAATGTCACAACATCCCATGAATGAATACCTGTATACCTGTTGTCAAGGCAGGTGTCACCTTTACTTTACAGATGAGGAAACTGTGAGATTATGTGTCTACTCAAAGCCTTTGTTCAGGGCATGGCAAAGATAGCGTTAGAGTACAGGACATTCAGAAGCAAAAGGCAATAGGGGATTCATAATGTGCATTTAGTCCCTATAGTAACCCTACTAGGTATTTTTTTTCATGTTTAGAAATGAGAAAACTGAGGCTCAGAGATGGAATCAAGTTAGAAAGCTATGAAGTGGCTGAGTTGGGATTTGAACCTGGATTTCCAAAGCCACACATTTGTTCTATACATTTCTGCAAGCCATCTGTATTTTTCTCACTTGTATGTAAATATCAAGCAGAGTGCCAGTCTCATTGTGAGCAACTTTTGAATGACTAATGGTGAGTAGAATATACTAGTGACTAAGAAGGAGGGCAAAAAGCAGAGTATTTGATACAGTCTAAGTCTACTGTCAAAGGAAGCTTATCATGTTGTCAGGAAAAGTCTCTCTTGTTAAAGAGGCTTTCCTTTTCTGCTATCCTTCCTATTCAGTGAAGGATTATTGTTCCACTGATACAAGTAGAAGGCTATGCCAAGGGAGTGAAATTCGAATAAAGGAAAGTTTGTTGGGCAAAAGGACATAGGGTATTACTGAAAAGTATTACGGGAAATATTTTGGAGTCCTTTTTCAAAGGTCTAGAAGCACAAAGTTGTACAAAGTGCTTCTCTAGAGCCCTGGTGCGTTGTTTATGGAATAACTCTCACTTTTCCCTGACTCCAGGGCACCCTTATGCAGAACACCTTCACCTCCTGTCTTACCGGAAGTCCGTGCAAGGCCCTTCTAATTAGTGTCTCAGCCTGGAGGCCAAATGCAAGACACTTTTCCTTATTTATTAAAGATAACATTTGTCAGCCTGCTAATACATAACATGGGCTTTAATTGAACCGGATTCTTAGTTATTCAACAAATATTTGTTAAATAGCTATGAACCCAAGGGAGGACAGGGAGGATGCATTAACTTTCCTTAGTGGCAGAGAAAACCTGTTTTTCTGTGAAGCTCCCTAGACTCAGGGTTCTAGTCCCGCTTCCACCATTAATGATTGCACGATCTGGGCTGCTAGCACCTTACTTTGGATGTCTGTAAATCTCAGCTATTCATTGGATCCTGGCCTAACTATGCCTTAGGGGGAAATCGGAGAATGTGTGGGAGTGTACAGGGTCACTGAAATGACAGGGTTGTCATTGGCATTTAGTACCCAGGAACCAGGGATGATAAATGCTGTACCACGGGGGTCAATTGCTCACCACAAGAATGTTTTCTGAACAAGACCTTAACTGCGTCTCCACTGAGAAACACGGAAACTGACCGCAGTTTTTGTACTCTTAAGGTCAAGACAGTGACTAAGGGCAAATTATGCCTCTGCTAACTTTGACAAGGTCAACAAGCAAGGGTGTTAACTACAGGCAAGCCACTGGCAGAGTGCTTTCCCGGGAGCTGATGAACACAAAAGGTTGTGGATGTGTAAATACTAATGGTTTCTACCATGAATGCTAGCAAAAATGTTACTAAATTCTGTTCATTATTGTAGCACATTTTCTATTAATTATCTTGGACAATGTGTAAAGCAATAGCTTGCAGCCCACATGGAACATTAATTTTGCTAATGAATTCAGTGACTGTATTTTCCCAGGCTTCTTATTCTCAGTTCATCTCCATACCATCTTCGTTCAAATGAAAGTGCCCAGGCTTGGTAAACTTGCCTTCCTCTCACTGACTTTCTTTCATTACAGAAGAGCTATGTGCTCTAGATTTATTGGTGCCTAATTATTTCATCTCGCCACTAAAGCTAATTGTCAATAAGGATAATGAAAACGACTCCCAGACATTTTAGCAATTTGAATAATCATAAGACTCTCAGTGGCATGATGCCAGCTGGCAGTGCCATCCCAGGACAGTTCTGTTGAGATTCAGAGTACTCTCCTCTGGAACAAGTCCGTTCAGAGCCCTCTGTGCCTTGAGGATTATAAGGCTCCAGACAATAAAATCTACTTTAAAAATACGAACATACACAAAAATGTTGTTATTGACGGAGTCAAACTTTCAAACTCTTTCCCCTATTTCACTAAGCTGCAGCATAGCCCCCCCACCAGCAATCTGCTTACCCCAGATTTAGAAGGACATACAGGTTTTCTTCTCCCCTACTTTTTATGTCTACCTGGCTTCATTTTCTCTTTTTTCCTGGACTTGAGTACCCATTGGCATCGGCACATTACATTTGATCCATATGCAGCAGACTCCATTGCCACAATCAGATTTAGACTTTGTTTGTGGTAGCCCTGTGTCCATCTTATGCGATGGATCATGACTGATCATGATTTAATCTTGACATGTCTGTCCCCCCTTTTCCAAGCCTCTCTTTCAGAGAACAGTTGTCATGATAAACAGTTCTGGACAATGACATCTTGATACAGAGGAGGAATTATTTTGGAGAGATTTCTAGAGAAGCTCATGAAATACAGCAGGTGTTTTGTGACCAGTAGGTAGAGCAGAGTGATACAAGTCATCTGCTGCTTGATGACATCTTTCAGCACTTGTCCAAACCTGCCTGGTTAGTTTAGGACTTCTTGAAATTGGGGAAAAAATAGCATCTGTTTGGCTAAGCCATGGTAGCAGACTTTTCTGTTATTTATAAGTATTAACCTTCCCAATTTGCCATTTTTATGCTTATTAAGAATATAATCTTGAGGATTTGAGAAATTTTGACATGAAATGTTGCTGGAAGCAGTAGAGTGATCTCAACTTCAATGACACAGTGCTTCTTTCTCCAGCCTGTGATTAGGGTGTGTCGAGTATGTTTGGGTAAAGTAGATGCTGTTGTTGCCCCAGATGTACTTTAAGAAGCAAAACCAAGTGTCAGCTGAGAAGGATGTAAAAATATCAGGTCACCGCCAAGCTGCCAGTTCTGTTTTATAGTACAGCTGTGAGAAAGAAAGGAGATATTTGCTGGATTTAGTTAAATTGACACACAGGGAGACTGCTGTGAGTCGTGTGGTACTTATGCTGTATGGTCAAGTGGCTGAGAAGACCTATGGTGGTTCCCAGTGGAAATAATTTACATTTTGGTTCCTGGAAAAAGTAATGAACTAAGAGCCAACGTCTCAGAAACTTATTTCTACCTCAACATTTTACTTAGCCTTGCTAAGTGTCTGTCAGTTTTCAACTCTAAAGTGTGGATAATAACCATGTCCATTTTACAAAATTGCTATGGAAAGCAAGGGAGTGGAAGTGTATGAAATTTCATTTTATAGCATATTTGCTATGCAAATGTAAGATGTCACTAACATTATCCTAATCATATCATCCCAAGTTTTGAAAAACTGATGTGATTCTTAGTGTTATTTTATCAATTTGGCTTTGAAGACAGGCCATCAGTTTATTTTCACTTGTCCCTTTCTGAGGTGGGTAATCTATCATGATGCAAGTCTGTCTATCACAGTTTTGTTTATGCCTTGGAGTTTAAACATTCTGACTTTTCAGACACATGGTTAATGGATTCAAACATTGGTATATTTCTCTACTCTGGTGTATCAGAGAGAAATCATCATACATATCTTTAATTTCAATTCTATTAATAAAGCAGTTAGGCCAGAGAACTTTACTTAAGTAGATTACACAATTTAAGATGATGTTTAAAAGAATTATAAACATTTATATGCACTTAGCTATGGCAAGCATTAAATTTTCCATGAGAGAGTATTCTTTTCATTTTTATTATAGAAAATGAAAAGAAGAAAAAAAAAACAGTAAAGTTAAAACTCTGTCCAACCACACTGACCACTACTCTTGTATTCGGTGTGTCTCTGATGCCCACAGACACATAAGATTCAAGCAGTTATTGGGAATAAAAGTTGTCTTGGTTGGGTCATTTCTGAAACCCTGGCGATTGCTTAGGAAACCACGTATCTATTGCTGTTCTAAAGGCAAAGGTCCACAGTCAGACCAGACAACTAGAAGCCAGAAGACTGAGTTCTTTGCATGAGTGGGTGTGAGAGCTTTGACCAGAGAAAGTGCCTTGAACTGAAGAGTGCAACAAACAAACCAGCACCAGCAAACCTCCCCCAAACCAAGGGTTTCAGATCCTTCTTTTGGAGCTAGAGCTGCAGAAAGAGAGAGGTAGATGTGGAGAGTAGAGATATACAGAAGGGACTTGAAGAATGAGAGCCATGGACAACAGCCAAGAGGCAGTCACAGTGGTTGACAAGCAGGAACTGTGAGTTAGAGAGGAGACCAAGGCATGAGGTGCATTTGGTGGTGGCACAAGTAGAGGAGAGACCAAAAGGAAGGGCATCCTGTGAAAAGACAAGACGTAGAAGACTTCTTCAAGGTGACAAGAAGGCAGGTGGCCTCCTGACCACTCATTACAGGTCAGCAGCACAGAATGGAGCACGAAATCATGGCTGTGTTTTCTGCAGAGACAGGGCAGCTGCATCTCTACAAGTGCCAACAGCACTGCCTTCAGACTGTTCCCTTTTTATTCCTCTGCTTGTGTTTCACATGATCTGACCTAAAAATCTACTTCTGTTCCAATCAGCCTGAAAGACCCAAATAAAGTCTCCACTCACATATGTGTATATTTTGTTTTTTTGTATTTTAAATGAAAGTATCCATTTGTTCTGTCTGATAATTTATTTATTTTCTTTACATAAGTCAAGAACATTTTTCCATACAGTATTTTTTTATTTCTTCTTATTTTTTTCTTTTTTAAAAATTAAGTTTATTGGTACACTTTAGGTATACAATATGATGACATTCATCATTGGGAATTTGTATCTGTACATGACATACCTTGGTTCTTATTTTTTCTCATTCCCCTGCCCTCCCTTCCACCACCACCCCCTCCCTATTTACAAAGACTTTGTTCCATGTATTCCTTTTCTTATTTTGTTCCTTTCCCCGACCTTCCCTTCCCCTTTGACCTTTTTCTCTCTGGAACTTTTCTTCCTATTTCACATTATCTATTATACATCCTTGTCCTCATTTACACTTTCAGTTTCTCACACAAGAAAAGCTATTCAGTATTTACACGTGTGTCCGATTTATTTCACTGAAGAGTATGGCCCCAGTGTGCATCCACTCTCCTATACCTGTCTCTAGTTTCTCATTCTTTGTGGCTGAGTAGTAGTCCATTTTATCGGAAAAAAGTCACATCTTCTTTATCCAGTCTCCAGTCCATACAGTATTAATAAACACATTTCTATCATTTTAATGATGGATTGAATGCTCGCATAAAATTTCCCCTTTTGCCCTAATGTACAGGTAAATTCCACATAAAATAGTAAAAGCATATTAAAGCTATATATCTGGGCTTAAGAATAGGAAAGGGAATCATCCTAAGCAGAAACTGAGAGAATATAAAGTGCTAAGGACAGAGAGGTTGTAAGTAGCAGTAAGAGGGGGCTGAAACATCGTGTGCTTCAAATTTGTATCATTGGTCAAGGGAACCCAGGCCTAAGAAAGCTTCCAGAAATGGAAAGTGAGAATGTGTATCATGCTTGGGATTAGAGACTGGAAAATAATGCAGAATTATAGCTTGGAATGGACCGAGTGCTAGGCAATAGCAGAAGAAATAGGTTCTCTCTCTAAAGGGGGCCCAGATCTACGTGACTTTTGGTCTGGGACTTGGAAACAGTCATCCTTGTGGGGTCGACTAAGGTGCCGTCAGCTAGTTGAGTGCCAAACCCTCATTTAGGGCTGCCTGGGAGCCAGTCCTGAAAGTGAAAAGTTCTAGTAGTAAATTAAATAAGAACAAGGAAGGCAGGCAGAGAGCTCATACCAGAGACAAGGGGAGACTACAAAAGGCAGCAATGGAAAGAGTTCAGAATTGGGCTAGGGAGAAGAAATAGATCAAAGATAGAGGATGAAACATGCTCCTGCACACCCTGGGCACTTGCTTTATGACAGATACGGTTTTATAAATTAGTGGGGAAAAGAATGCATTATTTCATAAATAGTATAGGAGTTCTGTTATGAGCAGCAGGCTTTCTTTCCCTCCCTCCCTTCCTCTCTCCCTCCTTTCCTTCCTCTCTTCTTCCCTCACTGCCTCCCTCTTCCTTCTCATCCTCCTCTTTCTCCTCTCCTCCATAATTTCCCTAGGTAGGATGCCTAATACTGTGTCAAAAGTGACAGTAGTAGGTATCCTTACCTTGTTTCTAAGCTTAGAGGAAAATCTTTCAGTGTTTTTTTATCCATTGAGTATGCCATTAACTGTGACCTTTTCATGATGGTATTTTAATGCTGAGATACTTTTCTTTTATTCTTTGTTTATTGAATGTTTTTAACAAGCAAGGGTTTTGAGTTTTGTTGGAGGATTTGTTTGCATGTACTGAGATGAGAGGATTTTGATTTTTTGTTTTGTTAATATGGTGTATCACATTTATTGATTTTAGTATGTTGAATAATCTTTGAGTCTCTGTGATAAATCTCACTTAGACATGATGTATTATCCTCTTAATGTGCTGTTAAATTTGTTTTGCTGGTATTTTGTTGGAAAATTTTATATTTATATAGGATATTGGCCTGTAGTCTTCTTTTCCTGTAATGTGGCTTTGGCACCAGGATAATGCTGGCCTTATAAAATGAATTTGGAAGTGTTCCTTCTTTTTCAATTTTGTTGGAGGAATTTAAGAAGTATTGGCATTCATTATTCTTTGAATATTTGGTGGAATCCTCTAGTGATGCCATCTGGTCCTGGGCTTTTTTTTGTTGAAAGGGTTTTCATCACTAGTTCAATCTCCTTACTAGTTAAAGATTGCTTTAAATTTCCTGGTTTTTTTTTTTTTTTTTTTTTTTTTT
>NW_022900930.1:11983093-11991248 GCF_012274545.1 Fukomys damarensis
TTTTTTTTTTTTTTTTTTTTTTTTTTTTTTTAATGATTCAATCTTGGTAGGTTGTATGTTTCTAGGAATGTATGATTTTTTTCTAGGTTATTCAATTTGTTGGTATGTAATTATGCATAGTATTTTTATATTCCTCTTTATTTCTGTGGCATAGTTGCAATGTTTCCTTTTCCTTCTCTTCTTTTATTTATTTTAATGTTCTCTCGTCTTCTTGGCTAGTCTCCACCAGTGGTGGCAAACCTTTTAGAGACTAAGTGCCCAAACTGCAACCTCAAACCCACTTACGTATTGCAACGTGCCGACTCTGCAATTAGACCCGAATGCTTGTCTGCTGGCACCAAGCAGGTCAACTTGGCCGTCGTGCTGTTGGAGAAGACTCCGTGTGCCCGCTGTGGCACGTGGGCCACAGGTTTTCCTCCGCTGGTCTAGGTAAAGCTTTATCAAGTTTGTTGATCTTTTTAAAAACCTACTCTTTGTATCATTGATTTTTGGGTTGCTGTTATTCTTCTAATTTCATGTATTTCTTATCTCATCTTACTATTACCTTTCTTTTGCTAAATTTGGACTTAGTTTATACTTAGTTTCCTAGCTCTTTGAGATACAAAGTTAGTTTGTTTATTTGAGATAGTTATTCATTTTTAATGTATGTTTTTACCTCTATAAACTTTATTCTTGCTACTCGTTTTGCCTTATACCATCAATTTTTGCATTTTGGGTGGGGGGAGGTTACTGGGCATTGAACTCGGGACTTTCCACTTGTGAGGCAGGCATGGTGCCACTGAGCTAAACTCCTGGCCCTTTGGCATGTATTTTGATATGTATCTTTATTTTCACTTGTCTCAAGATATTTTCCAATTCTCCTTTTAATTTCATCTTTGACTCATTGGTTGCCCAAGAATATTAATTTTCACATATTAGTGAATTTTCTAATTGTCTTTCTGCTATTGTTTTCTTGTGTCATTCCATTCATGTCAGAAAATATGGTGTGATTTCATTCTGCTTAACTTTGTTAAGATTTGTTTTGTGACCTATCATATGCTTGAGAAGAAAATGTGTTGTTCCACTTGTGGATAAATGTTCTGCATATGTCTGTTAGGTCCATTTGGTCTACATTACTGTTCCTGTCCTCTGTGCCCTTCCTCTTCTTCTGTTTGGAAGTTGTTTTCAACACTGGAAGTGGATCAACGGAGTCTTCTATTATTGTGTTGATGTGTATTTACTCCCTTCGGTTTTCTTCATCTTTATTCTGATAAGAAAGATGGCAAAACTAACCTTTAAAGCTGAAGGAGAAATAAAGACTTTTCCAGAGAAGCAAAAGTTAGCAGAATGTATTCATACACATGCTGGATACATATATAATGACAGCTTCTTGAAATTGATTATTTTATCATCACATAATATCTTTCCTTACTTATTCAGAAGGTTTTGTGGCCACCCCTGCTGCCTTTGGTTAGTCTTCTCTAGCCAGTATAAAGCTATGTTGGCCTTTTGTTGTTATTTTTTTTTTTTTACTTTGTTTTTATCCATTCAGTCTGTCTGCGCATTTTGACTGAGGAGTTCAATACATCTACGTTTAATGTCGCAACTATAGGGAAAGTCTTACTATTGCCATTTGGTCATTTCCTGTCATATAGACTTTTCTTTTTAAAATCTATTGTTTTCCTTTCTTATTGCCTTCCTTTGTATTTTGTTGGAAGGACATGATTTGGTTCCTGTCTCATTTTCGTTTATATATCTTTTCTCAGTATTTTTGTAGTGGTTATCAAGAGCTTACATAAAATAGCTTTTAGTATTAGCAACTTGTTTTAAGCTGAACAGCTCAACTTCAATTGCATACAAACTCTACTTTTGAACTTTTTCCCACCCCACACTTCATGTCACTGATGCCTCAAGTTACATCTTTTGACTGTGTATCTATTAACATAGTTTATAGTAACAGTTTTAAAAATATTTTTAAACCTACATACCCAAATTAAAAGCAGTTTATGTACCACATTCCAGCTTTATAGTATTATGTATTTGTCTATACATTTATTTCCCAGGGAGCTTTATACTTTCATGTCATTGTCTAGGTTTATTTCACCCCAATTTGAGTCTCTAGCATTTCTTGTAACCATATCTAGTGGTGGTGAATTCTCTCAGCTTTTGTTTGTAGAAAGTATTTCTCCTTCAATTTTTAAGGACAGCTCTGCTATCCTTCTTAGCACTAGTGATACAAGAATAGTATTCTTGGTTGGCATTTTTTTTTCATTATGTTGAATATATCATTCCACTCCTTTTTCATCTGCAGAGGTTCTGCTAAGACATTTGCTGATTGTCATATATAAATTCCTTGTACACCATGAGTCATCTTTCTCTTGCTATTTTCAAACTTGTCTTTGTCTTTGATAATTTGACTGTAATATATCCTTAGTGTGGACTTTGTTGGGTATTATTTTAGTTTGGATCCATTGAGGTTCTGAATTTTCCATGTCCATATTCTGCTCTGATTTGGGAATTTTCATGTATTATTTCTTCATATAGCCATTCTACCTCTTCTTTTTTATTTTTGTCTTTTTTATTATGGCCCATAAGTTCCCTACTCTTTTTCATCTTTTTTTTTTCCTTTTTGCTCCTCTGACTTAGTAATTTCAAATGATTTGTTCTTGAGCTCCTTGACTCTTCAACTTTATCAAGTTTGCTATTGGACCACTTCAACTCCAAAATTTCTGTTTAAATTTTTTATGTTTTCTATTTCTTGTTGATATTCTCATTTGGGTGATGCATCATTTTGTTATGTTCAATAAATACCATTGTGATTATTCAGAGTTCTTTTTCAGGTAATTCATACCTCCATTTCCTTAGGGTCAGTTTTGGAGATTCATTTTGTTCCTTTGATTGGTTATGTTTCCGTGTTTCTTCATGTACCTTGTGACCTTTCCTAGTCTTTATGGATTGACTTCATACAGGGAGAAACCTTCACCAATTATCCAGGCAAGAGATTCTAGGGAGCTCTTAAATGTTTTCAGTGAATTTGTTTTCTCTGGCTCTGTGCATGCATCTTCCCACCTAGGGGATTTCTTGATATTTTCAAGAGCTCATAATCTCTTGCTTCTACTGATGTGTGCCTGTGGCAGGCTCTCTGAATCGCCACAAGCCTCTCAGCTCTCTTGTCTGCAGCAACTCTCAGCCTTCTAGAGTATGCCAGATTCTAGGAAGAACTTCTGGGGGAAAAAATAGCCTCTTGGAAAGCCCCTGGAAAACCAGGAATGTTGAAAGTATATTCCAGCTTTTCACTCCCTAGGGAGAAGCCAGGGACAACAACAACAACAAAAAGTTTTTTCCTGCTTGCTCCATGCCATGATGTGAGAGGGACCATGTGAACTGAATGTCAATGTTAACATGTCACCTTTATTCTCAGTGTCCTCTTAGCTCCCTCACCCATCCATGTTTAAATTTAGGCAAGACAGAAAACAGTCCTTTCAGGGAACTCTCTAAAATTCTACAAGTTGGTTATGTGTTTCATTCTCCTCTTTTCCTCCCAGGAGAGAAGATAGGAGTTTATTTTCTCCCAGTCACACTGCACTGATCTGGGAAAGGGGGCCACTAATTGTGCTACTGGCTTTAATGTGGCTGGCTTTGTACCTGCCTGGGGTGCAGTAGCTCTTACCTGTAGTCTGAAGTTGTCACAAAGAGAATTGGTCTATGTATCATTGAATCTATGTCTCTGTGAGAAGCAAGGTCTGGATCTTCATGTTCTGTCCCTTTGCTTGCCACATATATGTATATTTTTTCTTATAAAACAAGAAAGAAGTAGTTTTAAATGTTTTTCTACCAGTTACCCATAAAAGGAAACTAGTGAAATTAATTCTAATAATGCTTTACTTAGAGCAATATATCTTTAATAATATTTCCATTTCAACATATAATCAGTGCACAGTGATTATTCCAGTATTTTATTATTAATGACAATAACAGTAACAATTACTACTTTACATTCTTTAAGTTTTAAGTTTTTGAAACTCAGTGTGTATTTCACATTTTGACTACATATCAGCATGAATTAATCACAGTTCTGGGGCTCAGTAGTTACATGCTGCCTTGTTCAACATTGAGATATAATTTAGGTCCATAAAATAGATATTTAAAACATAGATTTGCTTCTATAAACAGATTAAACAACCATACAAATAATATGGGGTTATTTACAGGAAAAAAAACTGAATGGGGTTGGGGATTTAGCTCATGGCATTGTGCCTGCCTTGCAGGTGCAAGGTCTTGAGTTTGATCCCTGGTACAAAAAAATAAAAAATGTGAATGATGAAATTTTATGGAGTTAGAAAGGGGCTCTGGAGAAGAGGGAAGGTAGAGCAAAAATGATCCAAACATGATCAAGATGTAATATGTATATGTACCAATTCCTCAAGGTGAATGTAATTATTATATATTATAAATGTATACTAATAATTAAAACTTTAAAATAAAATATTTTTTCAAAGATAGAGAAATGCAAATTAGAATATTAAAACACCATTTTTCATCTACTGTATTAAGTGAAGAGAAAAAAATTATGGAACTATTGCAGGATTTATTTTCTGGCTTTTTTTTCCAAACAGAAAGATATTCCGTCTCTTTCCATGTGATAATGTGTTAATTTTTATTTGCATCTTCATTACAAAGTAATAATGAGATTACCACATAAGTATGTATCCTGCATTTACTGATAAGTCTCCAGTTTCTTTATCCAGTCCATCAAATTTTACCAGAACTTAGCTTTTAAAAAAAACAAAAAGTTTAAATTTCTGTATGTGACATGCTATGTTAACATAGGCTTTCATTATAGTCAAAAAGATCATTCACATTTCTGAGAGAATTCAATTTTTCTCTTTCTGACAGGTTAAATTACACATTTCTGTCCAGATTAATTTTTTTCTTCTCTAGTGCCTTTTCTACCAATCTTTCAATTATTGTGAATGATCTATAAGCAACTACCTGCAGGAGTCAATGTTGAGAGAAATTCCTTTCTGTAAGAAATCTCTTTAAGTGTCATTGTAATCTGTTTGAAAGTTCAGGCTTCTGTAGAGCATTTCTAGACAGAAACTCACCTATAATGGATAAAATGTTCCCAGGCCCCCAGCTGTAAGATCTGTCCATACATCTAGTCTTAGTCAAGTAGAGCCATTGATGAGAACAAGAAATCTTTTCTGTGGCTGAATAAAAAGACTAGGGGAACTGCTTTTAAAATAAAGACAGAAAAAAGGAAAGGAAATGTTTTATTCCCTAGGTATTGCCATTTGAGAAGAGACCAGAATACAATTGCCAAGCTGAAGAATGGATATCATTGAAATGAGAAATCTCGGCCAGACCAGCCAGGGGCACAAGGAATTATGGGGATTCAACCCTACCAAATATCACTTCAAAGGGTTTCTCTAGGTGCACACACCTCAAAATGATGCTCTTAATTGTCCTACCTTTTCTTTTTTTCTTTCATAAATCACAAAGAAAAAGAGTGTGGGGGAGCCCAGCTGGGAAAGCTAGCTGCTGAACCACTTATGACAAGAATAAGGATAAAATGTTAATTGTCCTCCATTATCTTATCCTCTACACACAGGCAGATGAACATTCTGCCCAAAGAATCTGGGGAATTTGTGATCAGGAACAGTAGTCTCTCTGGTGTGGCAGTATAATCTAAAATATTCTGCATGGAAAGGATGGGAGAAAGAAACAAAAGTGTGTGTGATTTCATCAATTCTCCAAGGCTGTAGCTCCCCAGTAGATTGAAGAAAAATGTCAGGCTCTGTTGTTCTTAGCTAGAGACATTCAGCTCCTAGAACACAGGCACATTAAGGAGAAGCTGAAAGTGTACTGTAATTACTTCTGGGAAACAAAATGGGATTGAACTGTACTTACATCAATACCAGTAGCAAAGGAGCTTTTGCACAAGCTATTATGTTTCTCTGTATTTCTGTCTTCTTCTGTCTCTCCCTTGGCCCGTCTCTCTGTGTTTCTCTGCCTTTCTCTCTCTCTCTTGCACACACACACACACACACACACACACCACCACCACCACTATTATCAGCACAAAAACCCAGGAGACCATGATCAGTTTTCAAAATACAGCAATCTTGGTAAGTCACTTATGAAATGCAATTCCTAAAGTTGGGGTAGAGCCAGGGAATGAGAATTTTCTGTTTCAAGCAAGAGGCAGGATATCTTTTTCTGAACCTCCACTCTACTCAGGAAGATAGGAAGAAGCAACTATATTGTTCTGTGACCTAACCAGGTGACCCGGGAACTGGTTTTTTTGAACTGAAAATTATGCTAGATAGGCAAGCTTTACGTGTGTGTGTTTCAGCCAGTTCACAGGTGCTTTTGCAACATTTTAGTATGAGAACTCTACCATTCTCAGGGGTTAGAAATCATAGTCCCGGGCCCACTCCAGGAAGGGTAGGTGTTCATGTCTGGCTGTGCACCTTGGTGCTCCAGTCTTGCAATTTTTCTCACCAGGAAAATTCATTGTTCCTGCCTCTGTCAGCCCTAGTACCTCAGGCCTGCCTCACTTAAGATTCAATCTGGAGGGAAATAGAACAATTCCTTGATGTAGTGGACAGATCAGTCATGGGTACAGGCTTACTACTTGCTGGGAACTGCTTTCTCCCTAGGCTCTTCTGTGTATGTTTGTCAGACTCAGGAATCCTCTGGTCCCTGAGTTGCTTACTTGGCATCAAAATCATTTAGACTATTATTAAAATTCAGATCCCTGAATTCCACTTCAAACTTGTCAAACAAGGATGGGCCTGGAAATCTGTATGAATAGCCCATCAGAAGGAATATATTACAATTGTTAAGAGCACACACCCTGGAGATTACTTGCTCCCTTCATTAATATTTGTGTGATATTGGGGGGAAATTACTTCATTTTTTTGGTCTCATCTGTGATGTGATGACAATCACCCTAGTACCTACCTTTTAGACAGGATTAAATCCATTTAAAGTGCCTAGAATAGTGCCAGGCACACAGAAATCTTTATAAATGCTGGCTGTTTTATTCTATAACAAACAGCCTTGTAAATTCTTCTAATTCAAGTTTGAGATGCATGGGTCTGTACATTCACCTTGGATCCTAAGTCTGCTTTTTGCTAGGCTCCAGTCTCCATGGGTTGGGAGTACAGCTATCCCTACAACCTATTGTTCTCAAACTTATTTGCTCTTTACCTTGTCAAATCTTTTCAACCCTTCTCTGGGGCACTGGGAGTTGTAACTGTACCCAGTGACCATCAACTCTGTAGTCCACTGAGAAAAGGCAGGCCACTGTCCACTTGAGAAGGACCCATTTCCCAATGGAAAGAAAGAAATGTTCTGTATTTGAACCCCAACTATGGGACTAGAAGACCTTAATCATTTATTTATTTAGTTAGTTACTTTTTTTTTCCCATTTAGTTTATTGGTACATTTAAAGCAAACAATACAGTTACATTCATCATCAGGAACTTGTACCTTTACATGATATATCTTGGTTCTTATTTTTCCCCGTACCCTTGACCTCCCTTCCCTTCTTTCACCCTTCCCTATTTACAAAGACTTCGTTTCAATTTTTTCAATTTTTTCACATTTTTCTTTTCCCTTATTTCCTTCCCCTGCTTACCACTTCTCCTTTAGACATTTTCTTCCTATTTCACAGTATCAGTTATACCATTTGAACCTTATTTACACTTTTAGTTTTTCACACCAGAGAAAATATTCAGTATTTACCCAAGTGTGTCCTATTTATTTCACTTAAGAGTATAGTCTCCAATTGATGAGCACATGGGCTGTTTCCAAGTTTTAGCTATTACAAACTGTGTAGCTATAAACATAGGTGAGCATATATTACTGTGATATGACTCAATTCTTTTGGAAAGATACCCAGCAGAGGGATGGCTGGGTATAATGGGACCCCTAATCCTAGTTCTTTGCGGTATCTCCATATTGATTTCCACAGTGGTTGATCTAGTCTGCACTCTCATCAACAATGGAGAAGGATTCCTTTGTCCCCACAACCCTGCCAGCATTTGTTACTGGTTGATTTCTTGATAGCAGCTATTCCTTCTGGGGTGAGGTGGAATCTCAGTATTGATTTCATTTGCATCTCTCCAATGACCAGTGAAGTTGAATATTTTTTCATATTTATTTGCTA
>NW_022900930.1:11991453-12017876 GCF_012274545.1 Fukomys damarensis
TCTTTATATATTCTAGATAGTAGTCCTTTGTCTGAGGAGTAGCTGGTAAAAAATTTTTCCCACATTGTAGGTTGTCTCTTAGCTCTGTTGGTGATTTCTCTTGCAGTGCAGAAGCTTTTTAATACAATGAGATTCCAGTTCTTGATTCTTTGTGCAAGTTCCCATGCTGCTGAGGATTTGTTTGTAAGGTTTTTTCCTATGTCAACGTCTTGAAGAGTTCTACATAATTTATTTTCCAGTAAGTTTAGTGATTCTGTTTTGATATTTAGATCTTTAATCCACTTAGATTTTAGTTTAGTATATGGTGAAAGATAGGGATCTAGTTTTGATCTTTTTGCAAGTTGAAAGCCAGTTTTTCCAACACCATTTATTAAAGAGGCTATCTTTCCTCCAGTGAGAATAGTTGGCTCCTTTGTCAAATTGAGATAGCTGAGTATATCTAGCGTTGTTTCTGCATCTTCTAATCTATTCCATTGATTCTTGGGTGTGTTTCTTTGCCAGTACCGTGCTGTTCTTATCACAGTGGCTTTGTACCATAGTTTTAAATTGGGAATTGTGATACCCCCTGCCATGTCTCTGTTGCCTAAAATGGCTTTTGCCATTCTACATCTGTTCTGGTTCCAAATGAATTTTTGGATTGTTTTCTCAATTTTTGTGAAATATACTGTTGGGGTTTCAATCAGGATTGCATTGAATCTATATAGTAGTTTTGGAAGTACGGCCCTTTTCACTATGTTGATACTTCCTACCCAGGAGCAAGGGATGTCTTTTCATTTTTTATATCTTCATTGATCACTTTTTTCAGAGTGCTGTAGTTTTCAGTGTAGAGGTCTTTTGTCTCCTTCATTAGATTGATTCATAGATATTTCATGTTTTTGGATGTTATTGTGAAAAGAATTGTTTCCTTAATTTCTCTCTCCATGAGTCTTTTATTTGTGTACCAGAAGGCTATTGATTTTTGAGTGTTGACCTTGTATCCAGCTATTCTACTCATCTTTCAATTAAGTCTAGAAGTCTTTTGGAAGAGTTTTTGGTCTTCTATGTGGAGTATCATATCATCAACAAATAATGACAGTTGAACTTCTTCCTTTCCTATCTTTATTCCTTTTATTTCTTTCTCTTGTCTAATTGCTATGGCTAATGTTTCTAGAATTATATTAAACAGGAGTGGTGATGGTGGGCACCACTAATTGTTCCTGATTTTAGCATGAAGGTTTTCAGTTTCTGATCATTTAATATGATGTTTGCTGTTGGTTTTTCATAGATAGCCTTTATCAGGGTGAGACAAACACCATCTATTCCAATTTTCTGTAGGTGTTTTTTAGAAATCATGAATGGGTGTTGAATTTTGTTGATTGTTTTTTCTGCATCTATTGAGATGATCATGTTTTTTGTCCTTGGCTCTGTTAATATAGTGTATTACATTTATTGATTTATATTGAACCATCCTTGTATCCCTGGGATAAATCCAACTTGGTCAAGTTGCATGATCTTCTCGAATACCCTCTGTATTCTGTTTGCCAGTATCTTATTGAGGATTTTTGCACCTGTGTTCACTAGGGAGATTGGCCTGTAGTTCTATTTTTTGGTTGAGTCTTTTCCTAGTTTTGGAATCAAAGCAGCAGTTGCTTCCAGGAATGAATTTGGAAGTATTGCTTCCCTTTCTATTTCACTGAAGAGTTTAAAGAGTAGTGGCACTAGTTCTTCTCTAAATGTCTTGTAGAATTCAGCAGTGAAATCATTAGGACCTGGGCTTTGCTCTGTTTTAAATGTTTTACTTCCATTTTCAATTTCACTGAACATAATTGGGATGTCTAGACTTTTTTATATCTTCCTCATTCAACTTTAGAAGTTCATATGTATCTAGGAATCTGTCCATTTCTTCTATATTTTCCATTTTATTAGAGTATAGGTTTTTGAAGTAGGTATTGATGATCCTCTGGATTTCTGCTGTATTTGTTGTGACTTCACCTTTTTAATTCCTAATTGCATGAATTTGAGCCTTTTCTTACTTTTTTTTCTTGGTACTGGGGTTTGAACTCAGGCCCTTGTGCTTGTGAAGCAGGCAGTGGAACCACTGAGCCAAATCCCCAGCTCTTTCCTTTCCTTTTTTTTTTTTTTTTGATAAGGTTGGCTAAGGGTTTATCAATTTTATTTATTCTTTCAAAAAACCAACACTTTGATTCATTGATTTTTTTTGTATCATTCTCTTATTCTCCATTGCATTCAGTTTCACTCTGATCGTTATAATTTCCTCCCTTATATGAGCTTTTGGTTTATCTTGCTCTTCTTTTTCTAGTAGCTTAAGCATTAAGTTGTTTACTTTAGCTCATTCTGTTCTCCTAGCTTGCACATTTACTACTATAAATTTCCCTTGTAGAACTGCTTTCATTGGGCCCCATAGATTCCTGTATGTTGTATTGGCATTATAATTTAGTTGTGTTAACTGTCTAATTCTTTAATTTCCTCTGTGACACAATTGTTATTTAGCAGGGTGTTATTCAATTTCCATGTGCTTGTGAAGTTCTTGTGGTTTCTTATGCTATTGATCTCCAGTTTAATTACACTATTGTCTGATAATATAAAGGGGATAACTTCAATTCCTTTGCATTTACTTGAGCATTTTCTATGAGCTAGCAGGTGGTCTGTTTTGGAGAATGACCCATGTGCAGCTGAAAAGAAGGTATATTCTGATTTTGTTGGTTGGAATACTCTGTAGACATCTATTAGATGCATTTGTTCAAAAGCTTGGTTCAGTTCTAGTATTTTGTTGTTGATTTTTTTTTGTCTAGATGATCTATTTGTGACAGTGGGGTATTGAGGTCCCCCACTACAATTGTATTAGTGCTTAGTTTGTTTTTCATATTCATTAATATTTGATTTATACTGGTGGGGGCATTGGTATTCAGTGCATATATGTTTATGATTGTCATTTCTTCCTCTTGGATTGTTCCCTTTACAAGGATGCAGTGGCCTTCTTTGTCTCTCTTAATTAGTTTTTGTTTGAAATCTACTTTGTCTGCAAATAAGATAGCTACCCCTGGTTTTTTCTGGGCTCCTGTCTTATGCAGAACTGCTTTCTATCCTTTTACTCTCAGTCTCTGAATTTCTTTGTGAATTAAGTAAGTTTCTTGTATACAGCATATTGTTGGATTTTGCTTCTTAATCCATTCTGCTGCCTATTTTTTTTTTTTTTTGGACTGGTGAACTGAGACCATTAACATTGATGATTATAACTATTATATATTGACTTTTCTTTGTCAAGTTATTTTGCTGTTGTTGGCTCTTTTATTTTTTATTTTTCTCTCTCTCCCTCTAATTTCTTCCCTTGCCTGGTACATTTACTCTGTTGGCCCTTATTGAGCTGTGGTCTTCATTTTCTTTTTCCAGGATATTGTGTAGAAGTGTTTGGAGTGGTGGTTTGGTGTTCATGAAATTTCTCAGGTCTTCTTTGTTGTGGAAGTATCAAATTTCCCCATCAATTTAGAAAGACAATTTTGCAGGATACATCAGTCTAGGTTAGAGGTTGTTTTCTTTTAGGGCATGAAGTACCTCATTCCAGGCTCTCCTTGAGAGTTTGTGTTGAAAAGTCTGCTGTGATTCTGATGGGCTTCCTTTACATGTGATTTATTTTCTCTAACTGCTTGTAGTATTTAGTTCTTCTGTTAGGTTTCTGGGCTCTTGATTATTACATTTCTAGGTGTAGTTTTTTTTTATCATGGCTAGTTGGAGTCCTATATGCCTCACTTATCTCTATGTCAAATTCTTTTGCTCTGTTTGGGAAGTTTTCTGTCATTAATTCTTTTTTTTTATTTTTTTTTGCTTGTTAATTTAATTTATTGGTACATTCTAGGTAGACAGTACAGCTACTTTCATTACTGGGATCTTGTACCTTTACATGCCAGATCTTGGTTTCTGTCATTAATTCTGTAAACAGTTTTTTTAAAAATGTCATTTGTACTTTCTCCTGCTACTTCCTGGATTCCTATCAGTCTTATATTATTCTTCTTTGCATCATCTAAGAGTTCTTGGGTTCGTTTCTCATGGTCACTTACTGTTTTTAGGAGATCTTTCTTTTCATGGTCACTGACCACAATCCTTTCTTCTATATCTGAAATTCTATCTTCACATTCATTCATCCTGCTGTGAGTGCTTTCTATAGAGCTTTTAATCTCCTGGATGTCTGTTTGAATATGTTTTATGGATTCCATTTCTTTATTATGTTGTGCAGTCAAGGTTTCCATTTCTTTCCTATGCTGTCCATTCATGGTTTCCATCATGTTCCTGAGCTCATCTATTTTTTTTAAAATCTGTTTCTGTTCTAGAGTCTCTAATCATGTCTTTCATTCTTCTCACCATCTCTGGTTATCTGGGAAATAATTTCTGTTTTCAATTTTTCTAGAGCGACATTTATCTCTCTTTTTTTTTTTTTTACCTTCCTGTGCTATTGGGTCAGGGTGTCCAGATGGTTGACTGTCAGACTTTTCCACCTTATTTTCCCCAGAGTTCACCTTTGGTGGGGTGGAAGTCTGTGTTTGTGTCTTGTTTAAATGCCTTCTCATTTCTATTTTTGTTGTTGGCCTTGCCCTTGGTTTAATTTCTGGGTTAATACTTTGATCTTCCAGGTTTGGCTGGTCTTTAGGTTTTGAGTCTCTAATGACTCTGAGGCAATCTTATTTTCACTATACCCAGGAGGACAACTGATTAGGCAATCTTATTTTCATTATACCCAGGAGGACAACTGATTAGATCAATCACAATACCTTAGCCCAAGTGATACAATCAGCAACACAATAGCGTCAAGCACAGCTTAGAAAATGACAATCTGTGGTAGTTATTAATCTATCACCTCTAACTATGTGAATTCAATAAAAATGGAGGACCAGCCCAAAATATGTTCATAGTAAATAAACTCTTCAATATAGCAATTTTACCCTTCAGGATGGGATTTAGAAGGAGTTGGGGAGGGAGGGATAGATAGGATAGATAAATTTTAGAAGTGAGGTCAGAGGACACAGTAAGATCACCCAAATTCGAGGAAGGTGTTGAAGAGAAGAGGAGAAGCCCAAGTGAAAAATACACAAGAATACAATAAACTAACAGCAATAGGGATGCTACAGACTGTAATCAATTTCTTTTAAAACTAATTGCAATTGAGAGAAGGAAAAAGAGAAGAAAAAAAAAGGAAGAAAATAAATTTGAATTAGGTCAGGATCAGCAACAACAAGGGAGAGAAGTGAAGATCAAGGTGGGAGACAGAGAGGAGAGAGAGAAAGAGAGAGAGGGGGGGAAATGATTAAGAAAAGGAAAAATTTTGAGAAAAGAAAAAGATAGAAAATTTTAAATGATTAAAGATAAAAGCAAAATATTACTTTGAATATAAAAAATACAAATAGAAACCCTCTTTCAGGATATGACTGTAGACACAACAGACAGCTTGGGCAGGAGTGCACAGATCTAAGTTAGTTAGTCTCAGCAAGGCAGCAGCTGTCCCCTGAGGTTCAGGCTGATTTCTGGCTGCGAGGCCCAAGTTGAGTTCTCTGACCTTCTGCTGGGTTGAACTTTGCAAAGTTCTACAGGAGGTTCCAGCTGCCCTTCCCCTGAAGTTAGCCCAGGTTCTGATGTGAGGTGCTGGTCCCTCTTACTTTACCAACTATAGTGGTCTGGTGTGTACCTGTATCACAGAGATTTTCTTCACTTTTCCAGTGGGCTTCAATTTTTATCTAGGAGCCTCAGAGAGGCCCTCTTTCTCTTGTTTGTGGGATGGGAGTGGCATAGACATTGCTGTGTTGGTGTCTGTATGGCTGGGCTCTTCTGCTGCTCGATGCTGAAGAGGTGGCCCACAAGAGGGTCACAAGCTACTTCCAGGCTCCTTCGCTGCTCTTCACCAAAACAGACCTTAATCATTTAATTTAACTCATTGTCAATGGCTTTTCCATCCTAGCCTAAGGTACTAGACTTCTTAGGCCACACAGTCTATTAGAAAAAGATCACTTTTCTTAGGAACCTGGCCCCAGAGAAACTAAGTGCCCTAGTTTTATCTAGACTGTTTTTTTGTCTAGAACTGAAACTCTTCTGATGTTGGACTCCCTCCTCTCAGATAAACTGAAATGGTTGGTACTCTGAGCCCTCTTATTACATAATTGGGTCTCTGGTAGATTAAATAGAAATGCTTATCCTGATTCCCAGTTGTGAGGCAGTGACTAGCCTGAAGTCTAAACATAGCCACAGATGTAAAGTCAGCTTTCCATTACTGTGACAAATAACTGATTAAACAACTTAAGAAAGGAAAGATTTGTTTTGGCTCATGCTTTCAGATATTTCAGTCCATGGTCAGCTGGTCTCTAGGCAGAAGCATCATGGTGGAAGGGTGTAGCAGAGAAAAGCTGTTTACCTCATGGCAGCTAGGAAACAGAGAGAGAGAGAGAGAGAGAGAGAGAGAGAGAGAGAGAGAGAGAGAGAGAGAAACAGAGAGACACAGAGAGCTCATCAGTTGATGAGGTTGGCACCCTTATGATCTTCTCATATCTCTAGCCCTACTCTGAACATTACTGCATTTGGGATTCAGCCCTCAATACCTGAGTCTTTGGAGGATACTTTATATTTAAAACATAAAAGCCATATCGCCCTTTAGAGGCTTGAAGTTCAGATCAAGAGAGCCACATTAGTTTAGGACACCCAGATCTAGCAGCACTTTCTGTTTACAAGGCTTATAAGGCATAGAATTACATTGAGCTCCTTGTTTTTTTCTGTGACTTAATAGGGATCTGAGGAATTTCACAATATTGTGGTTTATGTAAGACACTCAGAACTTGTATTCTCTAGTCTGTCATGTTCTCTGATGTGAATAATAGCAAGAGCTATAAATATCAATTCTTCCCTGGGTCTGGAGATTTATATTCTGACTGCATTTGAGTTAGAGAATGGTAGAAAGGTTTGCTTTCCTAATTTCCCAGAAGGAGAGACTTAGGAGGGAGAAAACAAGAATCTACATTTTATAGTGTTATAGAAATTACAAATGTTACCAAGGTAGTTAATCAATATCTGAAGACAGCATGAAATCCAGCCCTAGAGATAACCCTCTAACCCCAGTAGGTGCCAATAATAATGGCCAAATGAAGGAAATTACTTGAAGGAAATTGCCAGAGTGGGACTGCTACAAGAGGAGGATAGGTAGGGCTTACTTAATTAAAACAGAGTTTAATTATTGCTGTAACTTAGGGCAATGGTGTGCCATGCAATAAGATGGGAGTATGAGAGGTCTGAGCCTTGTTGGATTACAATTAATTCCAAATAGTTTAGAGGGGTGGAAAGGCATGATTAAATCCAGGAGCAGGCTGGTGAATGAATTGTTACGGAAGTACATTTTTAACTAAATGCAAATGAGTCTAGGAAGAATGGAAAAAGTCATTCTAATTCTCATTCTGTGGCTTTGCTAGGGCAAAAAGGAAGAATGTTCTCTGGGTGAGAATGGTAATCAGAAGGTTGAGTTCCATGGGATCATTGGTGCTCCCAAGTTCAGTCTAGGAGATGGGAAGCACAGCCCATTGGCAGGGCTGCTCATAAAGATCCTGAGCCTCACATCTCCTTGGGGGGTCACAACTTACTGGGTGCCGTCTGGCATCTGTGCTTTTCTCAGCCTGAAAGAATCTAATTACCAACTCCACACCAGTGTCCTCTCACCTAATTTCTGGCAAGCATGTTCTTATTGTAGCATTTCTGGTTTTTTAATTTGTTTGTTTGCTTTTTTTTTTTTCCTTTATCAACTGGGAAGAAAACTATTCATTTTTTTAACCCACTCAAAATAAAACCATAAGACAGAACAACATGTAAAGGCACCAGGAAGTGGAGAGATTTATCTAAGCAAAGGTAAAGGAGAGTAGGAATAGAAAACACCATTTTTCATCTAAAGGAATTGTCCAATGTGGAAGAGGAGGAAAAGAATGAGGAGGAAACTCTTGATCTGTTTAGAAATACATACATGTAGAGAATAATTCAGAGAATCCTCATACACCCTTGACACAAATTCATCGGTTGTTTTGATGTTACCATTTGTTCTTTCCCTCCATGCACACACTTACCACAGAACACATACTCTTATTTTAGGGTAGGTGCTTAATACTTCAATGTGTACTTGCTAAGAACAAATATTCTTCTTAACCACTGTTCAGTTATGAATTTGAAACTTTTATATATATACATAAATATAATGGAAATTTGACATGCAATATATTATTAAATATGTATTCTAACTTTGTCAGTTATTGCACTAATAAGTTTCTTTTTATTGTTTTGGCAGTTATTTCAATAATGAGCTTTAATATAATATATTTTTCCTCCTCCAAAGTCAGGAGATAGTTTAATAGTGCTAAATTGTTATATCTCTTTATTCATCTTTAATTTGGAATTAATTCTCTACCTTTCTTTATCTTTTATGCCATTGGCACATTGGAGGAAAGAGAACAGTTATTTTATAGAGTACTTTTCAATTGGGTTTGTCTGATGTATTTGTCAATTAGTTTAAGGTTATGATTTAACGCCTGAAATACCACAGGTATCATGTGTGCTTCTCAGGGTTTTATATCCTGAGGCACACAGAGTCCATCTGCCCATTGTTACTGACATTAATTTTGATCATCCAGTTGTTACCCAGTTTCTCCATAATTACTGTTTTCTCCAATGATACTAATACACATTCTGTGAGGAGACACCTTAAGACCTTGTATATAATCCTGTTTCTCATAAAACTCTCCTTTCTTTTTCTCAGAGTTAGCACCTATTGGTTCTTAATCAAAACAATCTTTATTATGAGGGACAAAAATAGTGTTTAATTCCATCACTGCACATTTCTCAGCAGAATTTAAAAATCACTATTTTTAATAGATACATGGTATGAATTCTATATCTACCTCTCCCTTTTCTATCAGTCTACTCTATCTAGTTATCAGTCATCATTATAGACTCATGTTACCTGTTTTAATCAATGGATTATCATCTGGCACAATTCTTACTTATTTGGATGCTCAAATTGTCCCAGATAAATGAGCTGTATAAATAAGCTCTCCTTTCTCTCTGTGACTTAATAGTTCATGAGTCATTTATTTAAATGTCCATGAATCAGTAGGTTGATTCTGATGCTCAAATTGTCCTAGATTCAGCCAATGAAAACTTTTTCAGAGCGGTTTTAGTATTTAGATATGCCGATTGCTTATGGGTTCTTTCATTAGACAATACTAGGAAATATATACAATTTTTAAATAGTTAAATAATTAATTTGTACTCATATCTCCAATTCCAATTCAGTTCAATCCCATAAGGTCCTCCTTACCCTCATTCCACTCTTCACTTCTCTATCTTCTTCCTTACAGAGAATTCGGACTTCCAATGACATCATCACATCTATTCCTTCATATGCTCCAACACACACATAATAGTGGAAGAATTTCTATTCCTTTACTGCTCTATTAAAAAATCCAAACCTTTAGGAAATTCAGACCTGTTTCAAAAAATCTGTTTTTCCTTTCTTGAATCAGAGTATATGACCAAAGTGCTGTGTTCAAAAATTCCTTCATTATTTCCCATTCAGTGTTGTTTTACTTTTCATTTGTAATATCTTGGTATCATGTGTTTCTGTTTTAGGATTTCCCCCTCATGCTTGATTTAATTTTAAATTTGTTGAAATGCTTTCAAAAATCTTACCCACCTAAATAGATTTACTCATGGGCATTTCACTTTCCTCTTTTGCCTTTCTACCCTACCTACTTCATCCCTCCTAGGTAGCAATTTCATTGTTTTATGATTTATATGTGTGTGTGTTTGTGTGTGTGTGTGTGTGTGTGTATGTTTGCAAAAATAACCAGACTTATGGATGTTTTATTTCTTCTGTATACACAAAAAAAGTAATGTAAACTCTTTTTGCACTTGGATTTTTTTAAATTTAAAAAAGTATATTGGAAATCATTCCCTATCAATTTACAAAGAGCTTCCTTTATTCTTTATTTTAGTGACATGATACTCCATTGTATCATGTGTGTGTCTCCATTGTGTGTCTCTACCATGGGATTTAACCAATTCTCAATACTGGGGTATTTAAGTATTTGCCAATAATTTGTAACTATACATAATGAATAATTTTATGCTTCTCTGTTTTTGTGTTGTTGTAGTAGTATCTTTAGGGTAAATTTATAGGTTTGAAGCTACTACATTGGTTGAAAGATAAATGCATACGTGGTTTTGTTATTTATTGCCACAACGCCCTTTATCACTTTACCATTTTGTATTTCCACTATCACCATATGAAAGAGTGAACCTCTCACCACACAGGATTTGTCAAAGACAGATATTTGGTAATATGTGTGTGAGAATAATGAATCTAATTTTATTCTTTCACAAATGGCTATTCGGTTGTAGCAATACCATATAATGTGATCACAATAAAAACATAGGTGCACATATATCGCTGTGGTATGATTCTTTAAATTTTTTTGGAAAGATACCCAGCAGAGGGATAGCTGGATCAAATGGGACCCCTAATCATAGTTCTTTGAGGTATCTCTGGATTGATTTCCACAGTGGTTGCACTAGTCTGCGCTCCAACCAACACTGGAGAAGGGTTTCTTTCTCCCCACAAGCCCTCCAACATTTGCTATTGGTTGATTTCTTGATAGCAGTCATTCTTTCTGTGACGAGGTGGAATCTCAGTGTTGTTTCCATCTGCATCTCTCGAATGACCAGTGATGTGGAGCATTTTTTCATATATTTATTTGCTGCTTTTACTTCTTTGTCTGAGAAGTCAGACTGGTTATTTACAGCACTTTTCAGTGTTTTCCTAGTTATTCTTGAATATTTATCATTCTATATGACCTTCAGCATCACTTGTCTACCTCCAGGAAAAAAGCTTATGTTTTTATTGTGATCACATTATATCTATAAACGAAGTTAGAGAGAACTCATGTCTTAATGATATTGAGATGCCTAGCCCAAGAACAAGGAAGTTGTTTTGCAGAAGAATGCTTTCAAGTCATTACAAGTCTGAGTGTGACTGAATTAACATGCTGTTTTTAAAGCCACAGGGAGCACACTAGAGGAAATTGCAGTCAGCATATAGACACGTGCACATCCCGTTCTCTCCCCACTGCAAGTTCACGGAATACACAGGCACACACTGCATTTGAACTTCAGAGTGTAGGAGACCTTAACTGAGCATGGGGCCATAAACCTTTAACTTTCCTCCCAAAATGAAATAGAAGTAACACAAATAGCTTAGCACCGAACCAGAGATACGATTTGGAAAGCTCATTAAAAGCACAGGAAGCCTTTCTGTTCTAAAAACACTGATGCTAGTCGGGGGAAAGAATGTTCAAAAAGGCTACCGAGATCAGAGTTAATTGTTCATACCCATGCAGGGGAGTTTCATTTCTATATGTGAAGGTCACCAATTCTAAGTTACTATCATATATGAAAATTCACAATTTAGATGAGGCAAGCACCCCCTTGTTCACAGAATTCTTCTTCACCCTTGTGCTCTGACTTACAAGAGGAATTTTAAAAGCACTTATTTCTTTCAGTTTATCTTTGGCATCACTACCACTCAATAATGCTTCACTCTTGTGTTTGTGCTCATTCTGTGGATTGTTACAACTGTTGGGATGGCCACGGTGCCCCTCTGGGCCTCATGGTGCCAGCACACAGGGGTCCTCAAGCCAGTAACTTGCCTACTGTACACTGTCGAACACAGAAGGATCCTGTGTGTAAAGGTCATTGTTTCAAGGGATAGAGAGATAACCATAAAGAAGTGAGTTCCCAAGACGTTAGACATGCAGTGACCCCAAGAAGGTTCTAAGAGCCCTGTGACATCCAGAAGCCTGTGGATACATGGCCTTGAATTCATCTGCTAATGTGAGTTGGAGTCGCTTCCCCCTCAAGTGTGATTTCCCTGGCAATTGCTTCACCTTCTCATTCCCATGAAATTCTACTTGTTACCTACACTTCTTCCCAGTTTTTGTCTGCTCATATCCAGTGGTTTAAACATTGCTTCTCGAGTCAGACATATGGATTTCAGTTCCATCTGTGCCGTATCCTATCTGTGCACCAGGTTGAGGAACTTACATGTCTTGCACCAACGGCTCCTTGATTGTAAATAGGAAACATATTGGTACCTATCTCATCGATTAAATTAGCAAACAGGCAAAGAGTGGTCCAAAGTCCTGGCCAGATGAATGATGAAGCCTGATAGATACCTATTCTCATTATTTTTAATTGTGAGTTACACAAATAATTTATAAAATATTGAAAACCAAGGGAAAAATGAATAATTCCATATACTAAAACAATTAATTCTTTTTTTTTTTGAGACAGGGTCTCAGTATCTAGTTGAGACTGACCTGGAACTCACTATGTAGCCCAGGCTGTTCTCAAACTCACAGCGATCCTCCTGCTTCAGCCTCCCAAGTGCTGGGATTATAGGCGTGCGCCACCATGCCTATAATTCTGTTATTTTTGTAATTCTACTCTTTAAAAGTATTTTTGAATTCTGCTTTTGTTACACTTTTACATTATATTTTATGCTATATGTTAGTCTTCACATTAGTATTTTTAATGACAACATAATTTCAATAAGATGGATTATTATTTACTTATTTGTTGGCCTATCAATGAATACTCAGGTGCTTTCACATTTTTTCAGTCAATAGTATTTCTGCAATGCCAGTATATTATGCAGTTGTATTCTATCTATATATTGGATTGTTTCTTTAGCACTTGCTCAAGAGGTGGGATCACTGAGTCAAGGAATAGAAACTTTTCATGGTTCTTAGTACATGTTATAAGCCATTTTACTAAAAGGACCATTTCAATATACAATATCATCACAGCAGATTATTTTGAGTATTTTTAACAAGGAAGGGATTTTTAAAATTTCTTAAATGTTTGAAATAGTTTCTCTCATACAGTACTAAGGGCACTGTGGCTTGAAATATTAGATTACACCTGGCCCTCTGGTTAAATTTCTCATTTTTCTTTTGGTTATTTAGTGGATTTGAAACAACATTGTTTGGACCCCTGTGTCCAATCTCCTATTACTCAATGGCAGTTAAATTTCTGACTGTTAGGCTAGACCTGAAGAACCACAATAAAGACTACTTTCCAGACTCCTCTGAACCTATGTGAGGCTCAGTGAATATATTTTGTTTAATGCCATGTGCAGTAGTTGTCTATTGCTGTGTAATACTATTGTAACTATAGTAGCTCAAAATATATGTATTTATCATTTCATGGGTCCTATAGGTCATGAGTAGACCAAAGTTAACTGAGTTCTCTGCTTTAACATCACATATAAGCCTCCAATCAAAGTGGCAGACAGGGCTGACTGTTACCTGTGGCTTTCCTGGGAGAGATCCACTTTCAGGATCATGTGAGTGTTGGCAAAAGTCAGTTCCTTCAGGTATTTGCTGTCTATTTACCAGACACTACCTTCAGTTCCTTGGCACTGGTCCTCTCATATGTTATCTTATTTCTTCAATGCCATTATGGAGGATTGTCACTAGAGAGAGAATGCTCGTGAGACAAAGTCATATTCTTGCATAACATAATCATGGAAGTCATATCCCATCGCCCTTGTTAGACACAAATTAGTGGTCTTGGACACACTCAAATGGAGGGGAGTAGAGCAGTATGTGAGAAGGAAGAAGCAGGGATATATGGGGACCATCTTAGGGTTCATCCACCACAAAGTAGGTACAAAAATTACCTGTTAAACTTCTGAAATGTGACCTTAAAAGGGCAGTGAGTGCCTTTTTCTTTACTTGCTGACATACATGTTTGGTGGCTGGAACTCCAGTAATATTTTTATCATGAGGTGAAGACCTCATGTCAAGGATGGCAGAACAACAAAATAATAGAGTTTGGGAGTCCTGTAATGCCTGGACTACACATCATTGTTATTTTGGATTTTCCATCCTTTGAAACCAAGATTCACCCCAATGGAGAGACTATTGTGCTAGATTTAGTCTATTTTTAAATAAAAATTTTGAGTTCCTATTATGCACTATATATGTATTATATAGCCCAACTTTATATATTAAAGTCTCCGCACCTAATATAGTATTATGTTTATTACTTCTTTTGTTCATTAGATTTTTTTTCACTATTATTTTTCATTTGCCTAATATATTAGTTGGGTTTCTGTAGAGGAATAGAATCAATATAAAATATATGAACAATTATACAAAGGGATTTATTAGGTAGGCTTAAAGGATCAGAGGCAGATGAATCATAAAAGACTGTGGGATAATAGGCTGAACAATAAAAAATGGCTTCCTATGCACTAAAGAGCTGGAAGATCCAGCAGTAGTAGCTGCAAGTCAAATGCATGGAAGCTATCACTGTAGCATCACTGGTGTGTCTGCATTCCAAGGCTCAAGACTCTGCATTGGAACGCTGAAAAAAATTCGAAACCAATGTCCGAAGGCAAAGGTGAAGACTTGAGTTCTTCCAAGAAATTCTTACTCAAGTCATATTACAGTGGACTTCCAAAATTTGTGGGAATTATGTTCCTAAAGCACCCACAAATTGTGAGAAACTGCGAATTTCAGATATGATCAGAAAAAAAAAATACCTACAAATGCATATTTTTGTAGTTTAAACCCTAAATATGCTATATCTCCCACAGTTATGTAATTTAACTTAATAAAATACTGCATTAATAAAGTCTTAAAAGATGCAGAGCATTTTGGCAGGATATTAGGGACCTTAGGGCTTTAGACCCTAAAACAAGAGTGTTGGAGATAGCTACATACCTGTTATGATGCAGGAAGGCTGGTGCACCAGCCAAGAGATGGGTAACAGGGCAGCAGCCAATCAGCGGCAAGGAGAACTGAATAACACTCTAGGATTGGCTATTTGCAAATCTCCTCCCCTCTCCAAAATTGAGGACGATATTTGCAGTTTCTGCAAAACTGCAGGAGTTTCCACAAACAATTATTGGTTAGGTTCTAAGGAAAAAATCCCTGAACAACCGAGGCCATGAACTCTGAACCATGACTTCACATGACTGTACAGTCATTGACCACACATCTTTCTGCCAGTTGATCTATTACAATTATTGATCACACCTACCATGTGGCTTACTTTTAACATATATTTAACGAATATTTGAATGAGTACAACAGAGTCAAGGCGTACATTGCAGTGACTGAAGATAGCACACATAGAGCAATGGCTGGATCAGACTTGAGCTTACGTTCCTTGTACTATATAGAAGCCATGAAGATGCGGACAAATTCTTCCTCTTCTGTGATACTCAGCATCCCCCTGTGAAGAATGGGATCATCCCAGTTTGAAATCCTATAGAGTGGAGAGTGGACATAAAAAAACCTGGCACATATGAGACACTTATGAGGAAGAAGCCTGTCTTTGATCTTAATTTCATTATTTCTTCCCTTGGAGCCATTTTTTTCCCTCTCAAAAATCTCAACTTTACAGCTTAGTATGATTTTTTTGTTTCTTAATTAAATATTTAAAGTTCATATTTCTAAATATATTTTAAATCCTAAATGCATACTTGATATTTATTAATTTTCTATTGTTTTAAAGGATATTTTATTACCTGTTATATATTATTATTTATTATGGGGCTCTTTAGCGTTTACTCAACAATTCTTCTTTTTTAAATGTAAATGATTAGGTGGAGTTTTTTTTTAATACTTCCAATAAATTGCTTTAGGCCTTACTGCATTGTGATTAGGGGATACATCTTGCCCCATTTCTGCTTTTGTTTTCTGTAGAAGGAGTGGCATCAGGGGTGCAGCTGGATTAATACTGACGTTCAGTGATGCTGGAGCACACAGCTGGCCATCTCTCCCTGGTAATCAGCCATACGCCAGATGTTGTGGGAAGCCCTGTGGACAACAAATTGAAACCTGTCCACCTTGGATGTAGGCAAACAGGACAGTCAGCGTGTGAGTGTTTCTGTGGGCATTCTATCACACTGTAGGTTAGAGTTTAGCAGTTAAGAGATAAGAACACCCTTGAAGAGAACAGCACCCAGCATGTGGGCTGGACTTAGCATTGAATCCTGAGTAGGAAACTGATCTTTACAGCAAAACTATGCTTTTGGCTACAGGCACTTGAGAAGACGGAAATGTTCCAGAAATCAAATGACATTCCCAGGCTCTTGCTCTATGGATTCATGGTCATAATAGTACAGGCCATGGCACTACCATCATAGTCTGGAACATGCTGCTGTTTTCTTTCCCTTGTCTTCCCCCCACAAGAAGTACAGCTTCAGTGGCGGAGCAGTGTGACAACAGAACAGATCCATTAATTACAGAAATCAGTGAAGTTCTATAAAACATCAATATGGATTGCGTGTGAGGCAAGTCCTCTCCTACGTCAGGGGAGAGGCCTGAGCATTGGCCATTGGTAGAGGAAGGAGATGGTAGGCTAACAGGATGATAAAGCTGATGGTGATCACACTGATGGGCAGTTACCTGTAATTGAAGGTAAAAATATGGAGCCGCAACTGGCCTTGGATTTGGGAGATGCCATTCTAATATTAAATAAAATGCAGCTCTTGTAAAATTGCTGTATTTGTCAGCTTTGTATTACTACAGTGAAGTACCTAACATGGGCTGCTCACAGTGTAAAGAGAGGTTCATTATGGCTCAGCCTTGGGTAGCCCCATTGGTTTGGGCGTCTGGTGATGGTGGTACAACATGAATGGAGTATATGCTGAAGTGAGTGCTCACTTCTTGAGCCAGGAATCAAAGAGAAACTGAGAGACTAGGCTCCTACAATTCTCTTCAAGGATACACTCCAAATTAACTAAGGCCTCATCTCTTAAAAGTCCATGGTACTCCCAGTGTTGTCACCCGAGGGACCAACCTTTTAACACATGGACACTCCAAACCATATGTTGAATAGCATGCACGCTATCCAAACCATAGCAGTAGCTGTTTATCTTCCTATAGGTCTGAGCTTCTGTCCTCTGGTGCTTTCCTTATCCAATGTAGCACAAGAACCAGTGCTTCTGACTACTGAAAATATTGGACACTTTGACACAGCTCTTGTTGTCTGAATATGAATACAGTACTTCAGGCCTGTGAATTTTCTTGCAGTTTAGGTTTGCCATTTAAATCAACAGTCCCACAAACAGAGAAAATAGACCAAAAGCAGAGCTAGTGCTAAAACACAAGGCCGTCAAGACTGTCTTGAAAAGAGGACATGGAAATTTTCCATTTTCTGTAGATGGCATTGGCTTCAAAAAATATCTTCCTGGTTGTCTTAAATACCTTATTTCAATATTGGGAAAAGGTAAGAAAAGAAAGACACAAAAGAGGCATGTGCTATATGTGACACTTTTGCTGCCCAGCTGTCATAATTTTCTCATCTAAGAGAAAATCAGTAACACACCAAGAGGCCCTAGAGAAGTTTCACTGCATCATTCTGGAAGCCATTTGTATTTACTCATGTGGCAGAAACTCACCACTTCTGGTTTCCCAGATGAGGTAAACTTTAGCAGGGAATTTTTTTTTTTCTAAAAAGAGAGAATGTTTCAGACTTCTTAAGCTGAAATTGTTCTCTTAGTCCCTGAAGGGGCACCGTTCTCACGGGAGGACAGCACCTCTTCCAACTCCTGACAGACAGCTTCACCTGGTGAGGATGAAGAGTCAGAATTTCGAGCTCCCACTTACACACTATAGGCATATGGTGTGCCTGGTACCTCAGGAGCTTGTTTCTTCTGAGACTCATTTTTTTTCCAACAGTGAACAAGTAGTGTTTCTATATTAAGTGAATGGTTAAAATGGCTAATATATCTGGAATTTCTTCCCTAAATGAGAAGCCTGGAGAAGAGTAGAGCCTCTCCCTTGGACTATCTGTACTTCTAAAATGGCATTTAGATTCAACAAGTCTCAGTGGTCTAGAAGAATTAATAGGGTATTTCGATCTTCTACATGTCTTGACCAATGCTAAGCTTCTCTTATGGGTCACCCTATCATTACAGGTTCACATGAAATCAGAGCTTGATGTATAAGTTGTCAAAGCACTGCTCATGTTATTCATATTCACCAACATTTCCTCAGCTAAGTCATGCTCAGTAGATAGCACTGAAGTGCTTTCCCTATTATCATTACCCTTATTCTCCTCTTCCTCCTCTACACTGTGCAGTGTCACAAAAAGAGGTCAAATTCTGTTGCAACATCAGTAATATATTGAGTCCTCCTGGGATTTTGCTACATAAAATTTTTGATTTATAGAACACTAATTTTTAGAATTATAAATTTATAGAATAAAATGACTTTCTTTACCACTTAGTAACACTTTCCCCCGTTCCTGAATGCCGTTTCTCCCATGCCTGGTATACTCGTGCTTGAAGGACCTCTGACCAAGTTGCTATTGCCTCTCTCTCATCCTTGCTCTTTTGGTCTTTGTGTTATTGTTGAGGATGATACCCAGGGCCTTTTCACTCAGCTACATCCCCAGACCTCTCTTCATTTTTTAAAATTTTGGAACGGTGTCTTGCTAAGTTGCTAAATTGCACAGACTGGACTCAACCGTGTAATTTTCTTGCCGCAGCCTCCCAGAGTGCTGGGGTTACAGGTATGTGCCACCGTGCCTCACCCCTAGCAGACCTTTTGAAGAAGTTGCGCATTCTCTACTCAGCTCTATGACTATCTAAGTTGCCAAAGTGAGCTTCTTTCTTCTACATTTTGTATATATTATTATGGTACATATACTATATCACAGGTGGCTATAAATTCTGTCCTTGTGGTGATTCTGAACTCCTGACAGTTTCCTCTTTCTCTCGCCTTCACAACCTAGCTCAGACAGAATCTGGCACACTTAGTAGCTGTTTCTATGTGCGTGTTAAATGATGCTATGGTTTATATCTAGATGTGCCCCCAAAGCTTCATGTGCTCATAGGTGGAGCTTTGCAGAGGTGACCAGATCATGATACTCCTCAGTGGACTATTTATAGTTAAATGTGAGTGTTGGAAGATGAAGCCTGGTCAGAGGGGTGGGGCCCTTAGGGGGTCTGGAAGGGTCAGTCCCCTCCTCCCTTTAGCTCTCTCTGCTGCCATGCCATAAATAGGCCTCCTTTACCAGGCCCCTTTGCCAAGCCCAATGCCATGCTGCTCTTTAGCCGACTATGGATTGAAACCTCTACAAACTAAGAGCCAAATTAAGCCTTTCCTCTTTTAAGTTACAGGTATTGGGTATTGTGTCCCATGATGAATAAGTAAGTAAGACACATGAACTCTCTTGCATCTGTGTAGCACAAGAGTTTCCCATCTTTAGCCCAAATTGTGATACTTGGCACCATAGCCGTCTGTAGTGTCTATTTGCATGAATGAATGGTATAACTTTTGAGGAAGAAAACTTCTGAGAATGCTACAGACTAGACGCAGGCGTGGCAGAAGATATTTGTTCACCAAGTTTTAGACTTGACCTTTCCTTTGGAGAGAAGCTGGAACAAAAAATGAGAAAGTTTTTTTTTAGGACTTTCTGGTACTCAACACAGGCAGGGCCACCCTGGGATCCGGTGTGCATTTTGCAGTAGATGCCTGGTGAGACAGGTGCCACCCATTGATGTGCTACAAACATGTGGCTTTGGGGGGGTATAGAGACGACTGGAGAGAACTCTGCATCATTTGGCAAGAAGAGGCACCCAAGAGCAGCTCTGAAAATTCTCAAAGCTAGGACTTCTAGGAGAAGACACCCATGGATTGCTGCACCAGCGAAAACAATGGTGGTACAAGGACCAAACTCTCCTGGAAGTTATCCACAGGAAATCAATGTCAAAAAATAGCAGCCAGAAGCTGGACTTTGTGGCTCTTTCCTGTAATTCCAGCACTCTGGAAGGCTGAGGCAGGAGGATTGCAAGTTTGAGCTCAGACTGGGCAACTTGGGTGAAACCTTGCCTCAAACAAATTTTTTTTAAAAAGTATAAATGACTGAGGATACAGCTCAGCGTGAAGGTCCTAGGTTTATTCCTCAGTAACACACACACACACGCACACACACACACACACATTGTGCCATAAGCGCACATGAGCTCCCCTCAAAGGACTCCCAGGACAGACAGGATGGACTTGGTTATATAGGCTACCCAAACAACACCACTGATTTTAGTAACAATAAAGCTAACTTGTACTATTTAACAGGACTTAGGAAAGCTCAGTTTATAGATGGATAATAGCTTCAGAGCTCTGAATGAAGGATGAGGCATTCTGCATGTGTTCCCTAAAGTTTCTAATGTTGGAGATTTAATTCATAATGCAGCAGTATAGAGATGTGAGATCTTCATGAAGTGATTACATCATGAAGACTGTCCTCACGAATGGGTTTGGGCCACTGTCATCAGAGTGGGTAAGTTATCGAGTGAGTTCCTGATGAAATGAGCTCAGCCCCTTCCCCTCACCTAGGTGAAGGCTGCACCTTGTTTTGACGCAGGAAGAAGGCCTTCCCCAGATGCAGCCCCTCGGCCCTGGACTTTCTAGGTCCCATATTATAAATCAAATAAGTTTCTGTTCATTGTAAATTCCCTACGATATTCATGTGGACAGATATTCAGACAGCACAAAAGACAGAGAACCTGTGTAAAACACTAAAAATCACATGCTCGATAGACATATGTTTTGATTAGATACCTTTATAGATGGGTCAAAACATTGATTCAGTGGCACAGGGCAGGCACAGTTTTCCCATTTCTTGAGTTTATCGCCATGGGCTCAATCATTTGAGTGAGCACCGAACATGGAGTGTTCACCTTGAAAGATTAAAGTCCGCGAGAGAAGTCCGTTTGATAGGAGGCACAGGAAGGCCGGCTGTTTGACTGTAGGCACATCAAAGGGAAATGTACCTTGGTGATTCAACCACAGGCCAGGGTCTGACCCTTCATTTTTCATGTTCAAAAACAAAGAAAATTGGTTTTGTCAGCACACTGAGGTAAGATCCGTTTACCGGGCCCTCAGTCACACTAAGCAAGGATGTGTAAATAAAAATGCCATTTTATTAATTTACAATGACAAGTAAAATCAGAAAGGAAATCAGACATGCATTCTGTTTCAAGCATATTTTCTCCCTGTGGTGAAATCTAGGTGGGAAGTCAAATTATCATCAGAAGACAGCCGGGTGAGCCTGAATCAGAGCTAGAAGAGGGAGCTGGCTGCTGGACTGGAATCCTAAATGAAGCCAAATGCTTCACTTTGCACCAGAGTATGCACCCAGAGGGGTCAAGTGCACCCAGTTCTGCAGACTGGTCACTACTCCAGCAAGACCAGGGATGCATGGTTCCCTCCTCCTCATGGTCACTGCTTTGTCCCACACTGGGCAAACCTCTTGTGTTGGATGTGCCTCTTTTCAGCTAGATTGATTTTATTGATTAGTTACGGCCCAGTTTTCCCTCTTCCTTAGCTTTGCTTTCCTGCCTATCGAGTGAAGCTGGGAAATGGACACCTTTTCCCAAGTGACCCTAACCTGGCTTCAAAATCAGCAGTGGCCGTCACATCCTGCTGACCTTAGGGAACCTCATGTGCTCGCGTGTGATCAGTGTGTAAACCCAACAACCCCGTATCCCCACCAATGGCTTTGATTGTCAACCCTCAGACCAGGTCCAGCTGGACAGAGGACGCTAATGAATTAGGAATGAGGTTGATGGATACCTTTACCTCAGAACAGGGACTCCTCTGCTCTGTGAACTACTTGCTACCTTACTTGAACCCAGAGTCAACTGCTGTTGGAGCTGAGTGGCTGAGAGAGCTGTTGCGTGCTAGAACTACAGGCTCATCCTCTGGATCAGCACTCAGGCATGGTGTTTCCAATGCTCTGGATGCTGTATCAGGACCTTGCAAAAAGAAAGCAATATCTAAAAGGTAGCAAGTGGGCTTTGGCTTGTGGGGAAAGAAACAGTCACTGAATTCACTGTATTGGGTGCCCACTGTGATCTGTCTTTCCCACCCCTCTTTCCTTAGACACCTCCCTTACAGATAGGATAACCCATATTAGCTTCCACACTACTTAAAATATATTAATAAATAGCAATATCAAGAGTTTATCACATGCTAGACTCTGTTCTATGCACTTTACATATGAATTCTTTTAACTTTCACAACTACCCTGTGAAGTTTGGCCTTACTATTGCCTTCATGTTACAGATGAGGGAATGAAACAGTTTAACTTGTCCAAATTCACTACCTCATGCTAAATGGATAAGTTTAGCCTAAGTCTGTTTCCATACCTGGTTGATAACATTTGGCCTGAAGATGCCTCCCTATGTGGTGAACTGCAACCTGACTCTCTTTGTTAAACAAACTGCAAATTAACTTGAGGGCTGTATTTTCTCCCTCACAGTGGTCAAGTTTCAGCCAATCACAAGCTACCAAATGATCACATGCCTCGTTACACTGAGCTCATATAAGATAAATGCTTACTGTAGCTCATTAGGTTGTTTTAATGTTACTTCCTTTTCTCTCGCTAAAAATATAACCTGTGAATGTTGTGAGAGGCGGCATGCAAAATCAACTTTAAGGTGGGTACATTGGAGCAGAACTGTAATTCCAGCATTCTGGGAGGCTGAGGCAGGAGGACTGCAAATTTGAGTCCAGCCTGGGCAAAACAGTGATTTAGCAAGACCCTATCTCAAAATAATAATAAAAAATGTTCAAAAGACGGAATGTAGGTCAGCGTGAAGGCCCTGTGTTCAATCCCAAGTACAACCAAAGAGCAAACAAGTGAACAACAATAATAAACCAAATTTAGTCTTGAATGCTGCCTGGTTCTAGACATTTTTTTGTTACTGAAATACAAAACGAAACTATGCTACATTTAATTCATCTCTGGTTTTCTTTTAAACACCAATAAGTAGTAAAGCTAGTATCTCAACTTATCAGCCTGATCCCTTATCCATAATATTGAAGAGAGCTAAAGGGTTTCTCTAAATGTATCCAGCTCCATATATTAAATTTTAGCCCAAAATACTAGTTCTTACTATTCGAGATTCCAGAAATATGCTTTAAAATTGGAAAAACAAAATAAAACAAAAAAATAAAAATCAAATTGGGCTGTTGTAACAATAAATACTAGATTCCATCAGGTATGTAATGCCAGTTGTCATTTCTCTGATTTACAACTTGTTTAAGCTAAAGGCATTAGATAAAAGAATCTCCAAGTTTCCTTTCAATTCTGACTTTTGGGGTGGATTTCTATTACCCCTACTATAGTATTTGTATGTCATTTTAACAATTTATATCTATGATTTTTTTCTATATACAATTTATAACATTTTATACATTACTTTATTAAATGACTATTGAGCCAGCAGATAATTTTTGCTTACTTTAAAATTTCCAGAGGTATCTATGAACTGATCATACATTTATTAAGTTGATCCTAGGTATCCTGTAAAATGTGTAGGCGACATTGTTGTCTTCATTATATAGAAGAAGAAACCATGCTTAGAGAGGCTTAATAAGTGACTAAAAGCCATGGAGTTTACTTCTACACCCTTCTTTGTTTCCATTTATCCCTCCCTGCGTGGCACTGTAAGTGTACCTGCTCTCCCACAGTAGCAAATTCTCAAGCATTAAATAACAGTGCAGAGTGTATTTTCTAGGCAGCTGTCTGCCAGAGAAACAGCGAGATTGTACCTGGAATAATGTAACTTTTCTAGCTACTCATTTAAGAGGACAAATTGTCCTGAGGTGCTTTTGTAGAACTATGGAGCAACTGAATGTTATGTGCACAAGTGATTTTTAAATTGAGTAATTGATAGCTAAAGATGAACTTTTGGCTGCTTTTTGTTTGCTGCATTAGAAATTCTCAGTGTTGAACAATGACTCACACACCATCACCCAGGAGCTTGGTGAAATGAAAAGGTGGCTCAGATGACTCAGACTTCAACACGGCACAGTGGGGCACCTGTCTTTGTTACGGGATAAAGTAGCTAAAGTGTTGCAAACTCCACTTTAACAGAGATGAAAACAAGTCAAGAATTGAATTCATACTTTGATTAATTAGGATTTTACACATCATTAATAAATTTTACCAGTAAAGCTTCTCCAAAGATATACTCTGCACACAGAGGGAACAAGAGCACAGATCATCTTAGATCACCCCAGAGTTTTATTCCCTGAGGTTCTGTTCTCTGGGAACTGTTTCTTTCTTGCAAGACTCAGATTCTCCAGACTTGCCAAGGAATGTTGGCATCATATGGGATGATCCGCTGGGAGAACAGAGTCCCATAAACACATCAAGTCCAATTATCAGCATGAAAAATTCTTCTTGGTATCATCAGTGGTGGGAAAATAGGGTGAAAAGAAAGGAGTGAATGAGGACTGAAAAATGTCAGAGCCACATTAGCCGGAGCGCATGAGGTGCAGCCTGCCCTTCCAGGACTTCTCAAAGGAAAAAGCATAGACACTTACGTCTGGCTGTGAGTGCCACACATGCTCACTGATCCTCACGAACAAGCTAGGCTCTTCTGCAACTGCTGCTGTTTCTTACAAATTGCTTGTGGGTCAAGACGTGAATGTCTGGACATAGTGAAACTGGATAGTCTTTATTCCATTTTCTTACCTAAATTCTTATACTTGACTAATAGATTGTGAGCACCTCGAGGGCAGGGACATTTTATTTGATATTTCTAGCTCCTCTTTTCTCCTCCAAATTCCTCCTTACTATCCCTAAACAAATTCACATTGTTTCTCTCTTAAAGAGATTTCTAATGGAATCTTAAATAATTTTTAAATTAGAAAATAGTCTGTGTTTCTTCCAGATGATCAAGACTTACTGAAGGGAATTTTATGGGTGTTGCTGCTGTTATAAATGAGTTTCCCCCTTACATTTTAGTTTTTAATTAGTCATTTGTAAGGTATAGAAGATTTATTGCACTAATTAGGTATTGCCACAAAAATGTTGCATAAAAACCACCTCAAAACAGTGAATTACCACAATATTCCTATGTTGTGTTGGCCCATGGGTCAGATGAGAGTGGCTCAGATAGGCTGGGCTCAGCCTGGGGCCAGTGTTGAGCAGTGGGCCCATCTGGCTGGGGAGGCACCTGCTCCGAGGAATTTGTTTTGGCCTGGGCTGAAGGACAAGAATTCTTTGAGAGGAGCTACTGTATTTTCCTGGGGAATGATACAAGAAGGACAAGAAGTCAAGCAGAAAAACTTAGATGTCTTACACGCTTGTGAGTTGAATTCTGTGCCCCCCAAAGATGTGTGAAAGCCCTCATCCTTGCCCACTTTCCACTGTTGAACATGAGCTCATTAGGAAATAGCACTTTGATGGATGTGGTCAAGTTAGGATAAGGTCATGCTGGATCGGGGTGGACCCTAATCCAATGACTGGGATCCTCATAAGACGAGAAAGACTTGAACACAGACATCCATGGAGAACACATATAGCAATGAAGGTAGAGAGCTGAGCTATGTGGTCACAACCTAGAAACAGTAGGGATCACTAGCAACAAGTGGAAGCTAGGAGAAAACAGGGAACAAATTCTCACTATGATCCAAAAGAAGGAACCAATCCTGCCAAAAATTAGACTTTTGGATTTCTGGCCTCTAAAGCTATGAGAGAATAAGTTTTTCTGTTTTAAGCCACTAATCTGTAGTCATAAGGTATAGTAGTCCTAGCAAACTAATACAAGAGCTCAGCTTATCACTTTTGCCCACAGTCCATTGGCCAAGCAGGTCACACGGCCAATCCTAAAATCAAGGTGTAGAAAGATGATCTGAGTTACTGTGGATGGTGAGGGTGTGGTTATAAAGAGTGTGAGAAATTGGGGATAATAATTTAATGTAGCACACAAAAGATTCAGACATGTGTCCTGATGCACTCTTAGACAGGACAGTAGAATCTAATGATTAATAGCATGGGCCTTGTCTTAAGAGAGATTTGATTTTCTAGCACTTTCTAGCTACACAATCTTCGGCAAATTATTAATCTCCAAGACCAGTTTCTTTATTTTCAAAATGAGAACAATAATAGCACCTATCTTGTAGGATTCCTATTAATATTACATGAACTGATGTTTGTGAAGTCTTTATTTCTTGTAGGAGGGGCCAGTAAGTGTTAACCTATTTTCACTATTATTGCTATAATAACAAAACAACAATGGACGTGTGCATACAGGTGCCATTTTTTTTCTCTTAGGACTTTGGAATAGTTTTGGGAGAGATGAAGACTCTGCATATGTTAAAATTCAAATTTTAGTTTGTGGAGAATAGCTTAAATTATATGAGTGAGCTGTTGCGTAGGGATGGGTAAAATATCAAGAAGAAAAAGAACCTAGGGCCGGGGATTTAGCTCAGTGGTTCTGCTGCCTGCCTTGTAAGCACAAGGGCCCAAATTCGATCCCCGGTACCAAAGAAAGAAAAAAAAAAAAAAAAAAAAAACCTATTTGCCTGACAAAACAACAG
>NW_022900930.1:12017967-12040242 GCF_012274545.1 Fukomys damarensis
AAAAAAAAAAAAAAAAAAAAAAAAAAAAAGAACCTATTTGCCTGAAGAATATCCAGCTTAAGAATTCTGAAAACTAGTTATAAAGAATGATGAAATAAAGCTTCTAAGTACAGAGGAATAAAGATGGGGAATTTCACTTGGGAAAATAATGAGGGGGAAGATGGACATGCCAGACACAGGACGTAGAGCTTTGACACCTATTTGCCAACACGAAGAGCCTCTGAATTACGTGGCCATAAAGTGAGAAGGAGATATCTCATGAATCGATTGCCTCAACCTATGTAATGAAACTCTGAGTATTAGTAAAAGCGTGGAAAGCTCCCTTTCATTTTATTTTTTAATTAGTTTATGCAGTATTTTAACTACCTCGACTTGATCGGTACACACTGCCTACATGTACTGAGTATGCTCTTTCCAGAGGAATTTGCTTATGATAAAATGTGGTGTGGTTTTGTGCACTGAGAAACATTTACCTACTAGAAGAGCCACGAACCCAAGGAAATGAGAAATCTGTGGAAAGAAGTCAAAGAAGAGAGATTCAAGAAGGTGCTACCATTTGAATCTTCTGTAAATCACATGATTAGATGAGACAAAGGCGTGTGTTTCCTTTTAGCAGGTGCCAGACAAAGTAAAGGCAATAATGGGAGCGTGTGGAGGATGGAGACTTGGATGGTCCTCACTGGCTTGAAAGCATCAGACACCATATGCTTTCAGGTTTCCTTAGGAGAAGATAAAGCTCCAAAAGGGACTGGATAAAATCTCATTTTTACAAGGAGGAGTTTGTTGGTGGATAAGTAATGAGAAGCAATAACTAGAATCCACTGAGTACTTATTATATATGAAAGATGCATCTAAAATAATTACATGCTTTATCACATTAATTTACAAGGACCTGTGAGTTATCCTGCTCCCCCTGCCTAAAAGTAGGCAAATCACCACATCTTTATGAACATGGAAAAGTTTTAGAGGAAACTGATACCAAGAGCCAAGTAGGTGGTGATCACAGTCAGCCACTTGGAGCTGAAGGGCCAGGACTCCTGGGCTCAAGTGGCCAACGAAGTAGGATTAGGAAAATAGCCAAAAATGACATAAGCAATTCGTGCTTTTCCAAATTTGTGAGCACAGTCATACTTTTGTTCAAAGAATGACAATGTACTCTTGTTGTGTGTTCTGATTTATTCATTTCCTGAACCCATCATTAACAGTTTTCCACCTTTGGATCTTTGAGGAGGCTGCTTGACTGCTTGGAATATCGTTTCATCTCTCCTGTACGCTGGGGATTTCTGCTCTTTCTTTAAGGCCCAGCTCAGGAGGCATCCCCTCTTCTGCAGCTTCTCCTGCCTTTCTGGCAGCAGTTAGTTCTTTGGGGGCAGAGACAGTGCCTTCCTGACCACATCTGAGTATTCTAACACTAGGACAGCACTTGGCCAAGTAGGTATCAATGTATGATGAACAGCAATCCACACGAAGTCCTTATCTTACTCACAGGAAAGTGATCAAAATGAAATAAGAAATATATTGGGCTATTTGCCTAGCATTTTGGAAGAATGCTATTGTTTATACTAATTGAAAAAGAAAAGTTAAAGAAGCTTGTAGCCTATTTTCTTTTGAAGGAAAATTGGTCTTGCTGTTTTATGCAACTGGGTAAAAAATGCTCATAAAACAAGCTTTTCCAAGAATGGCAGATATTTCAGGAAAATTTCAGTGGAATTACTTCTTTGTGCTCTTATTACCTAACCCTCCATAAAGATGGCTGGAAGGACAAAAAGTACAGAGGAGAGAATGGTTCCAAATGTTATGGAGGGAAGCAGAACAGCTAAACAAGAATTTATAATTAGGGAGAATTTGTACAAGTCTCAACAGCATCTTACAAGTTAATCTAAAAAAATCTTACTATGAGAAGACGAAGGAAGTGTTTGTAAGTCATAGAAAAAATAAATTTACTTCATAATTTAAAGGAAGATAGCATACACTTGTAATAAAGATTTAGGGTTTATTGTTTTTGGTAAAGTCCTGCTGAGAAATGTTTCACATTGATATATCCTGTTTACCTGTTTTCTGGGTTGTTTGTGAAAATTCTTGTGCCAGCTAAGGTATGTTGTTTGCAATGAATCATTTAAAACCATTCTTTGAGCAGAATACTCGTTTGTTAGAGAACTGCTCTCTTGGAGGATAAGCCAATTAAATGTTGGCCTGTCAGACTAAGAAATGATGAAATCCCAATTTACAATTGCATGGTAGGAATAAATCAGAAATAATTACGACAAATAAATCACATTATTTGTTAATTCATAATCTTGCTTAATTAACTAAGAAGAAAATAAGCCAACAGTATCTGAAAATATGGCTGGGTATTTATGAATCTCATAGTTCTTGTGTAGGATTTGAAAAGAGTAAACAATAATCTCTAGGTCCACAGCAGAAGCGAGATGGCAAATTCATCCTCTTTGAAAGTTTAGCATTGTCCCTTCCTTTTGTAGGGCACTTCTACTTAGCACTTAGGGGAAAAATGTGGACTAGAGACAAATTTTAGAATTGAAATATTTTTAAAGATGCTAAGAGCTGCCATTTATTTGTATAATGTTCTACTTCCCTTCTTTTTCATAAAGACCCTAGGATATCAATATTATTAGTGCCAGGCTTATAGGTAAAGAAACTATGGGTCATAGAAGTCTTAGAGATGTTAGGTGGTGGAGCTGGAATGAGATGCTAAGTTGGGCTCTGGTATTCTCCTTGAACACGAGCACTGCATCATTATATTCTAGGTTGCATTTGAATTTCTCCTAAAAAATTATCATCAGTTGATTTGGGCCATGCTTGAATCCTCACATAACATTGGAAGAAGCCCTATTAGCTCAGAGATGATGTGAAATTTTTCTTGAATTTTCCTCAACATACACAAAAAATATATACAAAAATACAGGGAATAAAAAGAGACATTGCTATTGATCTCCCTCAAAATAGTCCTTGTTTAAAACACTTGTCCCATCCAACTCACCACCTATTTAAGCCGTTCTGGAAGTCCTCTTTTGGGAATGCCCTTAGTTGAAATGTTGTGGCTCCCATGATCTCCTGAACTGATTCAAAATGTTTACTTTTCTGGTCACTTTGATTTTAGGGAGGATCCAGAAGTCACACAGTGCCAGATCTGATGTGAACACATTGTGGTGTTTTTATTTAACTAAAATTCCTGTAAACAGTTCATCAATGAGGGGTGGTCAAAAATACCTTGAGTATTAAAATTTAAAAATGTATTACAGTGAAGCACATTGTCATTACTCCCCCTCACTTCTAATACACTTATCCTATTGTTCTTGGCAGTGTGTCCTCTAGTGTAATAACTTTTTTATTATTTAAGCATTCATCATGTCTTTTGATCACCACTTGTATCTCACTCCACCTTGATAGCTGCCCATTACTCATGGCTGCTTGTCTTTGTGGAATGAACAATTTTCCTTAGAATAGCTTATGAGCATAGCAAACTTTTATCAGTACATAACTTGAGAGAATCCATCTAGCTATACAATTCTGCTCCATTAAAAGCATATCCATTAACAGTTAAGAGACAAAAAAGCCTAAAAGGACTGAGCAACCCAGCAATACTGCACAGCAGTCAGTGGTTTAGGCCGTGTCGCCTCCCTCCAAGATCTGTGCTTGGTGCGGATGAGACTTCGTATTTGGCCTCTGATCTTCTATCTCTCCATGTTCTCCTTTTCCATTTCCCTCCTCATCTCTCTCCTCTGGGAACCAGAGAGGTAGAGACAACAGTGGTTTATATGCCTCCACCATTGCCGAATCTCAGAACCTCACAGGCTTTTAAAAATACTTATTGAATAAATGAACAAGTTCATAACTATAACATTTATTTTCAAGTCTATTTTTTAGGCTTGAGGCCACGCTCTGCAAAACAGTGGTTTCTGCAAGCCACACTGTTGTGAAACAACATAGGGCAGCTGCAGAAAAGAAAATTCACCTGATGTAGGCCAATAGCTTCTTTAAGTCTGTAGTTTATTTTTTTAATCACTGAGAAACCGCATCTGAGTTAGCTAATTTCTCCTTTGTCCCAGTACAGCTGAGTACCAGGTTCCAGACTCTCTTCTTATATTAGCCTTTTAAAGAACCTCCCAAATAATCAGAAGCCACACACAGATGGAGGGAGAATATGTAGCATTCCACTTTCCAGAAAGCAGCTCACAAGTATCTGCACATGGCTCTTTGGATTCTGCAGCATGATGGAAGAGATTTTCTCCCTAGAAATCACACCTTTCATTCTGTAAGAATGCAGCATGTACAGTAGCAGGTGCAGAATTACTGATGGAATTCCAGGGCCAGGGACCATAATGCAGGTTTTTCTAGCTTATAAATGTACTTCTTTGCTCTTTAGGATGATTTCAGGGATAAGTGTGGGCAACAGAAAAGGCTAGTACCTGTGTCCACATAGAAATAGGCTAATATATGGGCCTTCTTTGGATGATCCTCTCCTTGTTTTGGGAATAAGGTGAAAGGATTTTAAATGATTCCTTCCTGGGTTTGCCCAAACATTTTTGCAGGCAGTGTTAGACATGTGCCATGAGCTAACAATACCAACATTAGCTGTAGGAATGGAAAAGCATCTCTACACTTTAAACAAATTCAAAAAGTCTTGGAGCCAGCCTACCGCATGGGAACCAATGGGAAGACCCTTCTTCTCCCTTACATGTTAACAGGAGATACCTGGGCTGCCAGGCTAGGCATACGTGCACCAGTCAGGATTGTTTCAAGACCTTTCACTCTTAAATGGAAGAGCTTTCAAAGCCAAAGAGTCGTGGATTTTTCTCTTGGTCTCAATCATTCCATGTTGTACCAAGAGTAAATGAATGAATGAATGAATGAAACCTAGCTACCCCTCCCACCCTGGAAGTGTGGCAGACAGAACAGAAGGCAGGGAAAACCTATGAACCTGTGTCACTCTGTGCTATTTGAAACAGTGGTGAAACTGAAAGAAGGTCAGGTACTTAAATAGTCCCATTAAGATGGCCCAGGCTCTAATGTCTTCATTTATCAGTTTTGTCAGGCCAAATTAGGTTTGCCTCCTTTGACTTGGGAAGGGATGGGATCCCTGCTTTCCATACTGATCGCAGGTAATTTTGACTCTTAAGATTTCCTAGGCCATGATAATAATGGCCATTTTTCTTCAGTGTCAGAAAGCTGTATGGCTTCTCCCACCGGCATTCTGGGAGGAGGCCTCCACAGGTGCCTGAAAAAGTTAAAGGTGCCTTCCCACTTTGTGATCTCTTTCCTGTGATGGCACTGTGAGAGGACCAGCACAGGAGCTGGATGAGCAGAGAAGAGCAGAGCCCTGGATGACCTTGATGGGGCTGCGAGGTTCTTGAGTGGTCAAGCGGAGTCTTGACCCAGAGTCCTGAAGTATGTTCTCTAAGAGCAGTGTCTTCTCAGAAAATACCTTTGCTTCTTTGTAGGGTGGGCTGTTGGTGTAATGGCATGAGGGTTACTGGGCAAAGGCACGACAGTGGAACTGCAAGAGACTGTGGCCAAAGGAGGTTCCTCTTTCCCGTCCTCCTCCATGGATGGCAGCCAAGAGCTGCTCCCCAGGCCTGGAAGGTCCCCAGGCTTGGAAGGTCCCCAGGCTCAGAGCCCTGGCTGTGAAACAGGACCCCCCTCAGCTGTCACGTGAACATTCTCTTTACATTGTGCCTATGGCTTTCATGCAGCCCACATCCCCACCAATATCATTTTAAGTCTACTTTTCTTTAAATAAAATTTTATTTTTGTTAAATTGTTACATGTTCATTGGTTTTTACAACCATACACTATTAAATCATTCACCTTAGATAGTGGACATCCGTTTTTTTCTCCCACTCTTTCCCTTCAGCTTTTCTCTCCTAAAAATAGGATCTTTCAAAAATTTTAGGTAGTTCTTCCAATACAGTCACAAGTTTCTGACACAGCCATCAAGTTTGGTACTTGATACGTTCTGACACAAACATTTTGTCCCTATACTAATTCTTTGTTGGATATTTGATGGACAGACTAGAACTTGAAGTCAATAACAATTGACTTGTTATCCTTTCCAGACAAAATTTGTTTGATATTCATTGTTTTGGGTACTTGTTATGCCTCCAGAATGAATTAATGATGAGTATTAAAGGTGCCACTGTAGTTAGCTCTGCTTCTATATAATAAGCATTTTGGGGGGTATTCACTGGTGCATCAATTTTAGGTGGTGTGATTGATTCTATTTTTTTCTTTTTTTTGAGCTTATTGGTACATTTTAGGTATACAGCACAGTTACATTCATTATTGGGATCTTGTACCTTTACACTACAGGTATTGGCTCTCATTTTTTCCCCTTGACCCTGCCCTCCCTTCACCCCTCCTCCCCTCCCCATTTACAAACACTTTATTTCCATTTTTTCATTTTCTCATATTCTTTTCTTTTCCCTTATTCCCTTGTTCCCTTCCCCTACCCTTCCCACTTTCCCTACACCTTTATCCCTCTTCTTCCTTGACTGATTCCACTAAGTAGGTGAGTACTTAGCTTTTATATCTCCATCTGCTTGTCTTCCCTTTCTCTGAGATGGTTATACCACAATTTTTAACATTACCATGGTTATGTAAATAAAATTTATTGCTGAGCCAAATATTGTGATTTATTTTTGTGTTATTGCAAGGCAATAGATAACATGAAGCTTCAAGTAGGGTGTCAATCTATGTTAGTTTTCTGTTACTGTAAGAAAATACCAGAGGGTAGAAAATTTACAAAGAAAAGAGGTCTATTCAACCCACAGTTTAGGAGACCCAGACAGGATGCTGGCTTCTTCTGAGCTCTTGTGAAGGCCCTGTGGAAGATAGCATCACGATGGTGGGTGCAAAACTGTAGTGAGACATCATAAAGGGCAACAAGAAGTCAGAGAGTGACTTGGGGCTTAGGTTTACTCTTCTATAGCCAAAAGAGGTTCCGTGGGAGCTTATTTAACCCCTTCTGAGGCTGAGCACCCCTAATAGTCTCCCACTGGGCTCCACCCCCTAAAGATCCCATCACCTCTTCACATCACTACATTGAGACCAAGCTTCCAACACACAAAGGCTTGGGGGGTAGACCACATCCAAACCACAGCACAACCTCAGTGGTTTATGTCTTCTCTGTGTGCAAAATGTGCTCATCCCCAATGGAGGTCTCCCCAAAATCTCGCCCCATTGTAGCACTAGCTATAACTCTAACTTTTTCATTGTCTGATCCAGAACCAGGGAAACACATCACTCCCAGGGGTGGTTCTTTGAGAACAGCTTTTCAAACAGTTCCTCTTAATCTGGACCTGTGAACTAGAGGGACAACTCATCTACAGCCCACACACTCAACACACGTGGGTGGAACAGACATATAATCACTAGAAACCCTCCTATTAGAAAGGGGGCAATGAGGAGACATACAGGAATCAGTAGTTTGCAGCAATTCTTAAACCTAGCATGAGACAGCTAACCCTTCCTTGATTAAGACTTAAAGCCTAGGAAGATTCTCCTAGGTTGTACCCTCTGTACGTTCTATGTATTTGTTTTTATTTTCTTGAATTATTCTTCCATTTCCATTAAAGTCAGTAGCTGGGGCATTTTCTCAGCCTATTTTCTGCCTACAAAAGCTTGGAGATCCAAAGCCCTGTTTATAATTGATTCTGTTTCTATTCCTTTCAGTCCAAGCTGAAGGTATTTTTGCCAATAGAGTTGCTGTAAAACTTTTATAGGTCTCCTGTACCTCTAACTGGGATTCATGCCATTAGACAACAACTTCTTCTAGTACTGCTCAAGGGGAATATACAGAAAAGGTAGTTACCTGACTTTTCAAAGAAAGTGGTGCTGTTGATGAAATAGCTTGCCCTGGAACCTTTAAAAAAAAAAAAGCATGCTTGTAAACCCAGCACTTGGGAGGCTGAGGCAGGGTGATTGCTATGAGTTTGAGGCAAGCCTGAACTACAGAGTAAGACCCTGTCTCAAACAAACAAGCAAACAAAGAACTCGCTTGTTTGTCATCACCCAACCCCAAAACTCCTTGATAACCTATCTTCCTCTTCTGAGATAAATCAATCCCTTATCTGCTCTGTGACCCACTTCCCATTTATAGAAATATTTTAGATTATGTTTTGTCATCATTCATTTTTATTCTCTTTGCCCATGGGTCAATACCCCTTACACTTTTTTTTTCTATTTTCCTAAGTTGGGGTTTTATTTATTTATTTATTTGATCTTGGGACCTTGAACTTGCCAGACAGGCCGTGGCATCACTGAGCTAAATCCCCAGCCCTGAGTTGGGGTTTTAGAAGAGAAACAAAGATAAACATGTTTGACCATTCGCCTATGCATAATTGTAAGTCCAGGTAGAGGATTTCAACTTGTGAAACAAAAATAAAAATGCAGAACTTAAAAACAAAAGAAAGTCATTCTGTAGTGACTCCAGATAAGGGCTAAGAATTTAACAGTGTTGGCCAAGGTGTGCACAGCCCTTCACAGACCCAGTTTTTCAGAAGATGACTCTTTACACCTTCACCGAGCAGGAAAACTGCATCCTTCCCTCACATCCAGCCCACATCCCAGCATCTGTAGGCAGCGCTCCTGGCTCAGATTCCAAAGGCAGCAGATGATTTTCAAGATCTGATTAATCACTTTTCTTCTTCACTTAGGTTTCCAGCTGTGGTTCACTTTCTCCTTCCTGGCACGGAGTCTTTGCTTCTGATTCTCTTTCTTCCCAACAAAATGCCAGAAGTATCCCTATCCTCTCCTACACCCCTTCTGGTGTGAGCTTCACATTACTGGTGGTCAGTATTGCTTTATGGCTTCTATCAAAGCTGGTGTTAGGGTGTAACCTTCATCTGTTGTAGAATGAAGGAAACCTGTTTTTATTTGGTTCCTTGACCTCTGAATGCACTACGTAGTAAATGGGAAGCCTGAAGTCAAACTAAAGGAAATCTTGAGGGGTCAAAGAAATCTTTCTGCATGTCTTCTAGAGCTGGACCCATGGGAGAGGTCACATGTGGGGCTTTCATCTCTCTGTTTAGTCTATTTCCAGACCAGATAGCATATCAGAAAACAAAATGGAGTCTGGAAAAAGTTGGTCAAATTTGAAGTAGCACATCTTGATACATGATTCGGGCGAGTTAGCAACCTCTCCTAATCCCCTCCTTTCTCTAAGCAGGGTTTATGAGAGATGTACATGAGGGGGCTGCTCTGAGGACTTTGTCATAAGACACATGTCCAGACTCCACCCTAAGAGATTAAGAGAGCCTAGGCACTTATATTTTCAAATAGCTCTCTGGGAGATTTTAGTTATGCATCACTTTAAGAAATATCTCTAAAGTGGAAGGGATAGTACAGTGTAATAATTCTTTTTTTTTTTAACCATGGCTTGTACTCTGGAGCTTGCACTTGGAAGGCAGGCAGCGAAACCACTGAGCTAAATCCCTGGCCCTGTGTAATAATTCTTAAAGAGTAAAAAACTCTGGATCCCTGGGTGCATGTCCTAGGTTCAGCTAAGTTGCTGCTCTCATCAGTAGGGAAAGAATATCATTTATCATCCATATTAGGACACATATGAGGGCACAGGAGAGTGCTGTTAACAGCTACATCAAGACAAGAGCATAAATTGAGACTGTTCGGACAAACCGGTCACACTCTACTCATTAGTCAAATCGGAGACTGGAGCAGACAACTCCGAGGTTCCTTTCCGATTTATGATTCCATAATTCACAGCAATTGGAGCAAGTGCAAAATATGTTCTCATTCCAGGAGCAACAGGACAGAATCACTGAGGCATCATCTGTACTCAAGGAAGCTGAAATGGAGGCCACACACAGCTCAGGGGCTGGGACCTGCCGTCATGTTAGGCTGAGAGACAAGGAGATAAAGCAAACAGGAGTGTGTGATCCTTCCAGGGCAAAGGTGCCAAAAAGCAGGGGTCAGAGTGACAGGTCGTGGCCAGGATTTGTGAGAGGCAGCTGCTTTTGCCACCAGAAGGGTTTGTGGATTGTACACCCACTGCAGGGCCATATTCCAATATGATGCCCCAGGACATTTACACATACTTCTGTGTTATTTTCCAGCACATTACACAAAGAATCTATGTATAATTTCCCTGGCACCTTTTTGCCTTATGAAACAGTAAGAAAAAATGGTATTCAGGTTAATCTAATGATCTGGTTAATTATGCATTAATATGAAAATGATACTATACACTATCAAATTTCTAAAACTCAAAGTATAATTAAATACCCCAAACAAAACAAAAAACAAACCAATTGTCATAATAAGGCTCGGGGCACCCTGTCACTGGGAAACAGTAGCCTCATCCATTCTGTGGTATGAGCAAGTTTTGATGAACACGGAACAGTAGAGTTCAGTGCAGTTTGCTACTGTGTGTATTATACTGGCTATCAAGTACGTATTGGTGAAAATCTTTAGGGTGTGACACTGGAACCCAGTGAGCGGGTGAGAGCGGTGACGCCAGCAGCACCAACACAGACAGCACTCTGTAACGAGGGGCGTGGGCTGCTGCGGTGTGAAGTTTCAGGCACCAGGGGAGTTGACAGAGATGTGGGGAGAAGGCAAAGAGAAGGAGAGGGAGGCTTGAGAGAGGGAGGACAGGAGTGAGGAAAAGAAGGAAGATGAGAGAGAAAGAGAGAGAGAGAGAGAGAGAGAGAGAGAGAGAGAGAGAGGGAGAGAGTAGATGTGGGTGAAGTTAGATTTCCGTGCATGCACACATGAGTGTGTTTCTGCAGAAAAGAAAGGTAAGCCTTAGGTTAGAAAGTTTAGCAAATCCTTGAAAAATCTTGCACTGGGACGTAGGAAACAGAGTGGTTCATGTAGCTACTGCAGCTTTTTGATAAGCACAGTCCAGTTTATTTCACATAAAATTAAGTTCTTGCTGTTTGGAAGGAGGTTGTTTACTGCGGCTGTGCTTTAGGAGGTCATCAGAAGGGCTGGCTTCAATGGAGAGCTACTCGCCACTGCTCTAGGATGAAGCCAGCAGATTGTGAACAGCGTGCTCCCACCGCTGTGACAGTGTCATCTGCTTGTCGGAATCCCTGCCCTGCATGTGCTTGGGATGTGCACACACTTAGCTCAGGATTAGAATTCTCTTGGCTGCAAAATGGTTTTGCTTCTGACTCTTACTTTTGGCCAAGAATGACTGCACAGCAAGATGAAATTGTCATTATTTGGCTCGGAATTATTTTTCACAGAGCTTTGGAGAGAGCATCTATCCCTGAGGGCATGCAGGAGGAGAAGGAAGCCAAGAGATTATCTTTTGGCTCATCAGGGCACATAGGTGATATGGTCAGGATGGCTGATATGAAGGGAGGTCTCGAGGAAAAGCTTGGAAAAAATGGTAAATGCTTCTTTTACCTGAGAAAGGCTGAGCATGTTTACTTCTCATCACTGCACAGGAAGAAGAGCAAAAAGGAGGGACAGGGACAGGCCAATGTAATGATCAAGGGGATGAAAGATCGGGTAGGTGGGAAAGTTTGGGATCTTCAGTCCTGAGTGGCAGAGGATGACAAGGGACTGAACAGACCTCTGAAAAGGTAAGGTTGAAGTGCACAGGCTCGAGACTCCTGGATATAACACCTTGAAGTTTCAGAAATGTCATCTTAAGAAAGCTGAAATGAAACATGGGTTTTTATAGTGAAGAGTAAACTTACAATTTGCAGATGAGCTGGTTGATGATGCATGCCAAAAATTACAAACATAGTAAGGAAGGGTGTAGACAAACTATCTATATCACACTAGACTCACTTCATCTACTCATTCTTTGCTAGGGGGCACTGTCTGTCGCAGAGTCCAGCTGTTTAACTAGCTTGGCTTCTGTTCCCTCCTCCCTGACCCCATGACCACCTGGGTTGACTAAGGCCCCAATACGTGGGCAGTCAACTGCAACCTGATTGTTATTTCCCTTTATTCTGTTCAAGATTGCATGATACCGTCAGACCATTCTCCCTCAGATTCTAGTTTATCATACTGTGTTGTCTTAGTCACTCTCCTTGTTGCTAGGACAAAATACCTCACACCTACAACTTAGGGGAGAGAGATCTATTTTGGCTCATGTTTCAGTCCATGATCAATCAGCTCCAAAGAAGGAACAGCATGGCAGAAGGGCACCGTGGAGGAAAAGCTACTCATATCATGGCAGTCAGGAAGCAGAGTGAAGGGTAGCGGTGGGAACAGCTAGCTGTTGGAATATCTGGCTATAAACCATAACACTTATCCTACCCAAGCGCCTGAAAGAGCTGTCCTTCATGTAGTACCATGACAAAGAATTCATGAGACAAGCATGGTTAGTGCAAGGGTCAGGAGAGAGCTCGGGCCTACCGTGTTGGTCCTTCTCAACATCCACTGTGTGCTAGGTACTGTGCCAGTGCTTTCCATGTGATGTTGTACTTAATTCTCATAACCCACTGAAGCAGCAACTGTTCTTAACTCTATTTTACAGACGAAATTAAGTTGAAAGAGATTGACCCAAACCAGAGGTAGATGATCACCTGTCGCTTAGCTCCCAGCACTGCCTCATGCCAAGACCTGTAATGCTTCATAGTAATGGACATTTTGTCACATTTTTGCCTTGATTGTGAGCTCTGTGACAGCAGAAGCTCCAGGTTATTCATCATTGTCTTTTCTCTGCAGCCTGAGTAGACCAGGGGTCAACTTGGCTGTAGATGGAATGTGTGGTTGTCTGTGTGTCCTCCATGGGCTTTTATTGCCTTTCCTAAGGTGCTAAGTATCTCCTCGAGCTCCTCCATCCCTCTGCCCTCAGGATCAGGTCAACCCCACAGAGGATTTGACAAGTCCTCAGAGACTGTGATAGCCCCATCCCACAGATGCGGAAACAGACAAGGAAAGGTAAAGTAAGCATCAAATTTGCTGCACTTCTCAAGTGAGAACCGACTCTGCTACATTATCCCTCCTGTTGCTAGGCAGCCCTGACTTCGATTTTCAAAGTCTGCTGGAATTCTCGAAGAGACCACTTTTGTTGGGTTTCTCATTTTTAGCTTTGATGGAGGGTGGAGATGAAGTGTAGAGAAGTAACTCTTCACAGACACTCAGAGACATGTGCTCATTTTCCTCTTCTTATTTGGAAGGAGATGTGGATAATGGAGCAGATAGTTTGGAATGTGGTACAGGAGGGGGCAGTGTGTTGAGGAAGAGGAGCCCAGTGGATCTGCAGGGACCCCAGCTCTGAGCTATCATCCAGGGTCCTTTTGGACTTTCTCAATCTGCTTTGCTGGCTATATTTTTCCTAAATAATAATAGTCATAAGATATCTGTTTGTGTTGACATTTTGAATTTTCAAGCAATGCTTACATCTTCCATGAATTTGAGCCTTACAATGGGCATGGAGGTTTAAGGTTGTCCAGGAAGATAGGCTACTGCAGCTGCTGCAGCTCCCACTGACTGCCAATGGTCAGGGCAGAGCCCCGGAGGGGCCGGTCCCAAAGTGCTAGCCTCCCTCTCTGAGTCACTTATTGTATCATTGTCTCAACTCAGAATTTCTGCCCCTCTCAACCCTTAACTAGGTCCCACTTCCTCCAGGAAATCTTCCCTGAACACTCTGACACTTTTCTAGTCCTGCCAACTCTAGCCCACTCAGATGGCCCCACTTTATGAAAGACTGATTTGGATTACTAGATAATTTGCCCATGTTCCCGTCTGTCTCTACCGTAGGTGGATACAATGTACATCAGTTTACCCAGAGTCTTGCATGGGGCCCAGGTCATTGTCAGAACTGGTTAGTAGCTGAGACCTTCCTAGAGTTGTGACAAGGAAGTGAGCTAGCTCATGTCACATGTGAAGTCCTGGGACCTAGCTAGCCTCAAAGACCAGTCCCACTATCAACTTTGTAGGTAAACCAGTCCTGAGACTATAATCTTGAATTTCATTAATGATTTCTGAAAGAAGCCCCATTTCTCATTAATATTTGGAGGGCGATTGATTTCCGGAAGTACATTTCAAGGAAGACTGGAAGGATTATGGCAAAGGAGAGGGAAAAGACTTTATAAGACTCCCACTGAGCTGTCACAAAGGCAGATGACAATACTTGGAGAAGAAATCTAATGAAGCCTTGAAGTCTAATGAATCACCAAGTCTTCACAGGAAAAGCCATGCTTATATTAGCATTGGCTTTCCAGCGATAAAGCAGAACTTAACAACAAATGATTCAAGTAGCTCCAAGTCATAAGCTGAAATCCTTTATAAACTATGCCAAAGGAAGTGTCATATAATTTATTACATTTAGAGAAGAGTTTGCTGATAAATAGTATAGAGATACCACATTTTAAAACTATCAGTCCACTAGTACAATCTTTCTCTCATTTATTCATTTGTTCAGTGATGTTTCTCAGTATTTTCTCTGGGCCAGGTGATGCTCAAAGATTTGAGCTAAAACTTTAGAAGATGGTATTCTCACTCAAAAGCAACTGCTCTTCTAGGGGGTTGTACTTATGTGATAAGCAGAAGATAGCATGTCCATTTTACAAAAGAAGAAATACAATTTTCCAGAAAAGTAGTGAATTTCCTATGTCACGTCTCACATACTATAAAATGAACATTTAATACTTGTGTGAGTCTTCCCCTCTTCTCTCAAACCTTGACAGCAGTCCCCAAAGATTTATAATTAGTCATGTAAATAGGTAGTTCTGAATTTGATACCTCTGTTCTTGGTCCCTAGGCATAGTACCTCAGCCCAGAAAAAAATCAAGGGCTTGAATTCACATCCGCACATCTTTAGAGTTCAAGATTATATGATCAAACTCTATTGCTTCTTACAGGGGTGTGAGGGACAGTGTTATTTTCACATCCCAGGCTCAGTGTAAATAATTTTTTACAAAGACAAAGGACACTTTCTTAGAACCAACAAAGCCAATTTGGGGGTCAGGAATATTCCTAAAGAACTTGGCAGAGACTCAACTCTGGAGTATTGGGTAGAACATTATAGACTGCATGAGACTAAACTGGTTCCTCCCTCACATGTAATTGGTGTATTTATTTCTTCCCCTCCAGCTCCATGATCTGAAATAAGCATCTTTTACCGATACGGAGGAGCAAATGGGTGTCATATCCAATTTGATAATTATGCTTGGCTCGGTGAATGACAACCAGAGAGTTTGCCTTTGAAAACAGAAACAACAACAAATCCCCCAAAACAAAATGAAACTCAAAAAACAATTAAAAATATCCAGATCTGGGGCAACCCACTTTCCAGTCCCCCCTCTGTCTCTCTTAGACAGAAGCTTTCTTTCCCTCAATAAATTTTTCCTACTCTAAATTAATAAATAACTAAAATAAAAATGACCAGATCTGGCCTTTCTGTGAGGGAAAAGATGGAGCTGTCTTGTCAGAGAATGAGTATTTCAACTGACAAGTGGGCTTTGTCCACTTCGTTTCCCAAATATTTGTTCTAAGAGGCCACATGTGGTCTCCTTGCTTTGGCTGATTCCAAGCTGTATTTTCATCCCCATAGGTGGAAGACCCAGAAACCAAGGGTGGAAGGAGTGGCTCTGCATTCACAGACGGTGACTTATCACAGAGTTGTGTAATGTGATAGTTTCAAATGCTTCATGCTTCATTGATTTGTTCTTTCCTTGCCTTTCTGAATTTATGTATAAATGTTTTGGAAGATTGCTGATGTCATGTTGATGAATCTCATCAAGTGTTCTTTTGGAGAAAAAATAGCTAGTCTACTTTTGCCTTGTTGTTGCTCATCTTTTTGTTGGCACTGTGTGGAATAAGTGGGCAACATTTCTCTTCAACTTCCCATATGCAAACATGACCCCCACCCCAACACTGATTTAGAATTATCTGTTCTCTGGCCGACTTTTGAAAGAGCCTCTTACTTGAGGGTTGACTTAATTTTTCAAAATCTCACCTATTAACTTTCTTTAAGTACAGTACATTCTTTTTAGAAAATGCAATGCTGGAAGTAATAAGCACTCAAAACCATTGGCTGGTTGTAGCCCCTTCTCTGGGGGAAACCTTCCCTAAGCCATGAGAAGTAGGACACCCTAGTCCCAAAGGAGAGGAGGCATTACAGTAATTTGGAGAAGATTGTAAACAGTCTTGAGAGATCACTTAGTCAACAGACAGAAGCCAGTTCTAGTCCTATCTCTTCTGTTTGCCCGTACTGCAACTTTAAACAAGTTGCTTAAATTTCCTAAGCCTCTAGGTCTTCCTTTGTAAGATGAGGACAATATTAGTACTTAGCTTGTGGAGATATTATGAGAATCAAATGATCACAGCATGTAAAGTATTTTTTTCACAGGGCTTGACATGTAGCACACACTCAGTAATTGAGCTTGTGCTGTTACTCCCATTATTATTAGAGAAATATAAAGGTCTTCTGGCGGGAAGGATTATTGGCTTAGGAGCCAGAAACTGGGGAACCTGTATTTAGATCACTGGTCAGAAGGTAGCGTCCCCATCACTGATTTCTTGTATGATTTCTTTTTTTTTCCAGTGCTATTTAAATGCCAGGAGAGTCACACACATCCTCCTTTCCCACTAAGTTCAAAAAATAAAAACTGAAAGTCAAAGTTTGATGAAGAGTGTTTCCATTTAACTTATGGAGTAGGCTGACCTTATGGGCTTTTCTAAAAATGCTTGAGGCTGGGTTGGAGAAAAGCTAATAGGAGCATTTTCTGAGGAAAAATGTTCAGTAAATTTAGCTAGAAGAGATTGGATCATCTTTCTCTTTCACAAAGCTTTTTGTGAGGAGGTACAGATGAGCCTCAAAACAATGAGATCCATCACCTTGGCAGGGTAGTTTTCTAAGAGCCCTGGAGAACTAAAAGTAGCCTCAAATGGCAATCTGTACTTATTTGGGACAATTTCACAGAAAAAGAGAAGTAAAGTCACTTTTTATAGAGTTTCAGTTTCTTATTGGTCTATTTTGAACTCTCAACTTTTAAGAAAATGTTAATGAAACATTTCAACCCTCAGGTGATGATTTCTCTCCATGGCTTATCAAAATACTCCTCATTTTATCACTCTTTATAGCTAAGTAGATGCACGTTGAGGACATACTCTTAAGTGAAATTGATAGGACACATACGTAAATACTGAATAGTTCCTCTGGTGTGAGAAACTAAAAGTGTAAATAAGAACCAAAATGTATAATTGATACTGTGTAATAGGAAAAAAGTCTAAAGGAGTAGGGGAAGTGGGAAGGGCAGGGGAAAGGCAAGAAGGAAAAAGAAAAAATAAGAGAAAAGGAAAATAATGGAAACAAAGTCTTTGTAAATAGGGAAGGGAGGCCAGGGGAATGGGGAAAAATAAGAACCAAGGTACTTCATGTCAACATACAAGATCCCAATGATGAATGTAACTGTACTGTATACCTAAAATGCACCAATAGAGAAAAAATATATTTACTCCTTATTTCATCCAACAAGTATACACAGAGTATAAATACTTCCAACTGCATTTGTCTACTTAGTATTATGCATGTGTATTTTTCATGAATCGACACAGCTTATAATTACAACTACAACTTGTCAGTTGTAGAGTCTTCAATTGGGGGTTTTCTTCCTCTTTCTGTCATAGAATTACAGAATTATACCGCAGGAGAGATTTTAGGCAGTATATAATTTCTAACAAGAACCAACTTTTACTGAGTTCTCGCTGTGTGTCAGGCACAGTGCTAAATGCCTTATGTAATACACATATAGTTTCATGTAATATGTATTAATATGATCATCCCAATAATTCTATGAGGCAATCATATTAATTTCTCTATTTTACAGATGAGAAGACTAAGGCTAAAAGAGATAAATTACTTGATTAATGTCCTTAGCTTATAAACCTAAACCTCAAAGGAGACCTAAACTTACGCTTACTCACTGCACTGTGAGCCACATGGTCCTTATTTTTAGGTGAAGATTAGGACTCCCAGATGAATGATGGGAGTTTGTCCAGAACCATCCAGCCAGTGAATGATTACCAGGTCTGGAACCCCGTTCTCTGGATTCTCAGGCTACTATTCTTTCCCCTGTTCTCAGTCTACTTCCTGAGAAGGAGAGCTCTCTTATCTTTTTGGAACTTTCATCTCCCCACCCTTACAGGAAATACTTTTATTTAAGTGAAAATTAAGTTTCAGTATAAACTACTTTTAAAAATGACAAGTTCCTGTTTTTCATTCCTATTCTTCTAGTCATATCCTCTTGGGACAATTTAAGTTTTCCAAGGATTTAGGTTCAGAAAGTTCACTTTGAATCCATGAGAACTATTCTGGATCTTCAAATAAGGGCTCTGAGCACCAGGTTCCCCTGTGTATTAGTTACTTTTTTCTCATTGCTGAGACAAAATACCTGACACCCAAAGTTAAAGGGGAAAGGGTATTTGGCTTACAGTTTGTAGAGGTTTCAGTCCATAATCATTTGGCTCCAAGGCCGGGTGGCAGAGGGACAACAGTTCATTACAGAGGAAGGCAGCAAAAGCAACGAGAGAGTTTAACTGAATCGTTCTTCCCCTTTTACCTTATTCAGATTACTGGGATTAGGGCAGTGCCAAACCAATCACTCACATGCAGTCGCTTAGACATCATACACCCTTAATCCCAGAATCCCACACTCTAGGTTCAACTACCCCCAAAATAGCCTCACCTCATTCACATGAGGCTTTGGTGGGACATCTAAACACAAGCCATAACACACAGGGACTAGAGAATTCTTGTTGCTTAGACCGTAGACCTCTGTCTAGAAAGCAGAGGAAAACCCACCTGCCCTGCCTGCCTATAGTGAACCTACATGAAGAAAATAATCATAAAGAATGTACACAGACTCAAATTAAAATTTGTTCAGCCTATTTGGGGGCTGTTCCATCTTGATATATCCCAATAGGTCCTTAAATAAGTAGTCTCATGTGTGTCCCATATCTGTCACATGTCTCATACCATCTTGTCAGGATATTTCTGTTTGGATCCTAAGAGGGGAGTGGTTGACGAAACCCGCTCCTTATGTGTGGCACTATTTATTTACTTTCGGGTGAACTCAGATTGCAAGAAGACATTAGAAGAGGTGATAATCATCCCTGTAATGTAATTAATTGCTCCAGGTAACTGATATATTCTATACTTAAGACAGGGTTAATTTTATTCTTTTGTGAGCTGAGGTTGGTGCTTACAAAAAGCTATGAGACATAATTTAGTTCTCCCAACTTGCCTTCTAAATATTAATTCTATTGAAAAATGATTAAATAGATTATGTAAATCATGGTCACTGCATCCACTTTAAAGGTTAATCCTGTCATCATGTAGCCAGACAATTAATTTGATTTTGTTTCCAAGCACTAATTTTCAGAGAAGCCAAGGTGTAATGGGTTGCAGTATCCTATTATGGAGGTGAATGTGTGCTCGGCTATAATAAAACTCAGAAGCAACAAATCTCAAGGCTTTGAGAATGAAGGTAGCTTTGGGGTATTGATTGGCCCAACACACTTTCAGTAGAGTTTTAAGAAATAAGTTTTACTGAGTGCTATGGTTTAGATGAGTATCTCCCAAAGATCCACAGGTAAAGCTTTGGTCTCCAGGATGGAACTACTGGGAGGTGCTGTAGACCTTCAAGAGATGAGGCCTTTTGGGATGTCCTTAGGTCATTGGAGGTTACAACACCAGTGGAAATTTTGGACCCCAGTCTGTACCCTGCTTTCTCTTTTCTACTTCCTGGATTGAGATAGCACTCGCTCTAACAAATTCTTTCACTACGATGCGTCACTTTCACCAGAGACTCAAACTAATGGTGCTGCCCAATCTTGGACTTGAACTTCTATGCTATGCACTAAAAAAACTTGTTCCCTTTATAAAGTTATGTTCCTCAGACATTTCATTGTAGTGGTGCAAAGCCTCCCAATACACTGATGTAGCCTTCTCTGTGTGTCACTTCTGTTGTTGGAAAGCCAAGCATGGTTTGGTTTCAGAAACTCTGGGATAGTCCTGCTGCTTTAATCAGAGAACTTCACTCACTTTGCAAAATTACAGGCCAGGAGAGACCATAGCAGGCATTTTATGGCTTCCACGCCCATTGCCACACCCTATACTTGAGCACACCCTCTAATTAGTCACCTCTGTCCTCCCCTTCAGGAGGAGCCAACCAGCTGTGTACCTCTCTGGACTGATGACAGAACCCTCCTTGCAAGTTGGCTTGGTGAGTCCTCTTTGTTGACTTATCCACCTTAGTCAAAGGTGGTATTTATTCAATTTTTGTAAGCCTTTCTTAAGAAATGGAGTATAAAAATGTAAATTTAAAATTAGGTGCAAAGTGTACATGTATTTAGAATGTGAGAACAAATCTTAAATTTTAGAAAAGTAATGTACATATTATAAACCTATATAGTAATAATATTTTGTTTTTTAACTTCCTGACAAACCTTTATACACTTAAAATTTTTTTTGCCTGCCCACTCTAATCACTTCTTCATATGATAAATTTATGAAATAATTTTCCATAGAAAGATAGGAAGAAAATTTAGACTTCCTTTAGTATAGATCATCTGAACATATTTCTTATTATGGATAATTGGGTTGAATGAAAGATACAACTTCACATACATTATTGTATTTAATACTGATTCAGATCTGGGTCCTACAAACATCAGGATTCTAATAAATACTATTTTATATATTTCCATTACAAAGAAAAATAGATTTAAGGAGAGTTTACAGTTGTATAATTAAATATATTCCTGACAAGAGAAAGCTTTAACTTTGACTAGGACCGAATTTCCTGTGTTAGTTGTTTTCATGTGATGATTAGTCTTCCTAGAATAGCTTGGTTTGAAACACTTCACAGTGTCTCTCTTCTCCACTAACCACATACTGTACTTTCTTTTCCGCCTTCCATTAGAGAACTTGCTCATGTCTTGATGAGACTCTGGGCATAAGATGCTAAGTGATTCAGCACAATCTGTGTTAGATATATTCCTGGAAATCTTTCTGCAATGGGGGTGATTATGCATGGAAATTATTAAAAACTTAAAAAAATATGCTCCATTAAACCAGACTAAATGCATCTCCAACTCAAATTCTGCTCATTCACAGCCCCGAATACCCAGGGACAGTTCAGAGCTGCACATTTACTAACGCGTAGGGAGGAGAGAAGAGAAACTACCTTCCCCCCGTTTTGCTAACCACGTGATCTTGTTAATACATTGTTGTACCCTTCATAAGCCCTTGCAAAAGGGTCTTTGGGAATGAAAGACTCCCCTCCTTTACCTTCACCACACATCTGCATGTGAGGACCAGTGCGTTCTAGTGCTTTCCTGTCTTAATTTTTCCTGCTCTCACTTTATCTTACCAAACTTTTGGCACTGAATCACCTCTGCCTGCTTGAACTCATTTCTTCTTGACTTCTCTCTTGGACTACGTTCCCATCCCATCTAGGAACTTTGCATTTTCTCAGGGTGCAGAGAATCCTTCCAACTTTCATCTCCTCCTGAAGCAGATATCTGTTACTTGCACCCACGGCATTCACTATGAAAATCTACCTTAGGCAGGCTGACAAACAAGATGTGTCATTGGAATGTTCCTCTAGGGCTTTACCTCTTCTAGGCCTGGCTGGAACCCTCTGGTCTGGTCCCAGGAAATTGATACAGCATATGTCATTAGGTTCTCAAATATGTGGGATTAACCAAAGGGCTACTTTACCCCTTCTTCTCCCTTGCTGTTAGTTGTAATCACCAAATTTCCCCTTCTTAACAGCCTTCTTAGCAGGTGTATAAGTCCATTTTCCACTACTCTAATAAGACACTCGAGGTTGTATACTTTATAGTAAAAAGAGGTTTATTTACCTTACAGTTTTGGAAGCTGAAATTTCAAATAGCACAGCACTAGCTTTTGCAAGGGCCTCCTTAACTGCACCACCTTTTGACAGATGGCAGCATACAGCAGTGTGGTAGAAATATATGTGAGAGGGAGAAATTACAGGGCAAGACAGAAAGCCAGAGTGAGAGAAGGGGCCAGTGTCACTCTGTATAACAGTACCTGCAAGAACTTGTTCTACAAGACTGACACTAATTTCCCAATGCTCTCATTACCTTGTTCCATCTCTTTAACATCTACCGCTCCTCAGCATTGCCACCCCGGGGACCTAGTTTCCAACACATGAATCTTTGGGGAACAGCAACAGGCAACAAGAGGAGGGAGACCTTTGAGAGAATATTCGAAACCCTCCTCTTATATTTACCTCTTTACCTGGAGATATCATTTCTTTTCCCCCTGAATTTTCTTTGGTTTTTTTTTTTTTTTTTTTT
>NW_022900930.1:12040371-12066752 GCF_012274545.1 Fukomys damarensis
ATTTTTTTTTTTTTTTTTTTTTTTTTTTTTTTTTTTGGTTTCCTGATTCATTTCTAATTTAATCTCGCTGTTCTAGATTTTAATCGCCCTGTAAGACAGTAGACTGCCAAAAGCATAACTTAGAAGGCAGATAGACCTGAAAACTCGAGTTTCTCCTTTACTGGCTTCTTGTGGTTGGATGAGTTTTTCTGCATCTTTGAGCCTCAGCTTCTTTGCTAATCTCATTTACATAATAACAGCAATGACAATGGTAAATGAAACATACAAAGAGCTTTTTTGCGGGTGGTACTGGGAACTGCACCCAGGACTTTCTCACTGAGCCACTCTCACACAATCCCCATTTTTACTTTTTATTTTGACACGTTATGATTAAGATGCTAACTTGCAATCCTCCCACCTCAGCCTCTGCAAATTTCATAAAACAGTGCCTGGTGCTGAATTGTTGGTCATGAAAAGGTAATCAGCTCAATGTGATGCCAAGATTTCAGTGTTCTCTGGGGACGATGCTGTTCTTGGTTCTTTCCCTTTTCAGGTAACATTCAGAGGCAGACTGCTGCACCTCAGTGCTGCCTGTTCCTCTCCTGCTTTCATTTTTGTGAAGAATATAATTTCCACTTTGGGTCTTGTGACCGTGACCATAGCAGTAGACTGACTGGAGCTTTAAAACACTTGAGGGTTTGGTGGACAGTGTCCTGTCAATTCAGCACAAAAGTACTGGAGAACCCGCCTTGGAATAGATATTCATGTCCCTTAGTCTTAAAAGTCTATCTTATTGTTAACAGACGGCTGTGGCAGCACAAACATCAGCACTGTCTGCTGGGTGAGATGGCAAAATGTTCTGTACATCTTGTCTCGCAGGCAATGTTCCATGGATTCAAATGCAAATGAGTATTGGGCCAGCCTGTACTTATTTGCATTTGCTCTCAGTGAACCTAGTTGTTCCCCCTCAAATTCATATTATGTGCATTTCTAATACTAAAATGATTCTGCCCAAGCAATTTCTTTCCTTTTCCACTCTCTCCATATTAATCTGCTTCTGCAAATCCTCTCTTTCCCAAGCCCCCCTTTTTACGATATTGTTTAGTTTTGCCCTTGCTGCCCAAGTCCTCCCTCGCGGTGATCCCTCCAGCTGATCTGCTCCGGCTTCTTTCTGTAGCCAGCCCACTAAGTGCTTCTCCTTTTCCTGGGAGCTTTTGCAGCTGTTATCATGCTTTGTTCCCTGGCCCCGCCCTCTTGTCCTGGATCCCCTGAAAACACACAGGAGGTAGCCAAGTGTGGACATCCGTAGAAGACCAGGAAAGCTGGATGTTCTCTGAATCAGATGTCAGAACTTTAGGGGCTCAAGCTTTTAGTAAAGCAAACTTCATTAAAGTCTAACTTGTACATTTGACCCTTGAGCAACATGGGTTTGAACTGTGCAGGTCCACGTATATGTGGATTACGTTTTTAAAGAATTGTAACAACTGAAGAGACTTGCAGATGAACCATGCTGCCTACAAATATGAACTTTTAAAGAAAAATATATGTCACGAATGAATAAAATATATGTAGATAATTGTTCTAGTCAATCATTTGCAACCATAAAATGTATACAACTATTTCATAAAAAGTTAAAATTTGTCAAAAATTATGCATATAAAAAGTTATGGATTCTATATGGTACTGTGTGCAGTCAAGAGAGATGTACATAAATAAAAAAGTTGTATTAAATTGTAGCTATAAAAAATTAACTGTAGTTCATGACATGTGTTCTAGTCAGCTTTTTATTACTATGACAAAATACTCAAGCTAATCAACCTAACAGGAGGAAAGGTTTATTTTGACTTACAGTGTCAGAGGTGTTCAGTCCACAGTTGCTTGACCCTGTTGCTTTGGTCCTGGAGGGGCACAGTACATCATAGCAGGAGGAAGTAGCAGAGGTCTGTGTACCTCATTGCAGCTAGGAAGGAAAGAGAAAAATAGGAAGGGACCAAGGTCCCTAGTAACCCCTTCAGTGGTACACCCCAAATGACCTAATATCCTTCCGTGAGATTCCATGTTTTAAAAGTTCCAAGACATCCCAGTAGTACCTGTTACAGTTTGTATCTACATGATCCCCATGATTTCTTGCAGTCAGGGGCAGGGATTTTTGGAAGTGATGGATTATAAAGCTGCTGTGCTCATTGGGATTAGTCCACTGATGAATACATAGCTAAATGTGCTGTTAGGGACTGACGCCTGGTGAGAAGAGGTAGGTCACGAGGGCACATGGCCTGGAAGGGTGTATCTCCTTCCCTCTCCACTCTGCTTCCTGAGTACCATCGGGTGAGCAGCTTTCCTTTGTCAGACCCTTCCACCATGTCATTTTTGCCTGGACCCAGCTAATTGTGCAAGGACTGGAACTTCTAAAACAATCCAAAATGAACTTCTGCTGTAAGTTCTGAGAGTCAGGTATTTTGTCCCAGCAAGGAGAAACCTAAGAGCACCAAAGGCTGAGAAACAAGCCTTCAATACATGGGTCTTGGGGCATATTTCATTTCCAAAGTGTAATAGTGGCCTACTGTAATAATTTTATAGCCACTTCTTGTTGCTGTTGCAGTGAGCTCAAGCCTATCAAATACCTACTGAAAAGGCCCTGTGACACTGATCATCTCTACATGGCAGTTTCTCTTCTCAGTAAGTTGTACATAGCAGTAAAAAGTGGTTCTCGCATTTCTTCTTACTTTTATAATATGTATAACATAAAACATGGATTAATCACCTGTTTATATAACCTGTAAAATTTCTGGTCAACAGCAAGCCAGTCATTAAGTTTTGGAGGAGTCAAAAGTTACATGTGAATTTCTGCCTAGAGGACTGAGTTTTTAACCTCTAAGATTCAGCTGTATTGGAGAGAGTGCATAAAACACACTCAGAGCTCAATGAATTTTCACAACAGGAGCACACATAACTAGACCAAGAAATAGAACAGGAGAATATTACTACAATCCCAGAGCCTCCTCCCCATGTCCCCTTCTAGTCATTATTTCTCTCCTAAGGAGACCCACTATTCTGATTTCTAGACTGTAATTTTGTTCAATACTGAATTTGACATTAATAGAATAATACACTATATGGTTCACTGTTTGACTTCCATTATCTGTGTTTCTGTTCAGTTTCATCTCTGTGAACTATTGTGTTGTATGGATATAATCAGAGTTTGTGTATTCATTCTGCAATAAATAGATTTTGAGATGGGTTTATGCTGGGCCTAGAAATATAACCTAGTACATGTCTTTTGGTGAGTATAAGGACACATTTCTTTTGGACATATGCTTACAATTGTTGTACCTGCCTCATAAAGTAGAACTCATGGCTTTTGATGAGGCCCTTTTGATGATCAAGGGTATTTAGATGGAGTCTGAGGAACTCTCATAATTGAGTAACTTGTGGGACTATAGTTAAATTTTATATTATGGACTAAATTGTGCTCCCCTGAAATTTACAATTTAAAGCTCTAACACCAATATTGCTATTTTTGAGATATTTAGAAACTATATTTCAGGAGGTAAGTAAGATTAAATTAAGTCATATGTGGGTCCTAATCTGATATTGACCTTATAAAAAGAGAAAAGGAGAGAAAATCCCCTCTGCATATGGCCTCAAGAAAGGCCATGTGAGCACACAGCAAGAAGCTATCCTTTTGCAAGGCAGGAAGAGAACCTTCCCCAGAAATCCCCCCAGCTGGAGCTTGATCTAGGACTTTTAGTCCTCGCAGCTGGGAGAAAATAAATTTCTGTTGTTTCAGCCACCAGGCCTGTGAAGTTCTATTATGGTATCCTGAGAAAACTGAAACACTTTGTTCTGTTTTTTAAAATTGTGGTAAAATACAAATAACATAAAATTTACTACCTAACCCATTTTCGGTATGCATTCATGATGTTGCACAATCTATCCACCACCATCCGTTTCCATAACTCCTTTTATCTTGATAAATAGACTCTGTACCCACTAATCAATAACTCCCTACTCTCTTCTCCAAATTACCTGGAAATCATTATTCTATTTTCTATCTCTATGACTTTGACTGCTCTACTTCATTTGTTCTTTGCTGAATGACTCATTTCATTTTTAGCACAATGTCCTCAAGGTTTATCCATGGCATTTATTACATCAGAATTTCCATTTTAAAGTGGAACAAAACAGTGGATTCTATAAGCTACAACAGCTGTGACTGACTCCAGTCCAAGCATCTACCATATCCCCTGGAGAGGGTGGTTGGCTAAATACCATGTTAGGAAGGGGTCAACTGAACCTGAGACTCGGAGCAGCTGTGTGTTGGCTTCATCTCAGGGCTCCCAGTGAGTGGGTGAGGGACAACTGTGGGAGACATTCAGGATCAGGGAGTGAGGGCCTGGCAAGAGACACCAGAGTATTGTAGGCTGAACAACTCAAGCTCCAACCCCACAACCAGAGGCCATGAACTGTGCAGTTGAAAGCACGGAATATTCACTCCATCCTATTCCTTCTGCAGGCTAGGATTATCCAGCACCCACTCTAATCCTCTTGCAGGCTTGTTTGGATCATCCAGCATGGATCTGGGCTCTACTTGCCTCCTTTGTCTACCAGTGATAGGGAAGACAAGCCCTGAACTGAACACTACTAGAAAACTGTAGATTCCAAAAGATAACCACAGGCTTCAAATCACAGAGAAATTTCTCTCTTTGCTTTTCTCCTTTTTTTTCCTTGACTATTAGTTTTTGTTTTTTTATGTGTGAACATTGTTTTAGGTTTTTTTTTTTTCTTTTCTTTTTTTCTTCCTCCTTTTCCTCCTCCCCCTCCCCCCCCTCCTCCACCTTCTCCTTCTTCACCTCCTGTCTTCTACCGTTTCCCAAAACTTGGGTAGTCTTTCTTTGTCCTTCAGCTTTGCTTCTAATCTCATTCTCTTCTTTTATGTCTCTATTTTTTCCTCTTATCCCTTTCAAATTCTCTCTTGTGGGTAAAATTGCTCTATTGAGGGGATATTTATGCTATATAATTTTTAATTTGTTTTAGATTTTGTTATATAACTATAATCTTATAATTTATGGTTAAAGAAGACAAAGTAACAGTTCCCACACTTTGTCATCTTCTAGATTGTGCTTGATGCTGTTGTTATTACTGATCACACTACTTTAGCCAAGGTGACATGTTGTGATCAGTTGCTCTTCCTTGTATGCCAATATTGAAATTGTCTGGGGGTCATAAAATACTGTAGTCCAATACCAAAGAATTGAGCTAGGCTAAACAGGTATTTTTATGACCCCTAGGCAATTTCAATAGGTTATAATAAATTGAAGAGGCAGGATCTTAAAACATATTCAAAAGGCAAATGCAGCTACACCTAGAAGATATCTCTGAAAATTATTCATTTCCTAAGTCTCAATACTAGTAATAAAGCTACATATTACACACAATTTACAAGCAATAACACAGAAAACAAATTTAAAACAATAGAAAATGAGAAGGCACAGAAACAAGATGTAACCCCAGACTTCCAGCTCACCCAAGGTAAATCCAGAGTGCCGTGAGGTGGAAGAAATGAAAAGTCCCCAGCTGAATTTTCTGAAATGGTATTAGTGCAAGTAACAAAGCAGATGAATGAGTCTCTAAAAAAACTGGAAATGATTATACAGATAAATAAAGTGATGATGACTATAATGAAGGACATGGTTAGTGAATCTAGAGTACAGAAAGATTTTTTTTAAAAGAGGAGCTTAGAAAAGTGATGGAAACCCTGAATGCCCAAAATAAGAAAGAATTGGATTCTATGAAAGAGATTCAAACAGATATCAAGGAGATTAAAAAATTCTAGTGAAAGTATACATAACAGAATCAACCAATGTGAGGATATAATATTTAGAAGACAGGCTTGCAGTTACTGATAATCAGATAAAAGATTTCTTAAAAAGAGGCAATACTTCAAACAAGTATCACTCTGATACCAAAACCAAAGAAGGACGCAAACAAAAGAGAACTACATGTCATTCTTCTTATTCAACATAGATGCAAATATCTCCAATAAGATAATGGCAAATAGGATGCCAGCATTATGCTGCCAGAACTATCTCATTATCACGCAGATGCCAGTGCTGCTGGAGCACACTGCAGCATACTCATGGGCCACAGTATTGAATCCACAATACCGTGGTGCTGTGGGGGCCATAAAGGCCATGGTTGTGAGCTCCAGAAGATAGAGCAATACTGAACAACAGAGAGAGGGCCTCTCTGAGGCTTCTCAATGAAAACTGAAGCCCACTGGGAAAGTGAAGAAAATATCTGCAATATATAAATAAAATATCACACTGGACCACCATGATTGGTAAGTTGGTGGGATTAGCACCTGCCATAGAAACCCAGACTTACTTTGGGGGAAGGACAGCTGGAACCTGCAGTAGAACCTTGCAGAGTTCAATCCTGCAAAAGGTCAGGGCCCTCAATTTGGGCCTTACAGCTAGAAATCAGCCTGAATCTTAATGCACTTCAGCTGGCTTGCTGAGACTAGTTGACTAAGATCTGCACTGCACACTGCTGCCTACATTGTCTACCAGGACAGAAGAGACATTCCCTGAGGGAGGCCATTTTAAAATATATATATATATTTTTTTCTTTTCTTTTCTCTCTCTCTCTTCTTGTTCTGCATTTCTCTCCTTCTTTGTTCCTGTTCCTGTCCTATTTCAGATTTTTTTTCTCTCTTTCCTTCTCAACTGTCAGTATTCTTATAGGAAGGAGAATACAGTTTCTAGCTTCCCTATTGCTGTTAGTTTGTTTTGTTCTTGTCTTTGTTCCTTCACTCTGTATTTTCCTCTTGTCTTCAACAGTTTCCCAAAATTTGTGTGATCTTCTTGTGTCCTCTAGCCTCAGTTCTAACCTTTTCCTCTTCTATCTCTCTATTCCTCCCTCCCCAACTCCTTCTAAATCTTTATCTGAAAAGGTAAATTTGCTATATTGAAGGGTATATTTACTACAAACATATTTTGGGCTGGTCATCAATTTTGATCTAACTTGTAGTTAAAGGTAACAGATTAACTGCTATCACAAATTATCATTTTCTAAGTTGTGTTTGATGCTATTGTTGATGCTGATTGTATCAGTTGGGCTAAGGTGTCATGATTGATCTAATCAGTTGTCCTCCCTGGTATACTGAAAATGAGATTGCCTAAGAGTCATTAGGAACTCAAAGCCTAAAGACTAGCTATACCTGGAAGACACTTCTGAGATGAAATCATTTCATAAGGGTTCTAACTACAAACAATAAAGACATGCATGATAAGCAATATTGAAGTATCAGCCCAGGAATTAAACAAAAGAAAAATTATCAACTACAAAAAATAGAAATGAGAAGACACCTAAACAAGGAGCAAACACAGCCTTACAGCTCACCAAAGGCAAATTCTTTGGAAAATAAGGTGGAAAAATCTGATAATCAACCAGAACCCCTGGACACCCTAAACTGATAGCACAGGAAATAATAAAACAGATGAATGAGGCTATAGAAAAATTCAAAACAGAAATAATTTCCCAGATATCTAAAAAGATGGTGAGAAGAATGAAAGACATTAGAAACTCTAGAACAGAAACAGATGAGCTCAGGACCATGATGGAAGCCATGAATGCCCAGCAGAGAGGAAAGAAATGGAAACCATGAAGGCCCAACATAAGAAAGAAATGGAATCCATGAAACAGATTCAAACAGATATCCGGGCGATTAAAAACTCCACTGAAAGTATTCAGGACAGATTAAGCCAATGTGATGATAGAATACCAGATATAGAAGACAGGATTGTGGTTAGTGACCACAAAAAGTGAGATTTCTTAAAAATAGCAAGGGACCATGAAAAATCAATTCTTCACTGCTAGATGATGCAAAGAAAAATAACATAGGACTGATAGGAGTCCACACAAAAGCAGGAGAAGGTATAAATGAAATAAAAAACTGTTTGAAAAAATAATGGCGGAAAACTCCCCAGAGGAAAAGAATTTGATAAGTGAGGCATGTAAGATTCCAACTAGCCATGATAAAAAAAATACACACACACACACACACACGCCCCTAGACATATAATGGTCAAGATCCCAGAAACCCAACAGAACAAAACACTACGAGCAGTTAAAGAAATAAATCACATATAAAGAAAAGCCCATCAGAAGCACAGTGGATTTTTTGACACAAAACCTCCAGTGAAAGAGAGCCTAGGTAAGGTTTTTCAAGCTCTAAAAGAAAACAATTTCCAACATAGACTGATGTATCCTGAAAAATTATTTTTCAAAAGCAATGGGGAAATTAGATACTTCCACAACAAAGAACACCTAAGAAAATTCAGGAATACCAAACAAGCACTCCAAAGAATTCTAAACAATATCCTAGGAGAAGACAATAAGGGTCACAACTCCATGAGGCTCAACAGAAGCCATCAGGCAAGAAAAGAAATTAAAGGGAAAGAGGGAAAAATAGAAAATAAAAGAACCAACAACAGAAAAATATAATGAAAAGGATGATTCAATATGTATAAATCATAACCAGCAATGTTAATGGCCTCAATTCATCAATAAAAAGAAATAGGATGGCAGAATGAATTAAGAAGCAAAATCAAGCAACATGCTGTATACAAGAAATAAACCTAGTTCAAAAAGAAATTCAGACTGAAAGTAAAAGGAGGAAAACAGTTCTCCACTAGACAGGAGTCCAGAAAAAATCAGGGCTATCTGTCTTACTTACAGACAAAATAGATTTCAAACCAAAACTAATCAAGAGAGACAAAGAAGGTCACTAAATGCTTGTAAAGGGAACAATCCCAGAGGAAGAGATGACAATCATAAATATATATGCAACAAGTACAATGCCCCCAACTATACAAAACAAATATTAAAGGACATTAAAAACCATATAAGCACTAATACAGTTGTAGTGGGGGACCTCAATACTCCATTGGCACAAATAGACAGATCATTTAGACAAAAAATCAACAACAAAATATTAAAATTGAACCAAGCCTTTGAACAAGTGGACTTTTTTTTTTTTTTTTTTTTGTACCGGGGATTGAACTCTGGTCCTTGTGCTTGTAAGGCAGGCCACTGAACCGCTGAGCTAAATCTCCGGCCCTGCAAATGGATTTAATAGATGTCTACAGAATGTTCCATCCCACAAAATTAGAATATACATTCTTTTCGGCTGCACATGGGTCATTCTTCAAAGTAGAACACATGGTAGCTCCTAGAACATGCTCAAGTAAATGCAAAGGAATTAAATTTATCCCTGTATATTATCAGACCATAGTGCAATTAAATTGGAGATCAATAGCATAAGAAACCACAAGAACTTCAAAAACACACGGAAATTGAATAACACCCTGCTGAATAACAATTGGGTCACAGAGGAAATTAAAGAATTAGACAGTCAATACAACTAAATTTTAATACCAATGCAACATACAGGAATCAATGGGACACAAATGAAAGCAGTTCTGTGAGGGAAATTCATAGCAGTCAGTGCCCATACCAGGAAAACAGAGTGAGCTCAAATAAACAACCTAATGCTGAACCTCCAACTCCTAGAAGAAGAGCAAGACAAAATCAAAGCTCAGACAAGGAAGGAAATTATAAAGATCAGAGTAGAATTTGATGTAATGGAGACTAAGAGAACAATACAAAAAAATCAATGATCGAAAAGTAGGTTTTTCAAAAGAATAAATAAAATTGATAAACCCTTATCCAACCTTATCAAAAAAAGAAAAGAAATGGCTCAAATCCGTGCAATTAGGAATGAAAAAGATGAAGTCAGAATATACCCAGAAGAAATCCAGGGGACCACTAATACCTGTTTTGAGAACCTGTACTCTATTAAAATGGAAAACACAATAGAAATGGCCACATTCCTAGATACATATGAATTATTGAAGTTGAAAAAAAATACATAAACTTCTAAACACCCCAATTACAATAAGTGAAATTGAAAATGTAATTTAAAATTTATCAACAAAGAAAGCCTCAGGTCCTTATGGCTTCACTGCTGAATTCTACAAGACATTTAGAGAAGAACAAGTGCCACTACTCCTTAAATAAAGCAATGCCTCCAAATTCATTCCTGGAAGCAAATGTTATTTTCATTCCATAACCAGGAAAGACCCAACCAAAAAAAGAGAAATACAGGCCAATCTCCCTGATGAACATAGATGCAAAAATCCTCAAAAAGATACTGGCAAACAGAACACAGAGGGTCATCAAGAAGATCACACACCTTGACCTAATCAGATTTATTCCAGGGATACAAGGATGGTTCAGCATACATAAATCAATAAATATAATACATTATATTAACAGAGCCATGGACAAAAACTATGTAATAATCTCAATAGATGCAAAATAAGCATTCAACAAAATCCAACACCCATTCATGATTAAAACCCTACAGAAAGTAGAGGGTCTTTATCTCAACCTGATAAAGGCTGTTTATGAAAAGCCAATAGCCAACATTGTACTAAATGTTCAAAAACTGAAAACCTTCATGCTAAAATCAAGAACAAGACTAGAATGTCCACTATCCCCACCTTGTTCAATATAGTTCTGGTTACATTAGCCACAGAAATTAAAGAAGAGGAAGAAATAAAAGCAATAAAGATAAGAAAATAAGAAGTTAAACTGTCATTATTTACTGATGATATGATACTCTACATAGAACACTCAAGAAACTCCACCAAAAAACTTCCAGACTGAACTGACAGATTCAGTAGAGTAGTTGGATACAAGGTCAAAAATCAATAACCTTCTTGTACGCAAATAACAGACTCACTGAGAAAGAAATTAGGGAAACAATTCCTTTCACAATAGCATCCAAAAATTGAAATATCTAGGAGTCAGTCTAATGAAGGTATCAAAAGACCTCTACATAGAAAGCTTGACACTCTGAAAAGAGTTCAAAGAGTAAATAAGAAAATGGAAAGATATTCTTTGTTCCAAGGAAGAACCAATATGGTGAAAAGGGACATACTTCCAAAACTGTTATACATATTCAATGCAATCCTCATTGAAATCCCAACAGCATATTTCAGAGAGCCAGAGAAAACAATAAAAAAATCATTTGGAACCAGAAGAGACCTAGAGTAGCAAAAGCAATTCCAGGCCACAAAGACATGACAGGGATATCACAGTCCCCAACTTGAAACTACACTACAAAGCCACTATGATAATAAAGCATGGTACTGACAAAGAAACAGAGTGGAGAATCAGTGCAATCGATTAGAAGATACAGAAACAACTCCAGACATACTCAGCTACCTCATCTTTGACAAAGGAGTCAAACGTTCTCCCTGGAGGAAAGAGCCTGTTTAATAAATGGTGTTGGAAAAACTGGATTTCAATCTGCCAAAGATTAAACTAGTCCCGTCTATCTCACCATGCAAAATCCAAGTGGATTAAAGCTCTAAATATTAAAACACAAACACTAAACTTGCTGGAAGATAAGTTACGTAGAACTTTTAAAGACATAATAGGCATAAGAAAAGACTTTATAAACAAAAGCTCAGTAGTGTGGGAACTAGCACAAAGAATCAACAACTGGGATCTCATCTTATTAAAAAGGTGCTCTGTAAGACAAACCACCAACAGAGCTAAGAGACAATCTACAATGTGGGAAAATATTTTATCAGCTGCTCCTCAGATAAAGGAGTACTATCTAGAATATATAAAGTACTCAAAAAATAAGACACCCCAAATATAAAGACCCAATTAAAAACTGGGCATTTGAAATGAACAGACATTTCTCAGACAAAGAAGTAAAAAAAGTAAGTAAATATATGAAAAAATGTTCAACATCACTGGACATTGGAGAGATGCAGATGAAAGCAACCCTGACATTCCACTCACCCCAGAAAGAATGGCTGCTATCAAGAAATCACCCAATCACAAGTTCTGGTGGGATTGTGGGGAGAAAGGAACCCTTATCCATTTTTGGTGGAAGGGCAGACAGGTGAAACTACTGTGCAAATCAATATGGAGAATCCTGAAAAAACTAGGATTAACGATTCCATTTGACCGAACTATTCCTCTGCTAGATATCTTTCCAAAATATTTAAAAGAATCATACCACACTGATGTATTTGCACCCATGTTTATAGCGGCACAGTTTGTAATAGCTAAAGCTTGGAAATGACCCAAATTCCCATCATTTGGAGACTGGATAAAGAAGATGTGTGTGTGCATGTGTGTGTGTGTGTGTGTGTGTAATAAAATGGAGTACTACTCAACCATAAAGAATGAGAAGCTAGAGATATTTATAGCTAAATGGGTGAACATTGAGGTCATACTCTTAAATGAAATAAGTGGGACACACATGTATAATACTGAATAGTTTCCCTGGTTGGAGAAACTGAAAGTGTAAAGAAGGATCAAATTGAGTCACTGATAATGTGAAATAGGAAGAAAATGTCTAATGGAGTAGGGAAAGTGGGAAGGGTAGGCGAAAGGAAAAAAGAGAAAGGAAAAAACATGAGAAAAGGAAAAATGGAAATAAAGTCTTTGTAAATAAAGAGGGATAGAAGGGTCAAAGGGAAGGCAGGTAATGGGGAAAAGATAAGAACTAAGATATATCATGTAAAGTTACAAGTTCCCAATGATGAGTGTATCACGTACCTAAAATGTACCAATAAACTTAATGAAAAAAATAATGGCAAACAGAATGCAGCAAATTATCAAGAAAATTATACACCGTAACCAAGTAGGATTCATCACATGCTTTCAAGCTGGTTCAAGACATGGAAATCAATAAATGTAATATACCACATTAATAGAACCAAGGACAAAAACACACGATTATCTCAAAAGATGCAGAAAAAGCATTTCACAAAGTCCAACACCCACTTATGATAAAAACTTATAGAAAACAGGGAAAGAAGGCCTTTATATCAATCTGATAAAAGCCATCTGTGACAAACCAACAGCCAACATCATACTAAATGCTCAAAAGCATAAAGCTTTCATTGTAAAATCAAGAACAAGACAAAAATGCCCACTATTACCACAAATAATAGGAATTAGGATAGGAAAGAAAGAAGCAAAATTATCACTTGTGGATGACATGATACTCTATATAGAAGACCTCAAAATTCCCCCCAAAGAATCCTTGCATTTATAACCAGTACCATAGCAAGATACAAAAGTCAACACTCAAAAATTCAATAGCATTCCTGTAAATAAATAAATTCACTGAGAAAGAAATTAGGCAAACAACATCTTTTACAATATAATAAAGAAAAATGAAATACTTAGATATCAGTCTAATAAAGGAAGTAAAAGACCTTTACATTGAAAATTATGTTACTCTGAAAAAAGGAGATTGAAGAGGATATTAGAAAATGGAAAGATATCCCCTGTTATTCAATAGGCAGAACCAATATACTGAAAATGGCCATACTCCCAAAACTTTTATACATATTTAATGCAATCCCAATCAAACTAGCAACACCAAACCTCACAGAATTAGAGAAAACAATCCTAAAGTTAATGCGGCGGAACCAGAAGATACCCAGAATAGCAAAAGCAATTATGGGCAACAAACGCAAGGCAGAGGGCATCATAATCCCTGATTTGAAGTGGTACTATAAAGCTACTGTGATAAAAACAGAATGATAATAGACAAAACAAACAAAAAACAAACAAACAAACCAACCTGAGATCAGTGGAACAGAGAAGATGCAGAAATAACTCCAAAGACACTCAGTTAACTCAATCTTTGACAAAGGAGCCAAACACCTTCACTGGAAAGTTAGCCTCTTAAATAAATGGTCCTGGATAAACTGGCTTTCCACATGCTGAAGATTAAACCTATTCCAAAATTTCTCAGCATGCACTAAACTAAAATCAAAATGTATCAAAGATCTAAATATTAAAATAGAAACACTTAATCGGCTGGAAGATAGAATAGGTAAAATTCTTGAAGATGTAGGTATTGGTAAAGACTAAGAACAAAAGCCCTACTGCATGGGAAATATTATGGAGAATCCCCACCTGGGATCACATTATATTAAAAAGCATTTTCACAGTAAAAGAAACTCAAAGGAGTTAAGAGATAACCCACAGAGTAGTAAAAAATCATTACTAGCTATTCCTCAGACAAAGCACTAATATCTAGAATATATACAGAATTCAAAAAAAATCAGAGCCCCCAAATCTAAAATGAACATTTGAAGTGAATAGACACTTTTCAGACAAAGTACAAATGGTAAATAAACATATGAAAAAATGTTCAACATCAATGGCCATTTGAGAGATGCAAATTTAAAAAATACTGCGATTTCATCTCACTCCATAAAAAATTGTATTATTAAGAAATCAACCAATAAAAAATGTTGGTTGGGCTGTGGGAAAAAGAAACCCTTCTCCACTGTTTGTAGATTCAACCAATATGGGAATTAGTATGACTACTCAGAAAATGAAACCTAGAGGTTCCACTTGACCAAGCTATTTCTTTCCTTGATATCTTCCTGAAAGATAGAAAAGAATCATATAACAGCCATATATGCACACTCATATTTATAGGAGCCCAATCTGTAATAACTAAATCTTGAAAACATACCAGATGCCTATCAATGGATGAATGGATAAAGAAAATGTAGTTTTTATATACAATGGAATACAACTCTGCCACAAAGAAAGATAAAAATGTGAGACATTTTTAGGTAAATGGATGTACCTTGAAAACACAATTTTAAGTGAAATAAATTGCACACATAAGTTTAAATATCATACTGTTTCTCTTGAGTGAAAAACTTAAAGGGTAAATAAGGACCAAAATAGATGATAGATATTGGGAAGTAGAAAGAAATGTTCAAATAGAAAGGGGAACAAGGGAGAGGTGAGGGGAGAGGCAAGGAAGGGAAAAGGAAAAAATGAGATGAAAAAAATGGAAATAAAGCTTTTGCAAATAGGAAAGGGAAGAAGGGTTGAAGGACAGGGAGGGTAATGGGAGGGGAAAAGAAGACTCAAGATGTATTATGTAAGGGCATAAATTCTCTATGATAAATGTGATCATTATTTATATCGACAGTATACCAACATATTAATTAAAAGAAGAATTTCCATTTTAAGGCTACATAAATCACATATATATAATTTTTATTTATCCATTCATCTATTAATGGATAGTTGGTTTGCTTTCATATTTGAGCCACAGTAAATAATGCTGCTATGAACATAGATATATAAATATCTCTTTGAGACTTTGTTTTCAATTCTTGGAGTTTTAGATGCAGAAGTAATATTGTTGCATCACACAATGATTTTATTTTTAATTTTGGGAGACCTGTCATGCAGTTTCCCACAGTGGCAGTTATCTCCTTAGCTTGTCACCAGTAGTGCATGAGGCTTCCTATTTCTCCACATCCTGGCCAACACCCACTCTTTTCTGGAGTTTTGATAGTACCCATTCCAAATGGGTGTGAAGTAGTATCTTATTGGAGTTTTGACTTGTTTCCCATAGTGGTTATCGATAGAAAAGTGTCACTTTAACTACGTTAGTAATTGTTATTTGTGGAGCATACTTGATTTGTTTGGAAAAAATTACCAGAGGCCTCCTTGGTCACACAGATGTGAAGCCATCTTACCTGTATCCTCTGTAAGGGATCCTGACATCATCCTCTTGGTTTCAATGCAAATACTTCCCATGAGATGTGGGTTTTTTGTTTTTTTTTTTTTTTTGCACTCTTAGCAGGTCTGAGTTTTTCCAGGCTTGGGTGATGCTTGTCTGTTTTTCTTTAAATCTAAATTAGACATGGAACATAAAATATATTAGAGTTTGTGTATCCATTTTGTTAAAAGTTTTGTTCAGAGTTGTCTGCATGGTATTGCAAAAGAACAAGAGGAACTCAAGACCTGCTACTTTTCCTGCTGCCCTGTCTCTTCCTTTTGGATCTCTCTTGCACTCTGAATAGTATGTGGGTTCTGCCAAAGGAGAGTTCTCACTGTTTGTACTATGGAGCAGTCACACAACCCAGTCTAACTGGTAAGATTCCTCTGCAACTCTGAGTGGGCCAGGTGCACACTCTAGGCTAATAAGAACCCTTTGTTGTTGTTGTACGCACCGAGAGAAAGCCCAACTGAGGGCTTCTTAGGCTTGAAGCTGCCCACAGCCATCTTGCCATCAGAATGGAAGTCTTTCAGACAATAAAGCCAAACAGGGTGAGTCTGGAAAGAAACAAAATTCCTCTGACTCTGTTGTTTGACGTGCAGAACCCAGCGATGCTTGTAGTGAATCCCTTGGACTTTCATTCATGTGAATCAATGGTTTCCCCCTTTAGAAAAGAGCTGGTTGTGTTTCTGTCACTGCCAAGAGAAAGGACGCCTTTCATTCTCTGCCCTCTAGAATAATCAATGTCAGTCAACATGAGGGGTTATGTTGCTTCTTTCCTTAAAGCATTCTTAAAGAAGAGAGTCCTTGCTGTTTTACCTGTTTATACAGAGAAGATTCTCCGTATGTAGATCTCTTTAAATCCCTCCTGGAGCAACTGGGCTAAGCTTCCTTTGTTTTTTTTTTTTTTTCTGTAAATGTGCAAAATAGCTGGTAGCCATCCTCCACAGAGTAATCCCTATATACTTTGTGGGAGACGATTGTAGCCCATTACCCCAAAGCCAATTTCCTCTGGGCTAAAAATTCTGGTACCTTAAGTCTTTCTCAAAGATTTTCTTTCAGCAGATTTTCGTCTGAATTGTAGGCCTTTTTTGAACCAGCTCATTTGGTATAGAAAAGTGGAGGAAAGCTCGAGACTGGAAGGACTTTGTGGGGAAAATTTACTCCAAATATAAAAAATTGTATGGCTTACATCTCTAGACTAAATGTCATTTAAATAAATAAAGCAAAAATTAAAAAAATAAAAAGCTGTTATCCCAGCTTCTTGATAGGCTGAGGCAGGATTGCAAGTTTGAGGTCAGCCTGGGCAACTTAGTAAGACATTGTCCCCAAATCAAATTTAAAAAGGGCTTGGGATGTAGCTCAGTGGTAGAGCACATGCATTCCATGTGCAAAGTGCTGGGCTTAATCCACAGTATGAAATCATTCAGGCAGAAAAATATAAACATGTTGTGTTAGTTACTTTTCTTGTTGCTGAGATAAAATCCAACACCCAAAGGTAAAGGAGGAAGGGTTTATTTGGCTCACAGTTCATAGAGGTTTCAGTCCAAAAATCAGCTGGCTCCAAAGCAGGGTGGCCTGGCACACCGGCATTGTGGTAGAGAAACAGTTCATGGCAGGCAGAAGGCAACAAGGCAAACAAGGGGCCTTAGCAGCTTGTTTCTGCCCATTTTATATCTTATGTAGGCTACTGAGATTAGGGCGGTGCCAAGCTAATCAGTGGACTGATTTAGTCATCACCCACCTTTAACCCCAGCACCCTTGATCCTAGAGCACCATGCATCAATCACACACTCTAGATCCAGCCACCTCTGAACAAGCCTGGCCTATGACCACGTGAGGCTTTGGGGGGACTTTTAGACACAAACCTTAACGTATGTATATCTATAAATGCCTTTTTGGTTCAGTTTGAAATAGTTTCATAGCAGGTAGCGATTTTCGGGGATACTGTTAGTGGTTTGTTTTGCTCTCCCATGTTGTTGGCAATGAAAATGACCTAGGTGCAGGGAGTTGTCGATGTACACAACGTGGTGGCTTTGTTGTTTTCTGGGATTCTTCACTGGCTGAGTCTTCTTGCTCCCAGGTAGAGCCTTAGGTGCTCCTAAATTCTGAAAAAAAAAAAAAAAAATCATTTAGAGAATCAGGCCAAGAGGGCTAGAATTTCTGGGAGCATGTCTCATCCTAGGAAGCCTTAATTAAAGAAGGAGGCTATTGATTTTCTTAAAGAAAGGCCTCTGTTAAAGATCTATTTTTGACCTTAATGAATATACTATTACTTAAAAAGCTGTTCGGATAAGACACAAGGCCTTACGATGAGATTGTCTTCTTCTATGTTTAACCTAGGCACAGGATACAAAATGCCTTAAATAGAAATCTTAAGTTTAAAGAGGATTTCTCTCTGGTAAAATAATGTTCAGAATAATTAACTTTCAGTTTGCTTTAAGTATTTTTAAACATATCTGGATTTTCACACACCATGATTAACACTATGCTCCAGGGAACTCTAGGGATGGGCAGGGGTAGGAAGGCTAGTTCTTGAGCTGTTATTTTTGATATCCAATAACATCTTGAGTGCACTATTTAACAAAAATTTAGCCCTCTTCTTTTCTCCATTTCCTCTCATTGAACTTCTAAATATAATTCCAATCACTGGGTTGAGAAATTTAATCAATGAAATTACCACTGGCAGCTTAAAGAAGAGTATTCCTGGTTAGCTAAAATATTCTGAAGCAAATTGAACATTTTAGAAAAGTGGCTCCCACCACTTTCTGTACATTTACATTCCCCGGAGAGCTCCAAAAAAAAAAAATCCTATATCCTGATCCCACTCCCAGAGGTTCTATTTTAATACGGAGTGTGAGGAAGGACAGCAGCGATTAGTATTTTTTTAAAGATCATCACAATTTTAACCTTCAGTCAAGGCTAAGTTTCACTGACTTAGTGGTGGAAAAAAATCAGTCCACCACCTCATAAGCAATCTATCAGGAAGCAGTACAGCTTCATGGGAAGAGTAGGAGATTCAGCATTGAGGATTTTAATATGGATCTGGTCTGCCTGCTGTTTGGACTTGATCAGTGTACTTGGTCTCTTTGTGCACTGCTCCCTCATTGGAAAAACTGAAGTTCCTATGCCTACTATACAGGGTTAATTTGAGGAAAAGAAGCACCTTGAATATGGAAGAGATTCTACAGCCAGAACTAGTATTAATGTAGCATTAATTCTGTCTGAAAAGCCTTTTTTCTCTTCTTCCTCTTATTTGCTTCATTGAGTCCAAATACACACTGTTCCCAGGGATCTGGAACTCCCTGGGTACAGCCTACATCTCAGGGTTTAGGAGACCAGGCACCTGTTAGTCACTGAACATGAGAAGTACTGTGCCAGAGCAAAACGAGTTTGAACAGCTGAGTCCAGCATCTTCACAGACTGTGTTACTGACTCCGTTACCATGGGAAAGTTCTTAACAAGCTCTGGGGCCCTCTAATTCTTAATTGGTAAAATTAGAGCAGATTGAAATGAACTCCCAACCCCTTCTAATAACATGAGTCTCTGAGCTTTGAAGAGCTGCTATTGCCTATATCCAACAAGCCTTCAAATAATTTTACTTATCATCAAGAGAAGGTAGTGCCTGAGCAGCTTCTGCAGTGAAGAGTTCCCATTAAGAGAGTAGATATTTTTCTTCTGGAAATCTGGTTCTTTCACAGTTCATAGTGAAATCCATACTGACTTCCTTCCATACTGACTTTTGCATGAGTGCATGAGTCTTTCTGTCAGTCTTGACGGATAGAAAGGTCTTGGGGTCGAACTGAGGGTCAAAGTAAACCACATCACAGTCTCCAGGGAGACTTAGCTATGTAATTGCTAGGAAAGACTGCTTGATAGAATCCACAGAATATATAGAATAAAATTTCCCATGAAAGATTTAGAGTGCAATCACCTAATCTCATTTCTGACTAGACATTGTAAGGTGCTTTCGCTCAGTTATTTTCAAGCTGTGGTGTGCTAGATCACCTGCAGAGCTCGTTAATTGTTGGATCTGTGGACTGCATCCTGGATTTCTGACTGAGTTTGTCTGGGATGAAGACTTCGCTGCCCCAACACTTTTTAAAGTGGCACAAGTGCTACTGGTGATTCTGGTGCCAGGAGTGCACTTTTAGAATCACTGCTCTTGATCTTATTTCACAAACTTTTGTGTTGTTAAGAATCACTTGGAATACTTATTTAAAATACTGGCTCCTGGAAGGGGGAATGGGGGAAAAATAAGAACCAAGACTGATGGAGTAAAGGTACAAATTTCCAACAATCAATGCCACTATATCATATACATTAAATGTACCAATAGCATTAATTAAAAAAATAAATATAATACCTGTTCCAGGTCTCTGCAATGGAATGTCTGATTTAGTAAATTTACAGTGAGGGCCAACCTGTTCTTTTCATGAATACCATGCAAGCAACCCTGACTCAGTCAATAACCTGTTAACTGCTTCATAATTACTTGGGGCAGCTTTTTAAAAATACTGAATTCTGAGACCACTCCCAAAGATTCTGATTATGAAGGATGGGGCTGGGCAATCTAAAGTTTTAAAACTTCACAGATGATCCTGACATGTAGCTGAGCTGTCCTGCATGTAGGTCAGGGCCCTAGGCAAGGCATCGCTCCAGGGTTAGGGGCAGAAGTGGTCCCAGAACCCACGTAGCTGGATTCCTGTGCGTGGTCCACATTGCTATGTTCCTTCTTGGCTGGTCAGTCAGAGGCAATGGCCATTTCTCCTGTCATTGACTTTCAAATTGAAAAAGCCCAAGGAATTGAATGTGGTGCTGAGTTCCAGCACCATTCCTCTGACTCCAACTGGGTGTCTTACAACTCAGTTCAATTCTGATACTAACCACCAAGGGTTGGTATCAGATCCCACAAGTGGAAGGGCAAAATCTCCAACAAGACTGCCTTTACCTCTGATGCTAGTTGCAAGTGAGGTCCTCAGGGAACCCATACCTGTCTGATCTGACTATAAATTGGAGTTTCCCACAACCCCATCATGTATGATCATTTGCTAAAGTGACTCACAGAACATGGAGAAGCACTTCACTTCCTGTTACTATTTTCTTATAAGGGATACAAGGGAACAGTCAGATGAAGAGATGCATAGAACAAGGTCTGGAAGGTCCTCACCAGGGCAGGAGCTCTGGTGTCTGTGGAGTTGGGGGGCACCACTCTCCCTCTTGGCAAACCCATATACTCATCAACCAGGAACATCCCCGACCCTCAGTGTCTAGAGTTTTTGTGTGGCGCTGCATTCTGCAGGTGAGTTATTTAAATAATTGGCCATATAATTGGACTTTATCTCCAGGGTTCGTCCCCTCATTGGACACTGGGAAGTAAGGCTGAATATTCCAAGCCCCTGATTATATGCTGGGTCTTCCTAGGATGGCTAGGCCCTGTCTTGAGTCTATACAAATCATCCTGTCACTAGATGGAGTCTGATGAGGCCCCCTCAAGAGGAAATGGACCTCAACTTGCTCCCCCCGTGGAGTAGGAAGTAGGTTCTTGACTCATATTACAGGTGAAGAATTTCAGGATGTGTCAGTGTGATGCATAATTAGGTTTACTAGGCAGGTTTGGCTAGTAATGGTGAACAAGAAGACTTTAGCTAGAATAACTACTGCAAAGGTTTAGGCTGGTCCACTCACACAGGAATGAGGCCGCCTTTCAAGGATGAGCTGAGATGAGCCCTAGCCCAGTCCATCACTGTCTCAGTCCCAGTTTTGTCACTGCAGAGTAAACCCTCTGCTTGAGGAGTGATTCAGCTCCTCAAGGAGATGACTGCTCTTCTCTGCAAGGGAGCAGCCTTGACTAATTGCTGCCTCTTGAGGGAAGGTGACCTCATCATGGTGTGGGCTGCAAGGCTCTGCCTTTCCTGGAATCTATGTGACCACAGGGTTGGAGACTTCACTGCTCCAAGGAGTCTGGAACTGGGTGATGTAAAAAGTGGCAACGGAGCCTCCTTGTAAACCCTCAAAGTTGCTCTAGTTATTCTTATCTTGGTCTCCTCAATCTTAGAGGGATGAAACAGGCTAGGTAAATTTAGGATAATAAAACTTTCTTTTTGAGTTTTCCTAAATGATTGGTGTATCTACATGCAGAACTGAGCAGAAGACTTACCCAGAGTTTTTAGGTAATAAGGGAGACAAAAGTTGAGTTTCCTTTTCTTATTTCTACCTATCTTTATCTTCTGTCTTGGTGCAACCTCATTAGCATAAACTCAGAGGTAGTCCGAAGGGCCTCGCTCTGAACAGCAGCAGAAGGCACTCCTGTCACTCAGGAAATTTCACACTTCTCAAACCCTGTGCCAGGAACTGGGGATGAAAATTCAGAGGTAGTCCGAAGGGCCTCGCTGTGAACAGCAGCAGAAGGCACTCCTGTCACTCAGGAAATTTCACACTTCTCAAACCCTGTGCCAGGAACTGGGGACGAAAACCAGATATAGTTTCTGTGATATCACATGCACCTACATCCCCCCAAGGTAGGATCTTTCAAAAACCACAATTCCTTATATTCTTGTCATTTTGTCCCTCACAACTGTAGACAGTAGATTAAAATGCAGAATGAACAATTACTCAGCTCTTGTAAAAATGTTCATCTTGCCTTCATAGAAACAGCTCCAGGTCTCCATTCTGCTTCACTTCCGCCCCTCGCCGAGCAATTTCACGTCTGTGGACGAGTACAGGAGACTCGGCTTCCTGCCAGTCAGATCTCAGCTGCAGCTTGTTTATGTCAAGCACCATGATTCAGAGAATCACACATCTTGGTTAATAACACCTAACTTTTGCCTGCCACATTACAATTCTCCAAATACTTTCACAGTTTCACTTTGGACCCCAGAATAGACAATCCTATGAGGTAAGCAGGAAAATGTAATACTAACTCCTCAATTTTTAATTCAATAAACACTGAGTGCTTCCTGTGGTAAACTCAGCACAATTCTAACTATGCAGAGACAGGGAGGAAAGCAATTTGTTCTCTGTTTTCATTGGACTGGGACCCCATTGCTCTGATAAATGGAGTATCATGGTGGAAGCCACACAGGTCTTCTGAGTCTTTTTTGTGCTTTTCCTGCTGCAGGGTACAAGGAGTAGGAACCTTCTTTAGAAGAGTCTCAGAGCCAGGTTACCAAAACACAAAAGGACCTTCCGAGAACACCGTGAGTGCTTCTCTGGGAAGCACAGGCCCTAGGAAGTCTTCCCCTTGTATTAGCCTCCTGTGACTGCTGTAAACAATTACTATAAACCCGATGCTTTAAAACATCAGAAATGTGTTCTCTCACAGCTCTGGAGGCCAGAAACCAGCAATAAGTATCACTGAGCTAAAATCAAGGTTTCCACAAGACTCTGCTTTTTCCAGAGGATCCAGGGAAGAATTTATATTATACATTTTCCAGCTTGTGATGGCTGCAGCATTCTTTGGTTTGTTTCTGTATCACACCAGTCCTGAAGGCCAACATCTTAGAATCCTCTCTCCCCCTCTCCTTTTCCCTCTCCCGCTCTGTAAAATATTCCTAAAGGACACTTAGAATAGCATTTGGGGCCCACTTCATGACTCAAGACACTTTTGTCATTTCAAGATCCTTACATCTGCAAAGACCCTTTTTCCGAGTACGATAACATGTATGTATTCTGGAGATCACTGTGGGCCATCTCTCAGCCTACTACAGGCCTGCAAATCAAAGTACACTTTGAAAAGAGGCCATAAATATTATCTTCTAATCTCCAAAGGACCTTTATTCAGAGGTCAGAACATTGGATTTGGAAGGGAATATAGAAAACCCAGTCCAACAGAGGGAAGCCCAGAGAAGAAAGCCTTTCCTAGGATACTAGTACAGAGTTCATAGCTATGGAAAGATCTGGCATCCTGCCTAGTTTTCCAGTCTAGCACTTTCCTTTGCAAAGGAATTTTCTTCGGAGATAAGAAATGGGCACTTTTGGCATATGCAGGTCTCCCTGGACTCTTCACCCCACTTTGGCTCTTTCTCCAAAGGTCTGTTTGACCTGTGACCTCGTGTAACATGACATAAGGAGGTTGCAGCCTGGTCTGGGGGCTGCAGGAGGGCAAGGAGAAGTTGCTCTTTATCTGACACTAAGAAGGATATTTGCTGTGGGCCCAGCCATACAGCTGGCAGCCACTCCTTTCCCTTCTCCTTCTAAGTGGAACTGCAACAGAACTCCCCAGGGGAGCTGGTTCTCAGTCTCCTAGAGCATCCAACACTGCCAAGGCCACTATGAGAGAGGCCAGAGCAAAGGCACTTGATTCGCACAAGCAAAGCTTCCTGCAAGTAGGGCTCTGTGAATGCAGAAACAGAGGAGCCTTTGAAGTGGAAATTCAGAACTGCTGACAGGTCTTGGTTCTGTGAAAAGATTTCCACCCAGCCACTGGAAGTTACAAGTCACACGGCATAAAAGCCAAATGCTAGCAGGACAAACACAGCTGAAAGAAAACACACACGGTCTTCCCCAAACCAGTTCCTCCTACCCAGGTGTCTGCCAGCCTCACCTTTCTCTGACAGTCAGGCTGGAACCTGTCAGTGGTCTCAAATTTCTCATTGCTCCCGATAGCCAGCCAGACAGCAAATCTCAGATTCTCCCCTTTCATCTTCACTAACCTATCCCTGGCCCTTTTTACTTCTCCCCTCTTTCTTTTAATTACAAAAATAGCACATGCTCAGAAGGGGCCAGGAGCTAAGAAATGCAGGGAATGCGGCTCTAGAAGCTGGAGAAGACAAGGACATAAATGTTCCCTTAGAAATACCTTGACTTTGGCCCAGTGGAACTCATTTTGGATTTCTGATCTGAATTATAAGTGAATAAACGTATATTATTTGAAGCTCACAAGATTGTGGCAGTTTGTTACAATAGCCACAGGAAACTATATAGGTTGTTGCCAAATCTTGAAAACAGCTCTTGATTCTAGTCTCCTCTGGCTTTTGTTTGTCATCCATGACCCCTCCTCTACAATAGGGCAGTCAATGACTTCCCACTTCTTGAAAGTAAAATTAAAAATTAAAAATTTTTATTTATTTGTTTCTGAGACAGGGTCTCCCTATGTAGTTCAGGCTGACCTTGAACTCAATATGTAGCCTAGGCAGGCCTTGAATTCATGGCAATCTTTCTGCGTCAGCCTCCCGAGTGCTGGAATCACAGGCATGCACCACTATGTCAAGCCAAAACTCAAAGACCATGCATGCTCTAGTCCTAACCCATTTTCCTAAACTTATGAGCTGTCTATGGTCACCCCTACTCTCCACACGTCTTCCAACATTTGCGATACATGACAATGCTCTCCTTGTCCACCTGTTCAAGTGGTACTTCAAGCTCCAGCTCAGATGGGACCCTCATTTTCTGCAGCCCATCCCCAACAAGATATCATTTGCCTTCTTCAAACATGCATGAAACTTTGTGACAAGTGTCCATTTTACCTTTTGTCATGGCTTGGATCTTAAATTTCCCTCAAAGCTCAAGTGTTGAAAGCATGGTCTCCACTTGATGGTGCTGTTGGGAGGTAGTGGAAATGCTTGGAATTAAGGGATGGTTGGAAGAAGTAGACTGAAGAGTATATTGTGCTCCAGCCTTTGGCTCTCTCTTTTCTCCCTCTGTTTCCTGGCCACCATGATGTGAGCAGCTTTGTTTCACTACAAGCTCCCTGCTATGATGTCCTGCCTTGTCAGAGGCACAAAACTATGGGGCCAAGAAAACATAAATTGAAACTTCTGAAACTGTGAGCCAAAATAAACCTTTCCTCTGCTAAGGTGTTTCTTTCAGGTATTTTGTCACAGCAACGGAAAGCTGGTTTATACACTCTGTTTGAGTTGTATATTTTAAAAGTTCCTCACACGTAATTTGGTGAATTATTTGTTCATTGAATAATTAGTTGAACTGAAATATAAACTGTGTTATGGAAAAAGACCTACTTCCTGCTGGTGTTATACTTCAACATTCAATATGAGATGGAAACATCAATGACCTTAAAAATAAAAAATGTCTCAGGAAAGGAGACAGAGTAAACCAAACTGTATAGTTTTTCAAATCTCATTCCTAATTCACTGAGATGTGCTTTTAGAGAGGCAAGAGCATGGTGGTGACTCAAGATAAGAAGACTGATATCCTCAGACTATCAGCCAACACAAGACTCAGTAGTGATTTCTCACTGTGATTCCATTGTCAAAAGTGTTAACACTGACTCAGCCTCCATTTATAGGAGGGCAAATCTAGAACAAAATGGGTTTGTTTCAAGATTCTTCCATATGCATTTTCTAGCCTTGATAAATGTGATCACTGTTTCCTACAGTGAACAGAGAATAACCTGGATCACACCTCCAAGAAATTCTGAGGAACAGGTCAAGGAAGAGGGTTCTCTGTTTTATTTTATTTATTTGCTGTGTTGTGGACTAAACCCAAGGCCTCATGCATGTTGGGCAAGTGTTCTATGAGTTGCACCATCAGCTCTATAATCTGTATTTTAATCAGTGCAAATTACTTAAGGGCCATGAGTTCTGTGAGGTTTTTGTCCCTGTGAAAGAATAACAGAAGGAAAAACCTTAGAGGAGGAAGAGCTTTATTTTGGCTCAGAGTTTCAGTCCATGGTCAGTGTTGGCTGGTGGCAAAGCTGAAATATCAGACCTGAAGGGTGTTGTGGAGAAAAGCTGCTCACTTCATAGCAGCTGAGAACCAGAGAGAGGCAAAGAGCTTGTGAAGGGAGCAAAGAAAAGATTATATA